>NC_090440.1:866256214-866598714 GCF_031143425.1 Pleurodeles waltl | reverse complement strand
CTCTCTCTCACGTAGGACCACGCAACCGCTAAGACCAACCTCTACACAAGACTTTACGCCATCGCCAACTGGATGGAAGCAAGCCGCCTCAAACTGAACTCGGAGAAGACCGAGATCATCATCTTTGGCTCCAACAGATCAGCATGGGACGACTCCTGGTGGTCTACCACTCTGGGGTCTGCCCCAATGCCCACCACCCATGCACGCAACCTCGGCTTCATGCTGGACTCATCGCTCTCTATGACCCAGCAAGTCAGCGGGCCCCAAAAACCTGCTCAGGAGGGAGGGTACAAAGCCTCTTCACAATCCAAATTTAGGTACAAGGGTAAAAACTTTGATCCCAAAAAGGCCTGGTGTCGAAGCTGTAATCAGAAGGGACACCAAACTGGAGACAAGGCCTGTCCCAAGAAGGTTCCACCTCTACTACTACTCCAGTTAGCACTGGAATAGCCATTCTCCAGGTGGGATCAACAGTGTGCCTAGAGCAAATCAGGGTTCACACTGAAGCTACATTAGTTTCTGAGGGTGGGGTGGACTTAGCCACACTGGCTGCCTGGCCCCCTAATATGCAAAAATACAGGCAGCAACTCTTAATTAATGGGACTAGTGTAAAAGCCCTGAGGGATACAGGTGCCAGTGTCACAATGGTGACAGACAAACTGGTTTCCCCAGGACAATACCTGACTGGACAAACTTATCCAGTCACCAACGCTGACAATCAGACTAAAGTACATCCCATGGCTATGGTAACTTTAGAATGGGGAGGGGTCACTGGCCTGAAACAGGTGGTAGTCTCCTCTGCTATCCCAGTAGACTGTTTGCTTGGAAATGACCTGGAGTCCTCAGAGTGGGCTGAGGTAGAACTCAAAACCCATGCAGCCATGCTGGGTATCCCTGAACTGGTGTGTGTCAAGACAAGGGCACAGTGCAAGGCTCAGGGTGAAAAAGAGGTGTTGGTGCCTGGAATAATGGCCTAACCCTCCAAGAGAAAAGGAAAGAAGACTGGGAAACAGCTTCAACACAGCAAAAGAAAAATAACCTCTCTTCCCAGAAAGAAGTTCTGCCCTCTGAGGGAACTGAACCCTTGGAGTTGGAACCTTATCAGGTTGAACTCTTAGGCCCAGGGGGACCCACAAGGGAACAGCTGTGTAAGGGGCAATAAACCTGTCCCTCTCTTGAAGGCCTTAGGCAGCGAGCTGCTGAAGAGACCAAAGGAAAAATCAGTGGAACACATAGAGTCTATTGGGAAGATGGACTCCTTTACACTGAGGCAAGATATCCCAAACCTGGTGCCACTAGGAGAGTGGTAGTTCCTCAGGAGTTTAGAGAGTTCATCCTGACCTTAGCCCATGATTTTCCACTTGCTGGGCATTTGGGACAAACCAAGACTTGGGAGAGGTTAGTCAACCATTTCTATTGGCCCAACATGTCCCAGAAAGTAAAGGAGTTTTGTGCCCCCTGTGCCACCTGTCAAGCCAGTGGTAAGACAGGTGGCCATCCAAAGGCCCCCCTCGTTCCACTTCCAGTGGTGGGGGTCCCCTTTGAAAGAGTGGGAGTGGACATAGTGGGTCCACTTGAACCTCCCACAGCCTCAAAGAATCAGTATATCTTTGTAGTAGTGGATCATGCTACTAGGTAACCTGAAGCAATTCCCCTTAGGTCCACTACTGCCCCTGCAGTAGCCAAAGCACTCATTGGTATCTTTACCAGAGTGGGATTTCCTAAGGAGGTGGTTTCTGACAGAGGTACCAACTTCATGTCAGCATACCTGAAACATGAGGAATGAGTGTGGGGTGACTTACAAATTCACCACACCATACCATCCACAAACCAATGGTCTTGTGGAAAGATTCAACAAGACATTGAAGGGCATGATCATGGGGCTCCCTGAAAAGCTCAAAAGGAGATGGGATGTCTTCTTGCCATGTCTGCTTTTCGCCTACAGAGAGGTGCCTCAGAAGGGAGTAGGGGTTTCCCCCTTTGAACTTCTGTTCGGCCATCCTGTAAGGGGACCACTAGCTCTTGTGAAGGAAGGCTGGGAGAGACCTCTTCATGAGCCTAAGCAAGATATAGTGGACTATGTACTAGGCCTACGTTCCAGGATGGCAGAGTACATGGAAAAGGCAAGTAAAAACCTTGAGGCCAGCCAACAACTCCAGAAGATGTGGTATGACAAAAAGACTGCTATGGTTGAGATCCAGCCAGGGCAGAAAGTCTGGGTTCTGGAGCCTGTGGCTCCCAAGGCACTTCAGGACAGATGGAGTGGCCCTTACCCAGTGCTAGAGAGAAAGAGTCAGGTCACCTACCTGGTAGACCTAGGCACTAGCAGGACCCCCAAAAGGGTGATCCATGTGAACCGCCTCAAACTCTTTCATGACAGGGCAGATGTAAACATGTTAATGGTTACAGATGAGGACCAGGAAGCTGAGTGTGAACCTCTCCCTGATCTCCTCTCCACTGACCCTAAAGATGGCTCAGTAGATGGAGTGATCTATTCAGACACCCTCTCTGGCCAACAGCAAGCTGACTGTAGGGAAGTCTTACAACAGTTTGCTGAGCTCTTTTCCCTAACCCCTGGTCAGACACACTTGTGCACCCATGATGTGGACACAGGAGACAGCATGCCTGTCAAAAACAAAATTTTTAGACAGTCTGACCAAGTTAAGGAAAGCATCAAAGTGGAAGTCCACAAGATGCTGGAATTGGGAGTCACTGAGCACTCAGACAGCCCCTGGGCCAGCCCAGTGTTCTTAGTCCCCAAACCTCACACCAAGGATGGCAAGAGAGATGAGGTTTTGTGGGGACTACAGAGGACTTAATTCTGTCACCAAGACAGATGCCCATCCCATTCCATGGGCAGATGAGTTAATTGATAAATTAGGTGCTGCCAAATACTTGAGTACCTTTGACTTGACAGCAGGGTACTAGCAAATAAAAATGGCACCTGGAGCAAAATAAAAGACAGAATTCTTTACACCTGATGGGCACTATCAGTTTACTGTAATACTCTTTGGCTTAAAGAATGCCTCTGCCACCTTCCAAAGGTTGGTGAATCAAGTTCTTGCTGGCCTGGAGTCCTTTAGTGCAGCTTATCTTGATGATGTTGCTGTCTTTAGCTCCAGCTGGCAGGATCACCTGGTCCACCTGAAGAAGGTTTTGCAGGCCGTGCAAGCCGCAGGCCTTTCTATCAAGGCATCCAAATGTCAGATCGGGCAGGGTACTGTGGTTTACTTGGGACACCTTGTAGGTGGAGGCCAAGTTCAGCCACTCCAACCCAAGATCCAGACTATTCTGGACTGGGTAGCTCCAAATACCCAGACTCAAGTCAGGGCATTCCTTGGCTTGACTGGTTACTACAGGAGGTCTGTGAAGGGATATGGATCCATAGTAACACCCCTCACAGAACTTACCTCCAAGGAGATGCCCAAGAAGGTAAACTGGACTATAGAATGCCAACAGGCTTTTGACACCCTTAAACAAGCTATGTACACAGCACCAGTTCCCAAAGCTCCAGATTACTCCAAGCAGTTCATTGTGCAGACTGATGCCTCTTAGCATGAAATAGGGGCAGTTTTGTCCCAAACAAATGATGATGGCCTTGACCAGCCTGTTGCTTTCATTAGCAGGAGGTTACTCCCCAGGGAGCAGCGTTGGAGTGCCATTGAGAGGGAGGCCTTTGCTGTGGTTTGGTCCCTGAAAAAGCTGAGACCATACCTCTTTGGTACTCACTTTGTAGTTCAAACTCACCACAGACCTCTCAGATGGCTAATGCAAATGAAAGGTGAAAATCCAAAACTGTTGAGGTGGTCCATCTCCCTACAGGGAATGGACTTTATAGTGGAACATAGACCTGGGACTGCCCATGCCAATGCAGATGGCCTTTCCAGGTTCTTCCACTTAGAAAATGAAGACTCTCTTGGGAAAGGTTAGTCTCATCCTCTTTCATTGGGGGGGGGGGGTTGTGTGAGGAAATGCCTCCTTGGCATGGATACCCCCGGACTTTTTGCCTTTGCTGATGCCAAGTTATGGTTTGAAAGTGTGCTGGGACCCTGCTAACCAGGCCCCAGCACCAGTGCTCTTTCCCTAAAACTGTACCTTTGTATCCACAATTGGCACAACCCTGGCACCCAGGTAAGTCCCTTGTAACTGGTACCCCTGGTACCAAGGACCCTGATGCCAGGGAAGGTCTCTAAGGGCTGCAGCATGTCTTATGCCACCCTGCGGACCCCTCACTCAGCACAGGCACACTGCTTGTCAGCTTGTGTGTGCTGGTGGGGAGAAAATGACTAAGTCGACATGGCACTCCCCTCAGAGTGCCATGCCAACCTCACACTGCCTATGGTATAGATAAGTCACCCCTCTAGCAGGCCTTACAGCCCTAAGGCAGGGTGCACTATACCACAGGTGAGGGCATAGGTGCATGAGCACTATGCCCCTACAGTGTCTAAGTAAAACCTTAGACATTGTAAGTGCAGGGTAGCCATAAGAGTATATGGTCTGGGAGTCTGTCAAACACGAACTCCACAGCACCATAATGGCTACACTGAAAACTGGGAACTGTGGTGTCAAACTTCTCAGCACAATAAATGCACACTGATGCCAGTGTACAATTTATTGTGAAATACACCCGGAGGGCATCTTAGAGATTCCCCCTGAAAACATACCCGACTTCCAGTGTGGGCTGACTAGTTTTTGCCAGCCTGCCACACACCAGACATGTTGCTGGCCACATGGGGAGAGTGCCTTTGTCACTCTGCGGCCAGGAACAAAGCATGTACTGGGTGGAGGTGCTTCTCACCTCCCCCTGCAGGAACTGTAACACCTGGCGGTGAGCCTCAAAGGCTCACGCCCTTTGTTACAGCGCCATAGGACATCCCAGCTAGTAGAGATGCCTGCCCCTCTGGCCACTGCCCCCCACCTTTGGAGGCAAGGCTGGAGGAGATAATGAGAAAAACAAGGAGGAGTCACTCCCCAGTCAGGACAGCCCCTAAGGTGTCCTGAGCTCAGGTGACTCTTACTTTTAGAAATCCTCCATCTTGCAGATGGAGGATTCCCCCATTTGGCATAGGGGTGTGCCCCCCCTCCCCACAGGGAGGAGGCACAAAGAGGGTGTAGCCACCCTCAGGGCCAGTAGCCATTGGCTACTGCCCTCCCAGACCTAAACACACCCCTAAATTGAGTATTTAGGGGCTCCGAGAACTGAGGAAGATAGATTCCTGCAACCTAAAGAAGAAGGACTGCTGACCTGAAGCCCTGCAGTGAAGACGGAGACAACAACTGATTTGGCCCCAGCCCCACCGGCCTGTCTCCCTACTTAAAAAAAAACTGCAACATCGACGCATCCAACAGGGTCCAGCGACCTCTGAAGCTTCAGAGGACTAGCCTGCATCTAAAGGACCAAGAAGATCCTGAGAACAGCGGCCCTGTTCAAGAAACTGCAACTCTTTGCAACAAAGAAGCAACTTTTAAAGACCATACGTTTCCCGCCGGAAGCGTGAGACTTTCCACTCTGCACCAGACGCCCCCGGCTCGACCTACGGAAAACTAACTCTACAGGGAGGACTCCCCGGCGACTGCGAGCCCGTGAGTAGCCAGAGTTGACCCCCCTGAGTCCCCACAGCAACGCCTGCAAAGGAAATCCAGAGGCTCCCTGTGACCGCGACTGCCTGCTTTAAGGAACCCGACGCCTGGAAACCACACTGCACCCGCAGCCCCCAGGACCTGAAGGAACCGAACTCCAGTGCAGGAGCGACCCCCAGGTGACCCTCTGCCCAGCCCAGGTGGTGGCTACCACGAGGAGCCCCCCCTGTGCCTGCCTGCATCGTTGAAGAGACCCCTGGGTCTCCCCATTGATTTCTATTGAAAACCCGATGCCTGTTTGCACTCTGTACCCTGCCGCCCCTGGGCCGCTGAGGGTGTACTTTCTGTGCCTGCTTGTGTCCCCCCCGGTGCCCTACAAAACCCCCCTGGTCTGCCCTCCGAAGTCGCGGGTACTTACCTGCTGGCAGACTGGAACCGGGGCACCCCCATTTCCATTGAAGCCTATGTGTTTTGGGCACCACTTTGACCTATGCACCTGACCGGCCCTGAGCTGCTGGTGTGGTAACTTTGGGGTGGCCTTGAACCCCCAATGGTGGGCTACCTTGGACCCAACTTTGAACCCTGTAAGTGTTTTACTTACCTGTGAACTTAACATTTACTTACCTCCCCCAGGAACTGTTGATTTTTGCACTGTGTCCACTTTTAAAATATCTTATTGCCATTTTTGCCAAAACTGTACATGCTGTTGTGATAATTCAAAGTTCCTAAAGTACCTAAGTAAAATACCTTTCATTCAAAGTATTTTTGTAAATCTTGAACCAGTGGTTCTTAAAATAAACTAAGAAAAGATATTTGTCTATATAAAAACCTATTGGCCTGGAATTTGTCTTTGAGTGTGTGTGTTCCTCATTTATTGCCTGTGTGTGCACAACAAATGCTTAACACTACCCTCTGATAAGCCTACTGCTCGACCACACTACCACAAAATAGAGCATTAGAATTATCTCTTTTTGCCACTATCTTACCTCTAAGGGGAACCCTTGGACTCTTTGCATGCTATTTCTTGCTTTGAAATAGTACATACAGAGCCAACTTCCTACAATGATCTTCTGAACAAAAGGAAGGACGGTGAGGGAAAGGAGGAGGAATCTCCTGAAAGGGAAGAGCATAACCTTTTCTTACCACACTGATGACCCAGGAATCTGATGTTATGGATTCCCACATGGGAAGAAAAAGAGAAAGCCTCCCCCCTACCGGAGAGACATGGGAGACGATGGCAAGAGGACTAGGGCTGCTTTCCTTGTGGCAACCCTCCAGAGGAAGAGGAAGGGTGCTGCTGCTGGGTGGCCCTCTAGTGCAGACTCTACCCCGCCCCCTAAACGATCGATAAGGGAGGCTTGAAGACTGCTGCCTCGGCTGCTGTGACCTCCCACGAAAGGAAGCCCCTCTTCCAAAAACTCACAGCTGCCTGAATGACCAAAACAGGGTGGAAGCAGCCTGCAGACCCAGTGACCTAGCAGTGGCCCTACATTCTTTAAAGCGCTCTAGCGCAGAGTCCGCTTTAGATCCGAATAGTTTTGCCCCATCAAAAGGCAAATCCAATAGCGTGGCCTGGATGTCAGAAAAAAAACCAGAAGTGCGCAACCACGCATGACGCCTGGTGGCAACTGAAGTCCCCATGGCTCTTGCAACAGAGTCCGTGGTATCCAGCCCTGACTGAATAACTTGCCTAGCCGCCGCCTAAGTGTCCAAAAGAAAGCTATGCAAGTCCTGGGGCATGTCCGGAAGAACAGTCTTTGCCACATCCATCACAGCATGTATATATATGCCAAGAATACAAGTAGCATTGGCAGATTTCAGCGCCATGATACACGACGAAAACACCTTCTTGGCCGATTGTTCCATTCGCTTGGATTCCCTGTCCGATGGGACTCCCGGAAACGAACCAGGGGCCGACCTCGAAGAACAGGATGCCTGCACTACCAGGCTCTCTGGCGAAGGGTGTTTTGACAAAAACTCCGGGTCCCTAGGTGCAGACCTATAACGCCTGGCCACTGACCTACTAACAGCCGAAGAGGTAACAGGCTTCTTCCACACCTCTTCGATTGGTTCCATAAGAGCCTTATTAAATGACAAAAGAGGATCTGCCATGGCTGTAGCAGGGTGCAAAACTTCCGTCAACAGGTTGGTCCAAACCTGAGCTGTAGGTAAGGGAAGTTCCAAAAAAGTCGCAGCCTTTCTAATCACTGAATGGAAAGTGGCTGCCTCCTCCGTATATTCTCCTGGGGAGGCCAGATCCCATTCTGGAGAAGTGTCAAGTCCACTTGCAGTATCCAGTCCTGGGAATTCACTCTGGGGATCAGTGATCTCCCCTTCCTCCAGGAATTGTTGCCGATATTCCCTTTCCTCCAGCAACCTGAGGGCCTTTCGCCGAGACCTCAACTTGGCATCCAGCCCCGGCGTCGACATGGAGTGCAATGACATCGGTGAATGGCACCGGGAAGGCATCAAGACAGGATCTCCGGATCCACCCGACGCCGCAGATGGATCCACCGGCGCCATGGACAAAGCTCCTGCATCCGACGATGCCATCCAGCCTCTAGGTTCCATCTCCTCCGACAACGACGTTGAAGGTCTCTCCCTCGATGTCGACAGCTGCGCCGCCGGCAGAGGTGCTTGACTAGAGTCTCCAGCCGGACAGAACGGCATAAACGGCATCAGCCTGTATGGAGCCGGAACACCGAGATTGAATGCCAGGGGACCGGTGGGGCCAGCCGGCGCACCACCTCCCAGGAGCCATATTTTGGAATATGGCAAACATGGCATTGAGAAATGCCGTCGGATCCGTTCCTGGTGCCGGGAACAAAGGATAACCTTGAGGAGCCGGAGCCGGCGCCGGGCTGGACTCTTGCGCGCCTGGATGCTCCAGAGAAGCCAGATGACTCTGAGGCTCCACGACCTCGAAGACTGATGGCGCCAGGGACGTCTGCGGTGTCACTGGCTGTGGGGACACCGTCCGACTCACTTCCCACGACTTGCGGTGCCGAGTCGACAGAGACCTCGACTCCGACCGACTCCTACACCGACACCGAGAGTCACGGTGACGCCGCTTCTTGTGAGACGACTTCCCTGAAGACGATCTATAGTGCCGCTTCCTCTCCTTCTTTGACTTAGCTAAAAATAGCTGAGCTTCATGCTCCTTCAACACCTTTGGATTCATCTTCTGACAGGAGCTGCATTCCTGGACGTCGTGATCTGAACTGAGGCACCAAAGGCAGTCGTTGTGAGGATCAGTCACCGACATCCGACCTCCACACTCCCTGCAGGGCTTAAAACCTGATTTCTTTGGAGCCGACATCGAGAAAAACACAAAGTATCCCTTTCGAAGAGCGAACGATACAGGTAGCCAGAAAAGTAACCATTATCGAAGGCACAGAAAAAAGGGAACTGACGTCAGCACGCCGGCGAGGGCCTCTTATTGCCACGATGACGTCAGACAGAGCCGCGTGGAGTCGGGCAATTGTGACCTCCTCGCCGATGTGCAGAGCTAGAGAGAAGTTTCCGTCGAGTGCTACGCATGGGGAGAATGCATTAGGTGAGGAATCCACAGGTAGTTGTATCCATCAGAAGCTCCAAAAATACCAGAGCACTGCATCGCGTTGCAATCCAACAAGTTGCCGTGCAGTCAAGTTCCCTGACAGGCAGAATGTGTACATACTCACTACAATCCATAATGAGAGCACTTCCCCCGTCATGGTTGGGGGTCAGTTGGCAGAAGTTCACAAGCTCATCTGTATACTTGATTACAACTAGTACCTGGGCAAAGTGCATAAGGATGACTAGGTTCTTCAGCCATACAACGCAAGTCTTAAAACTTGCACTTGGTATAAGAAGCGGTGTACCAACTTAATCCAGGTGGCAACATACAATGTGTATGTTGTTTATCATCAAGCCACTACAGGCAGACTGATGTTTTTCCTTGACTTTGAGTTGATCGTCATTGACAGTCTTACTGCTACAGAAGCAACAGCCTCTGCGCTATCTGCTGTGGAGAAAGCGACAAGAGTGCAGGGTCAGCACTTTGCCAACCACATTCCTGAAACAACTATAGCGACTCAACCATGTTGTCGTTCCAGTCTGCTCTAAGCAAGGAAAGAGAGAAGAGACTCACTGTTACTGTCCCTAGTGCCCATCTCAGCCAGCCCTATGTTTATCATCATAAGTGAAGTACTGGGAAATTGACTGAGGTCAAGCTGCCACTACATCATTAGGCAAGCAGCCTCACAGATTGTTTCCTATTTTTGAGGAAATCATGGACTTGCTTATGGCCTGCTCGACTCCTTTAGCCACTGGCAGAACGTGGTATGTGTTTTGTTGGCTGTATGACAAGTGCATTAGAGTCAGCACCCTGCCCATAATGGTGGCCGAAACATAGGCTACATTGTCAAACAGTACCCTGTGTGGCAAAACATACAAGTAGTTTTTGAAGTGCTCTTTAGGGGACTTAATGCAATTAACCAAAAATAAGGGTAATGCCGAAATGCCCTCCACCCCCAGTTCCTGGGCTACTAAATGGCAAATAACAAGGAAATGGACACAGAGGGGATGGATAAACAAAAAGTTACTTCTCAACAATAACACCATAAATTATCACTGGACGCACATTAATTTTGCGAGAATTAATGATATATTTGTTAACCCTCGACAAAAAAAAGATCAATGTAATTATACAATTTACTTAAAAAATGAAATGAATAAAATCATCTTGTGGTGTATCAGATTCCTTGTGATGTCCAAATGTAAAGGTGGGTGTAGCCAGTCCTTTTGCTGCTGAATCCACCTGAAGGAAGTCCATGCCAAGCTGAGGAAAAATGTGCAAAAGACTACCTAAACTCCTGGCTAAACCTATTCTAAGATACTGCAGTTTATAGGGCTCCTCCCAAAGCTGTTTTGTGGAAAATTGGGGAACTTCCACATCCAAACATATAGATTGGGAGGCCATGAAAATGGGGCTTTGAGGGCATTGCATCAGAACGGTAGTGGAAGTAAGGCCTACCTGACATAGGGGCCTGACTCACGTTAAGGTATACGTGAGGGCACTAGAAACTGCGGTCAGGGATGATCACACAATGCAAGATGTGCTGACTGCACCACTGGAAAAGCATGCCCAAATGAGAAAACAACTACGCTGTCTAGACTTCAAAGCGTACCAAGCTAAAATGCATGCAGAGGAGGATAAGGCAGGATGTCTACTGGCTTGGCTAATGCGTAATGCAGACCACCCTCCCACACCAATCACAAGGATTTGGGTATCCCCAACAGCGGTAGTCCTGCACCAGACAGAAATTCATGCAGCTTTTACAGACCACTATTGCACCCTTTCAACCCCACCAGGGTGTACCGGCAGGAAAGCATTCGTAAATTCCTTGCATCTGTAGAGCTCCCCATGCTTACCCCAATGGAAAGAGAGGAACTCCCCCCTCATGTTACAAGAAATACGGGGATATATACAAGGTGCGGAACCCATAAGACACCGGGGTTTGATGGGTTCCTGTAAGGAAATGCCTCCTTGGCATGGTTACCCCCTGACTTTTTGCCTTTGCTGATGCCAAGTTATGATTTGAAAGTGTGCTGAGGCCTGCTAACCAGGCCCAGCACCAGTGTTCTTTCCCTAACCTGTACCTTTGTTTCCACAATTGGCACACCCTGGCATCCAGGTAAGTCCTTTGTAACTGGTACCCCTGGTACCAAGGGCCCTGATGCCAGGGAAGGTCTCTAAGGGCTGCAGCATGTCTTATGCCACCCTGGGGAACCCTCACTCATCACAGACACACTGCTTGCCAGCTTGTGTGTGCTGGTGGGGAGAAAATCACTAAGTCGACATGGCACTCCCCTCAGGGTGCCATGCCAACCTCACACAGCCTATGGCATAGGTAAGTCATCCCTCTAGCAGGCCTTACAGCCCTAAGACAGGGTGCACTATACCATAGGTGAGGGCATAAGTGCATGAGCACTATGCCCCTACAGTGTCTAAGCAAAACCTTAGACATTGTAAGTGCAGGGTAGCCATAAAAGTATATGGTCTAGGAGTCTGTCATACACGAACTCCACAGCACCATAATGGCTACACTGAAAACTGGGAAGTTTGGTATCAAACTTCTCAGCACAATAAATGCACACTGATGCCAGTGTACATTTTATGGTAAAATACACCCCAGAGGGCATCTTAGAGATACCCCCTGAAACCATACCCGACTTCCAGTGTGGGCAGACTAGTTTTAGCAGCCTGCCACACACCAGACATGTTGCTGGCCACATGGGGAGAGTGCCTTTGTCACTCTGTGGCTAGTAACAAAGCTGGTACTGGGTGGAGGTGCTTCTCACCTCCCCCTGCAGTCACGGTAGCACCTGGCGGTGAGCCTCAAAGGCTCACCCCCTTTGTTACAGCACCCCAGGGCACTCCAGCTAGTGGAGTTGCCCACCCCCTCCGGCCACGGCCCCACTTTTGGCGGCAAGGCCAGAGGAGATAATGAGAAAAACAAGGAGGAGACATTGCCAGTCAGGACAGCCCCTAAGGTGTCCTGAGCTGAGTTGACTCTGACTTTTAGAAATCCTCCATTTTGCAGATGGAGGATTTCCCCAATAGGATTAGGGATGTGCCCCCCTCCCCTCAGGGAGGAGGCACAAAGAGGGTGTAGCCACCCTCAGGGCTAGTAGCCATTGGCTACTAACTCCCCAGACCTAAACACACCCCTAAATCAAGTATTTAGGGGCTCCCAGAACCTAGGAAAATAGATTCCTGCAACCTAAGACGAAGAAGGACTGCTGAGCTGAAAACCCTGCAGAGAAGACGGAGACACCAACTGCTTTGGCCCCAGCTCTACCGGCCTGTCTCCCCACTTCAAGAAAAACTGCAACAGCGACGCGTTCCACAGGGTCCAGTGACCTCTGAAGCCTCAGAGGACTACCCTGCATCTAAAAGGACCAAGAACTCCTGAGGACAGCGGCTCTGCTCCAAAGAAGAAACATCTTTGCAACAAAGAAGCAACTTGAAAAGAACACACGTTTCCTGCCGGAAGCATGAGACTTTGCACTCTGCACCCGACGCCCCCGGCTCGACTTGTGGAGAAGCAACACTACAGGGAGGACTCCCCGGCGACTGCGAGCCCAAGAGTAGCCAGAGTTGACCCCCCCTGAGCCCCCACAGCGACACCTGCAGAGGGAATCCAGAGGCTCCCCCTGACAGCGACTGCCTGCTTCTAAGTACCCGACGCCTGGTAAGGACACTGCACCCGCAGCCCCCAGGACCTGAAGGATCCGACCTCCAGTGCAGGAGCGACCCCCAGGTGGCCCTCTCCCTTGCCCAGGTGGTGGCTTCCCCGAGGAGCCCCCCCCCCCTTGCCTGCCTGCTTCGCTGAAGAGACCCCTGGGTCTCCCACTGAACTACATTGCAAACCCAACGCCTGTTTGCACTCTGCACCCGGCCGCCCCCGTGCCGCTGAGGGTGTACTTTTTGTGCTGACATGTGTCCCCCCCCGGTGCCCTACAAAACCCCCCTGGTCTGCCCTCCGAAGACGCGCGTACTTACCTGCTGGCAGACTGGAACCGGGGCACCCCCTTCTCCATTGAAGCCTATGTGTTTTGGGCACCACTTTGACCTCTGCACCTGACCGGCCCTGAGCTGCTGGTGTGGTAACTTTGGAATTGCCCTGAACCCACAACGGTGGGCTACCTTGGACCCAACTTTGAAACCTGTAGGTGGTTTACTTACCTGCAAAACTAACACTTACCTCCCCCAGGAACTGTTGAAAATTGCAGTGTCCAGTTTTAAAATAGCTTATTGCCATTTGTGTGAAAACTGTATATGCTATTTTGCTAATTCAAAGTTCCTAAAGTTCCTGAGTGAAATACCTTTCATTTAAAGTATTGTTTGTAAATCTTGAACCTGTGGTTCTTAAAATAAATTAAGAAAATATATTTTTCTATATAAAAACCTATTGGCCTGGAATTGTCTTTGAGTGTGTGTTCCTCATTTATTGCCTGTGTGTGTACAACAAATGCTTAACACTACCCTCTGATAAGCCTACTGCTCGACCACGCTACCACAAAATAGAGCATTAGAATTATCTCTTTTTGCCACTATCATACCTCTAAGGGGAACCTAGTCCCAAAACTACTGGAACTGTAGTCAGAGAGCCATCTCTCACCAGTCTTCAAGGAATTTCTTTTTTCACCAACCCTCAAGGAATCTCTTTTAGTCTCCCTCCCCAAGCCGGAGAAAGATCCCAAGGAGCTTGCTTCCTACCGCCCACTGTCCATGTTGCGGTCAGATTATAAAATATTGAGTAAGGTCCTGGGGGGGCCATTTGTATGACCACATGCCAACTGATACATCCAGACCAGAATAGGTTCATACCTGGAAAATCTACCATATTGAACATAAGCCGACTATACAGAGTAATGGAAGTTGCCTTAGCCCGATGGCTGTTCACTGAGTGCCTAGTAATAAACCTGGGCAAGGCATTTGATATGGTGGACTGGGAATATCTTTTCTCTACTCTGACCGCTTTTGGCATATTGGGAAGGCTGCAAGAACTGATACAGATATACCAATGATGAGAGTAAACATAGGGCAATGTATTTCTCCCCCCTTTCGGGTGAGCCAAAGGACACAACAAGGCTGCCTGCTGTCCCCATTACTCTTTGCCCTAGCCATGGAACCCTTGGCTAAGAAAGGACGAGAGCTGGGGAGGGAGTGGGGCATCCCAATATCTGGGGAAACACACACGGTCTCCCTATATGGGGATGATGTGTTTGTGTATGTCTATGACATTTGGGGAGACATCACACAAATTCAGGCTATCCTACAGAGTTCCAAGATTCATCTGGTTTGCATGTGTACTGGGCTAAGTCCTGCTTATTTCGATTAAACCCACATAACCCCCAACAGGATTTCATCACAAACACATACCCGTTAAAGAGGGAGCCCCACATGTTTCATTACCGGGGGATCAACATCTATCATGAGTCAAGGAATCTAGCTGATGGAAACCTCACAAAGGCCCCAGATGAGTGGAGCACACTGCCACTTACTGCACAAGGTAGGGTACCCTTATCCAAAATGGTAATGCTCCCTCGCCTGCTTTACTATTTTTACAATCTACCAGTCTGCATACCATGATCCACGTTTCACACTCTATACTCAGCACTGGGAACTTTTATTTGGAATAAAGGTTGTCGCTGAGTAGCACTACATAAATTGCAGCTGCCTGTTACTAAGGGAGGCTAAGGGGCCCCAAACCATGAACATTATTATTTGGCAGCACAACTGCAGTGGCCTGCACATAGGCTGGCAAGTCATAACACAGAAGAGGTGGGGTTTCTCACACCTGCCCAGGCACGTACTGTGAAACAGCGAACCTTCCTACCGCATGCAAGTCTCCCACACGGGCTAATAGATTGAAGCGGATAGCATATGAATGCTTTAACCATAGTTTAAAACTCATGCCAAGCATGCCTCACTATTCACCTGAAATCCCGTTACAGTCCTTATTAACATTTAACAGTAGGGTGGGCGAAGCAGAGATGAACACTTGGAACATGGTAGGTGTTAGAACAGTAGGTGCATTGTTTCAGGAAGGCACACTCAAACCCTACCGACTGCAGCAGGAGGAATATGAGCTCCCAGCGGGGCATTACCTAGCACATGCACACCTGTTGGCAGAGCTGGTAAGGCTCTGTGACATCACAGATACTGAATCGGATCAACGCCCCCTGATACACACGCAGTACACATAATGGGAGGAGGACGTAAGCTCACTACTTGGTTTGCTTGAGCACTCACAAATACCGCACAAGATCTATTACCAGCAACCTGCAGAGAATGGGAGAGAAATCTGGGTAGGGAGTTCCCCAGTAAAGAGTGGGCAAAAGTAACAGAGTACTCCAGCAAAGTATTGCGTAATGCAAAATTTCAGTACATTCAATATAACATATTCCACAGGGCTCATCTAACACCAGCCTCCCTCTATGGATCCAGGTCAGCCTGCCCAAGGTGACAAAAAACAGGGGCTGATATGATATATATGTTTTGGGACTGCCCTGAAGCAGGAGAGTTGTGGACCTCAGTATCCAACGGACTAGGGCAGGTGTCTGTGGCACAGCAGTCAACAATGGAGGTGTAACTGCATGGGCTGTTTAAATAGTCAAAGGTAACTAAGGCTGTGAACAGATTCATAGATTTGGCGTTATTAACAGCACGCAGACTCAGCCATGTATTGGAAGGCTCCAGTGCTGCCCAATGTAGCGCACTTGCGAGCAGGGACACAAGTGGGGACAAACACAGCATTTAGACAGGAGGAAGTCCACGGCCTTCATAAGTACCCCATAGCAGCGGAGATGCTCCTACTGGACTTACAAGTACACTGGGCGGAAGCGAAAGACTCCCAGAGTGGATTGGTTATAGCCTATTCCTCCTAACCCACACACCTCCATGCCCAACCCTCATTACTCTTAAGCAAAGCCTAAGATAGAGATTATATCCTGTTAGATTTAACATGGCCCCTGCCTGGCTAGGATACTACATCATGATCATTTTAAACGTTTTTGTAGGCACTGCATGACTGGTTGTTTGCCAACTACATGTGTTCACATAAAAATGGAACCCAAATTTTGTGGGTGGGCCTAGCACCTGCTGTAGGAAAAAGTACAGAAAGGAGCATTGACACATCGCATTTTTCCACTGAAAACCACCTTTTTTTTGCGATATGCGGATTTTGGCACTTCTCTCTGGCACCACCCAGGGAAACCTACTAAACTTATACATTTCTAAAAACTAGAAAAGCTGGAGAGTCCAGCGGGGTGTGACTTGCATGGCTCTCACTGGCCTTTCTTACCCAGAAGCCCTGGTAAACTTCACACTTTGGCTAGAAACACATTCACCTCACATATTTGTGCGGGAAAGTTTCAGAATCTGCAGGTATCCACACATTGTAGCACCACCCAGTGCTCCCACATGTCTCCTGATAACAATGGTACCCCACTAGTGTGGTTAGTTCAAGAGAGCACCACACTAAAGGCCCTAAAAAGCTACATTGATAGATAATCTCAATAAGGGGAACTGTGGTATTTGAGGCACCACCCATGCAAACACACCAACACAGACATTTTGTGACAGTCAGGGGATTTTAGGGTGGTGTGCCTTGCATGAATCCCACAAGACTATACTACCAATAAAGCTCTGTAAACTTCACACTTTTCCTCAAATTAGGCATTTTCCTTACATTTCTGTGATGGAAACTTCCAGAATCAACAGGAATCCACAAAATTAATTGTTACCCCTGTTTGTCCTAATAAAAATGCGGTCCCACTTGTGTGTATACGTTATACCAACTTAGGCCAAGAGTGGAAGTTCATTTACATCATATATCAAGCCCAAACACATAGCTCAACTTTTGTATCACTTGCAGGTACTTGTATAACTAGAGCTTTAGTTTCATCTAACCCGTAATGTGGCTTTTTGAATGTTATCCTACATCAAACAGATTCAGTAGCACAGCTTTTGAACAAGCCAACTATAATCAAAGCTGATCATATTAACAGGCAAACAAATGTATATGGATGTAACCATCTTCCATTTGTGAGATCAAAAGTGCTTAAATGATAGACTGCATATATCGTCTACTACTGCAACTGAATCTATTCATAGATAAGAAAATAGTACAGAATATTCTTCAATATTTCATTTATTGTACTTTTTTAGTTGAAATGTTGTCAGTGAAACAAACAAGTGTCAAACAATTATCTTTCCGGTTTATTAAACATCATAATTTGTGTTGCAAAGATTCTATATCAACTCTTCTATGTAACACTGTATAGTGCCTCTACCTGGAACTGCTTTATAGAGTAAAACAAAGGATGAAGCTCTCCAAAAACTAGATTCCAAAGACCTGATTTAACAAGACAAAATATGGAACCTTCAATTCTTGTTTTCTTCATTTGTGTTAAAAACATGAATGAGGACAACAGTGTAATAATTTGAAACCTAGGAAGGTGTGACAGCCCTCCCTCATCACGCAAATAAATTAAGCAAGCAGTAGAGTCGGGTACCATTTAAAAATATCTATAAAGTATGTAAAGCATAAAGATATGGTTAATAAGTGCTTTCAACTATGCTGGCATGTAACAGAGTCCTGTGCTCTTACTCTGTCATTATCACTTTGTCTTTTGAGTGTCTTGTCAGAAGATTAGATTTGTTAGGTAATCTTTTAAAACTAATAAAATAATTTGTTAGAAGCATTACACAACTTTAGGCTAAAACATGCTCAACAAACAGAGTAGTAAAAAACACAAAAAAACTAAACATAACAAAACACATACTCCAGCTTTGGAAGATCTTATTCACCCTACCAAATTGTGACTAGGTACGTGGTCTCTTAGTCCAATCAACACTGAAAGGAAAGACTTCAAAGAAGCTATACCATTTGTGAAAATATGAACTCCCTTTTGGATAACATGAAATAGAATTACCCAAAAGAACCTGAAGTATTTCCTTGTCTTCTCACCTCATCTCTACCATCAATTCCTTTATCCTCCACAGCCTCGCACATCACTAAACTTTATCTGTCAGTGCACTAGATTTAGGAATATCTTTATCTGAACTTGTAATTGCTACTGTTTAGTTTCCAATAAAGTTGCACTCCTTTAACTGTTAATGCAAACAAAATAATGTTCACATAGTTTACCTCAGATTAATGAGTAAATAGGTGTCAGCCAACATAAATGAGTTCAAATCAATCAAATCATACTTTATTTCGACCATAGGTCATAAAAGGTACACACAGAATAGTAAAAAAGAAAGTGCATTTGTTATCATTGTGCTTTCACACTAACTTCAAATAAAGTTTAGAACAAAAAATAGCTTCTCTAAAACCTTCAAATACTAGCAATATAAAGTCAATCATAAGCAATAGCCTGCTATAATCCACCATTATTCCAGGGTCATGACTTAACATTTAGATGCCAGGGTTTCTAAAACATTTTATCAAAATAAAAAGATAATACAAATATTTAAAAGCTATTGAAACATTGAAAGGTGGTTGCAAATTCAAATTTGCCAACTAATACCATCAAGATAAAAAAAAAACCGACTCAAGAGTTAAAGTGCTAAGTTGATGTTATAAAGTGATACAGTTTCGTAATAATTTAGATGACATACTTTGACAAAGAAAGCCTTCTGCCTGCACAGTCACGTAGGCTAATTTTGAGCATGGTCAAATCATTAGAGACACATGCATGGTGTGATAAAAAGCTTATATCATAACTTAAAAATGATTTCAAAATTTATGTTAAAATGGCACAGAAAACCAAACAAATGTATAAAAATACCTCTTTGTGGGTAACACAGGTGATAAAATAGCAGAAACAGAGGATGATTACCCACATGTTATCTGAAAGAAATCTATTCCAAAGCCCTGTCCAAACCGCATGGTTAAATGGATCTTTGCCCATAATGCGGGCTAAGCACTGGAACCTGGCACTGTGATAGCCCTATGGCTAATAGACCAATCTGCTGACAAATATTTAGTAGCCGCACTTACTACCAGTATGGTCGGGTCATATTTGCTAATTATATGAGCATTGGCATGACCGTATAAAAACAGAGCCTTGCACAATGGGATAATCTATCTTTCCCTTGGACGCTTATATAGGGGACAGAAGAAAAACACATGTTCGGTTGACTCCACGCATGAATTGCAGTTTATACATTTATTGGCCTCAGAACTATTCTGCGACCATTGAACTGTTAACTGGTAAAGTACTATATCTGAACTGAAGGAATAGAGCACGGGCGCGTGCAGGTATTAGGTGATCTAAGAATTGCTCAGGCCATGGCTTCTGTTTGGTAAGCAAACATTCTGATGTTAAACGGCCCACCCCGTTGCTATGAAGAATCTGCTCATTGGCCTTCTCCCAATATCCAAGTTTGACCAATGAAATAGCACTGGCTGGGATCGACTCGGGACTCTCCCAATATTGGGGGAAACCCAAATCATCCCAGACTAATTTTATCTCCCTCAGCCGTCTGACCTTTTTCCAGCTACATTGAGTCCTTATAAGGTCTTTGATTGCCTCGTGAAAAGGTTCCAATTCCTCTGTTTTCCAAAGGCGGCTCCAATATAAAAGAGGCCTCAAACCCGGTACATCTTTGATGCTAGTCATCCCGAGATCAAGTCTAAGAGGGATCATCGGGGTACCCTTCTCTGTCCTGACAACATATCTAATAAAATCATTCTCTTTAATTTGTAGGACACCCAGCTGTCTTTGAAAGCCCCATAGCTCTGCACCATACAGTGCAGCGCCCCGGATCTGAGCTTTGTAGATTTCTGCAATGGGGTTTAATGGGGGGCTAACTACAGCTCTGGCTTTATGTCCCAAAGCACCTCCTCGTGGGCATATTATATGTGCTCCTTTTCTAAAATGTGCACCACATCTACCTGAATCCATCAGCCTAATCCCCAAATAATCAAACTCATTGACCCTTTCCAATGGGAGAGAATTCATTAATATGCTAGCTTTCACCTTCCTCTTTAGCGAGCTGCAGACCATAAACTTAGTTTTCCCAACACTGACTTCCAGGCCAAAGTCTCTACAGGATGAACAAAATTGGTCAACCAGATTTTGCAATCCCAGGGGTGATTTTGCCAAGATGATAGTATCATCCGCATAAAGCAATCCTGGGATTTTCTTACCTGCTAACCTAGTGAATCGTTGTTACAATTATTTAAATACTTAATACAGTTATTTATGTATAAAAGAAAGAGGGTAGGGGCGAGGACGCAGCATTGCCTTACTCCTCTCTCAATAATAACTGGAATCTGTTAATTCTTTTGCCACTCCTGATTCAGGCAAAAGTGCCTTCATGAAGTCGGACAATAAGGTTCAAAAGACCTTTAGGGACTCCCATGTTGGTCAGTGTCAGTCATAAGTTATTCCTGGGTACCAGGTCAAAGGCTGCTCGAAGGTCAATGAAAGTCACATATAGATTTCCACATCCGATATCCACTGTCTTCCATTTCGTTATTAAAAACCTCAGGACTTGGTCTATTGTGCTTACCGCAGGTCTAAAATCTGCCTGCAAATCAGAAATAGCGCCACTCTCTGTAATCCACTATTCTAAATGGAACAAAATCTGCTTCGCAAAAAATTTCTGAAAGTTGTCGAGTAGGCTTATTGGACGATAATTAAAAGGGTCGCAAGGGCTACCTTTCTTTAAAAGGGGAACTATCTCAGCTCCCCTCCATGTGCAAGGAATAGGTGCTCCTGCGGCAACTGCATTACAAACCTTGTTCTAGTAGGGGCCCCAGATATCGGGGTTTGGCTTGTAAAGATCACCAGGAATTTTATCGATACCCGAAGGAACACCAATTTCCATAATGCTGATCAGCTCCCTGAAATTAGGTTCATTTACCCCTGAGTAGAGACCCAAAATGATTTACCCATATTGCCAGGAGAATCGAAGTACCAGGCAAGGGCCAGAAATCACCACTGCCATTTGAAATTAGCTTCCAAAATTTGGAGGCATCATTAGCTCTTGTGGCCTCCAGGAGAGCAACCCATCGTTTCTCCTCCCAACTTCGTGCCTTGGAAAGTTCCCGCCTATAGCTCTCTCTTGACTGTCTTATTGGCTCTCTAATCCCCCTTCTCAGGTCCCTCAATAATTTGTGCTTGGCTTCCCTGCATGAATGATTGAACCACCACTTGCTACACCTGTTTCTTGTTTTAGCGACAGCTTCTTTGGTAAAATGTTTCTTCAAAGAATTGAATAATTCCATATGAGCAACCAGGAGCCTATTATCATCCTCAGGTAAATGAAGCATATGCTCCATTTTGTCTGCCAGAAGGCTATATATTGATGAGAGGGAGCCTGAAGAGGAATTAACAACATCCAACCTGACATTCTATTTGTTGTTTGTCATGGTAAGCTGCTTTGCATAATCCCTAAAATCAGGGGCCTCTATTGTGGGCCGCAAACCCCTGATAGATAGAATCAATGGGTCGTGGTCGCTTTCTTCATGTTCTTTTACCACCATATCGACCATATGCCCCCACAAACGAATATCTAATATAAAGTAATCAATAGAGCTCCTATGGGCTCTGCGTCTAAAAGTGGGACAGGGTTTAGCATCTGAGCAGGAGTGACAGTTGCAAGCGCGGAGACCATATGCAAGTGTGATAGCAACGATTTGGTAAGCCGTTCTGCTCATTCTGAGACTTTTACTCATTGCTAATTGCGGGACTCCCCAAAGAATGTCCTCTTCTTGGTAACGCTCTTTTACCAAAGAATAAGGCTCAAATGTAGCATTAAAATCCCCTGCAATTAAGATGTAATGGGTAGTGGATCTACTGGATAAAATATTATCAAGAACAGTTAAAGCATCAGACTTGCAGTTACTGCCCACACTCCTGCTATATTTATTCAGCAATAGTAGGGGTTTTTCTCTTTGGGTGGATAACAGTAAACATTGCAAATCGGCACAGCCCAGTGTTCACTTTCTCAACCTGACACTTAAGGGAACTACTAACCCATATAAGTAATCCACCTGAGGGTCTTCCAGAAGTAGCCTTACGCGCTGGGACCCAGACACTCTTAAAACTGAATCTGTGCTTGGGCTCGAGGGCCCATGTCTCTTGGAACAGGCATATCTTGTGCTCATCTATAAAAAAAAAAAAAGCCCCAGTCTGGAATTCGCATTTTGGACTCGAGCCTGGCTATATTCTAACTAAGGACTGTGACCGGCATATCATCCTGGGCTTGTGGTGCATCATCCTGGACTTGAAATACAGTCTGTGTGGAGCTCATAGAGTTCGGGTTGCCCATTAAATCTACTGCTAAACTAGCCGCTCTAGATCCCCCCCAACGTCTTTATCTCCAGTGGTATTGAACATCCAGTGAATTCAGAACCGTCCATGTTCCAACCAAACACAACGCCCGGTGTATCATTCTGGGCTAGCAGTGCAATTTGTGTGGGGCCCATGGAGTCTGTGTTTGCAATCCACTCTTCCCCCAGGCTGCTTACTCTAGATTCCCCAAGTTCCTTATCTATAGAAGTAGTACACTCCCCAGTAGATAATCTCAGCCCCATTATCCCAGGGATACCCTGTGTAACTTAGCCTATGTGTCAGTCCACGTCTGGGAGGGAAGATGGAGGTTGCCTGCATTCAGACTGTGTTACATGGTGCACATGGAAACAGGAGGAGCCTCTAGTGTCAAATGTCAAGCTACTAGGGGCAAATACAGGTACTGGGGGATAGAAGGTAGAGAGTCTACACAAAGAAACACCTCCAGCTAAGGGTCTAGTCCTGCAGGAGTTTAAGAAAATCTGTTGAACCAGGGCAGGTGAGTCAAAGTTAATAACAATACAATCTCCCTCTTCAAGCGTATTCAGCGGGCCCACATATCCCACCCTCCTCACCATTAATATTGAAGGTATCATAATAAAATGCAAATTTAGCATTATCATGCAGCCAATGGATGACCTTGTTTTTCAACTCTGTATAAGTCTTCACTCTATTTGTTTGGAGCCTAGGAACATTTGTAATTACAAGCACATATGGGCAAGATTCCGGGGGTAGATGTAAAACTTCTAATTGAGCCACATGGTTATCAGGTCTGGTTCTACTAGACTCCAGGTCCGTCACTGGAGAGCTTACTGATTGATGCTCATGGATATTGGAAGCTTTAGGCATCTTAGACACTAAAGTTATTGGTGCAACACCACATGCTCCCCTATTAACAATGTCTATATCATTAGGGCAGACTTCCGCTGGATTGCGGCCCAGCCTGGCTTTCCAACCCACCTTGAATTGACAGGAATGAATGCAACAACCCTTGGGTGACGTTCAGCCCTCAACAGAGTGTGGGAGAGCCTTGCCACCAGTGCCAGCAGAATTGAAAACTGGCAGTGGGATTGTAGATTAGCTCAAGGGGTGGCGTCGGGCACACAGGGCTGGGTGAACCCCACCTAATTTCTCTTCAATGGCTTTTAAACAGAGTTCAATAGGTGAGCTCCTCCTTTATGTACTCAAGCGACAGTGGACCAATAGTACTCTTCTGTGTTTTTTTGGACCCATCATTACCAGGTTCAAGTCCAGAATTAGTGAAGCTCATAGTACAAGCTTGTTTGTTTCTTAGGTTAATATCACCACGCTTTCTTTTTCCTTTTGGCTCAGGAGCTGGTACACCAGCCAGGGAGCCCGGTGATGAGAATGCAAGGTCTGTTGCAGTGGTGTCATTCAGGGCTGCAGGGGGAATCTCCCGGGCATTGTCTGAATGGTCGGCTGGTGGGAAGGCCAGATTAAACTGTGTATACTTGGTGTACTGGGGCTGCGGAGACAGTGAAAGCTGTGGGGGTAATTGTGGCGGGGGTGGAGATAGAGAAATAGGAGCCGTTGATACCAGGGTAGATAGGCGACACTCAGCCATCTCAATCTCTTAGTCTAAAGCTCCCACATCCTTTTGTAGAAAGCCGTCTAAAGTTTTGTTGATTTTGAGATTGTCTTGGGGGACCCGCCCCTTCCGTCTGCCCATTTCTTGCCCCTTTATGCTCTCACCCCTTTGTACTCTCCTACCTTGCATTCTCTGGACCCTCTCCTCCTCCTGCAAAGGGTGCAGCACTCGCTTTCACACTTGCTTTCGCTTACCCCTCCATCTGTCCACTCAGTATTACTGTTGAAGTTATTAAGTTGTGGGGCTCCGGAAGACCAACAGATTGTGACCCGCTGGCGAGTACAAGGGTCCCACCAGAAGAGGCCACAGCTATACTTCCTCCTGCTGAATTCGCCTTCCTTGTGTGCCTTTGTGCCAATCAGCTCACAGAAGAGAAGAGAGAGGATGGGGCCAGTCTCTAGGTATTGCCAAAACTTTACTTATAAACTCCTCTTTCCCCACCTAGGAATGAGAGGTACGCAGAAGGCACAGGGAGCACGCAAGAGCCCAAGAAGCGCTACACAAACGGGTGAAGCACTCCGCTCAGCTCATCAGATCAGACTCATCTGATCCGGCTCCAGGGCTGGCAACAACGCAGGAAGATCACTCCGAGCACAGGACGCTGATGCTTTAAACAAAACAGTGCAGAAGACGGTCAGACGGACTCTGTCCCCAAGGCTACTACTGCACTCTATATTCTGTACTCTGGACTCTCCAGCTGCACCCTTCCTGCTCTTCACAAGATGAGACAGGCTAAATCGGCAACCGCTTGCCACTTATGGTCTGATGCAGTCTGTCGCAGTTGCAGCCAAGGTCTACTGCACAGTCTGCAGTCTACTGCAAATTGCCGCTGCTTACCACTGTTGCTGCTGCTGTCAGCCACCGCTGTTAGAAGGCACCAATTCACTGATTCAGATATCACGGGAGCCAGGAGCTGAAGCCAGTCAACACCATGCAGTTTCTCTCTGCAGCTCCTCGCTGCCCACTCTCCACACAGGCACCAGCACTTAATTTCTAGGCATCAGGTCACACTTAGAGGATAAATACAGGGGGCAGAGGGAAGGAAAAACCTTCAACTCATCAGGTTTTCTGCGTCTGGGGCCTCCAATCACCATACATTGCTCCAAAAGTGCTCCCTCTGTGACTCTTTGACCCTGTGTGACCTTCTGCAGGCTCCAAAAATAGCAAATATTGGGAACCACTGTATCCTGGGCCATACCCTGTTTCTGGACCACGTCCTCCTCACCGACGCCTTCCCCTGCCTTGCCTCGCAGGGGTTTCGTGAGTGCTGAGCGGAGGCAACCATGCTTCATGCTCTGTCTCGGAGGCGCCGCGCCTCTACCTTTCCCTGAGAGGCCGCCGCACCTAGTACCTCTCACCGAGGGGCGCTCTCTCACAGGAGTTTCGGGGACACAGGGAAATGAGTTTGAGCAACAACAATCTAAGTTACACATTCATTAAAAGAAGCTTTATTTGAAACAAGGCAAAATGATAGGCCATCCAATTCCAAATGGTCAATAAGCAATGACCAAAGCAATGGATACTGCAGAACCAAGCAACTTTGTAGAGTTCCATTGAAGTATTGCATCATTGAAGGCTAAAGGCCCTACTCAGAAAATGCAGGGTTGTAAAAAAAAAAAAAAAACTGAGATTGCTATAACCAAAATCATACACAACACTATTTTGAGTGAGAAGAACAGTATATCCACCCTCTTTCAGCATACAGTCCTCTAAGAATGAAATTACTGTCACTAAGGATAAAAGCAGCTAAACATAACCTAAATGGCTAGGTCTCACACTGTTGAACTTCTTTACTTATTACATCGGAAAAAGTACAAATGGGCGTTCCAAAAGTGAAGAATTCTATGGAAAATAACTTTGAAAAGCAATACATTCAGGGCTTTTGCCCTTCCGGCTTGTACCTCTTTACCGTCTATTTTGCTAAAAATCTCAAACCTCTGCAGCTTAAAGTACCCCATTTTTGTTTTGAATAATGAAAAATGTTGGTTATTGGCAATCAATATATAATGTGATATAGAAGTGGAAAATTGATACCTACACTGCACTATAAGATATAATTACACAAATTCCAGGAACAACAGTATACAATAGTTGCTTTTCATATAAATGTAATAAAAGCGTTAAAACCTTTGCCTTATAATAAGAACATTTTAAAATCAAAAACTGAGTAAGTTGCATGTCAACACTCAAGCCAACTTACTTTCAAACTGATCTTAGGCATTGGAGAGTATTAACTTGGCCAATGCTTCTTAAACTGTATATTTAAAATAGTGCATTTCCAGATTCATCATATGACAATGTCTACTCAGTTTCATTGTATACTCATTATTGGCATGCCCAGATTTGACTCCCTGTGACAAAATGTGGCTATCCTAAAAGCCAAACCTTTTGGACAAAACAGTAGCCCAATAAACAGTATCCCTCCAGTGGCTCATGTTACTATGTCACAAAGACAAATGCATGGGGTGAACAAGATCTTATGATCTATATGAAAAGAGTGACACAAAGACTCCAGTTCAAATTACCATTGTTTTAATAACACTGGTTTGTAAAGAACAAGTTACTTACCTTCAGTAATGCTTTTTCTGGTGGATACAATATCTATCTGTTGATTCCTCACCTTTTGAATGCACCTGCATTCAACTGAATTATTTCTTTCTCGCTCTCCACGTAGGCGAGGACATCACAATGGAATGTCTCTGCACACGGCTCCGCCTGATGTCATCGAAGCCATAAGAATTCTTTGCTGGCATGCTAATGTCAGTTTCACCCACTTTTTTCCATGTCTTTGAGGCGAACACCATCATCACAAGGTCAACAAAAATGTATATACACATTTAACAATATACATTCTGTATCATATATACATAATATGGAATATACATAAATAATATATGTATATAACTTCCTTTTTGGCATATTCAGACAGGCAAAGGGGAGGCAGGTGGGTCAGTGAGGAATCTACAGGTAGATACTGTATCCACCATAAAAAGCATTACCGAAGGTAAGTAACTTGTTCTTCCTATGGATTCCTCCCCTTATGAATAGAATCCCAAAGCAGTTCTGCACTCGGAGGTGGGCAACTGTCTGGCTATACCCAGAAGTCCTGCAATACAGAACGGGCAAAATGGCCATCCCACCTCACTTCTGAGTCCAAGCAGTATTGTTTTGCGGAAGTGTAGATGGAAGCCGTTGCTGCCTTACAGATGTCAACAACAGGTACAGCTCTAGCAAAGCAGAAGTAGTGGACTTAGCTCTGGTAGAATGAGCTTGGGAGGATCCTTCTTTGCCAGTGCATAACATATTTTAAAGCAAAGCATGACCCATCTTGACAGCGTTCTTTTGTGAACGGCTTTGCCCTTCATCTTGCCCACATAGCCGACAAAGAGCTTAATGTCCAACTGAAACTCTCTCATCCTGTCCATATAGAAGCTCAACACTCTCTTTGGATCCATACAGTGCAGCCTTTCCTCCTTCTTAGAGGGCTGGGGAGGAGGGTAAAAGCATGGAAGGGTGGTAGACTGCCCTAAGTGAGAAGGAGTCTCTAACTTTGGCAGGAAAGCTGCCCTGGTTTTCAAAAGAGCAAGTTACTTACCTTCGGTAACGCTTTTTCTGGTGGATACACTAGCTACCTGTGGATTTCTCACCTAATGAATTCTCCCCATGCGTAGCATTCGACGGAAACTTCTCTCCAGCTCTGCACCTCGGCGAGGACGTCACAATTGCCCGACTCCACGCGGCTCCGCCTGACGTCATCATGGCAATAAGAGGTCCTCGCCAGCATGCTGACGTCAGTTTACGCCTTTTTTGACGTGCCTTTGAGACGAATAGATAAACATTGATAATCAAAACACTTTATAACCGTATCCAATAAACCTTTATGGAAAAAGCAATCACCAAAAATAGAAACAATACCAATGCACCTTCCTAAAAGTTCTACACCATTATGAACAAAATTCAGAACTTGCAAAATAAACAGAAATACAACTATATATATATATATATATATATATTTATATATAAACATAAATAATATATACAAATGCACACCCAAGGAGATCTCAGCATGACCAGACAGACAACGGGGAGGCGGGAGGGACCGTGAGGAATCCACAGGTAGCTAGTGTATTCACCAGAAAAAGCGTTACCGAAGGTAAGTAACTTACCCTTCTGATGGATACAACTACCTGTGGATTCCTCACCTAATGAATAGAGTCCCAAAGCAGTACCACCTCGGAGGAGGGTGTTCGTCTGGTCATACCAAAATCTCCTGCAGCACAGACCGCGCAAAATGGCCATCCCTCCTCACCTCCGAATCCAAGCAATAATGCTTTACAAAGGTGTGGAGGGAAGTGCAAGTTGCGGCCTTACAAATGTCTGCCACTGGAACACCTCTGGTCAGGGCCGATGTGGTCGACTTGGCCCTGGTGGAATGGGCTCTGATCCCCTCAGGAGGATCCTTCTTCGCCAATAAATAACATATCTTAATACAAAGAACGACCCACCTGGATAGCGTTCGTTTGTGGACGGCCTTGCCCTTCCTCTTCCCCACGTATCCAATAAAGAGTTGGTCATCCAAGCGGAACTCTCTCGTCCTGTCTATGTAAGAACTGAGAGCCCTCCTGTGGTCCAGATGATGGAGTCTTTCCTCCTCCTTAGATGGATGCGGAGGAGGGTAGAATGTCGAAGGAGTGATGGATTGTCCCAAATGAAACGGAGTCACTACCTTGGGGAGGAAAGCCGCCCTGGTCCTCAAAACCACTTTGTCTTTATGAAAGGTTGTAAAAGGTGGATGAACAGAAAGCGCCTGAAGCTCACCCACACGTCTAGCTGACGTGATGGCCGTCAGAAACACAGTTTTTAAAACCAAATACCTTAAAGGGCAAGAATGAAGTGGCTCAAAGGGAGAGCCCATCAAAAAAGTTAACACCAGATTTAAATCCCACTGGGGCATGATAAACGGAGTAGGAGGAAACCTATTGGTAAGACCCTTCAAAAACTTTAACACTAAAGGGTATTTGAAGAAAGAGGGCTGATCAGGAAGACATAAGAAGGCCGAAAGGGCCGAAAGAAAACCTTTGACAGCGGCCACAGCGCAACCTCGCCGCGCTAGCGACAAAGCAAACAGCAATATATCTGACAGATGGGCACTTAAGGGATTAATTAGTTGCTCTCCACACCAATTAATTAATTTAGCCCACCTGCTCGCATAGACAGATTTGGTGGAGTGTCGCCTGGCCGATAAAATAACATCCACCACCTCTGGCGGGAGAGAAAAAGCACTCAGGTTGCCCCGTTCAATCTCCAGGCATGAAGGTGCAGGCTCTGGAGATGGGGGTGTAGAATCTGCCCCTGCGACTGCGAGAGGAGGTCTGCCCTGAGAGGGAGACGGAGCAGAGGGCACAGTAAGAGTTGGAGTAGGTCTGCGTACCACACTCTTCATGGCCAATCCGGAGCTATTAGAATGACTTGGGCCCGGTCTTGGCGAATCTTCCTCAGAACCCGAGGAATCAAGGGTATGGGGGGAAACGCGTAAAGCAACTGGTCGCGCCAGGACATCTGAAACGCGTCCCCCAACGCTCCTTGCATCGGATAATTAAGGCTGCAGAACGACGGGCAGTGCGGGTTCTCCCGAGTGGCATATAGGTCTATCCACATCCGAAAGATATAAAGAACCAGATCCGGATGAAGACGCCAGTCGTGATCGTCTGAGAAGAGCGGACTGAGACTGTCCGCACACACGTTTTGAACCCCGGCCAGATGGTTTGCTATAACGCAAAGCCGATGGTCCTGAGCCCATGACCAGAGCCGCATAGCTTCTCTGCAGAGAAGGTACGACCCTACTCCTCCCTGTTTGTTCATGTACCACATCGCGGTCGTGTTGTCTGTCAGGACTTGAGCCGACTGACCACGAAGGGAAGGGAGGAAGGCCTTGAGGGCCAAATGAATCACCCGCAGTTCTAGCAGATTGATATGAAACATCTGCTCCACTGGAGACCAACGACCCTTGATCTCCAGGTCCCCCAGAAGAGCTCCCCACCCCAAAGTGGAGGCATCCGTTATCACTGTGGTCACTGGAGGAGGCAGTGAAAACGGCTTTCCTTGAGACAGGTTGCTGCCCGCAGCCCACCATTGTAGATCCGCTGCAGTGTCTCTGGAGATCTTTATCGACTCCTCAAGATCCCCTTTGTGTTGAAACCACTGTCTGCGGAGGCACCACTGAAGAGCCCTCATGTGCCAGTGTGGATGAGTGACCAACAGAATGCAAGAAGCGAACAAACCGAGCAAACGAAGGACCTTGAGTACTGGAACAACCGCTCCTTCTTGAAACATCGGAATCAACGCCTGAATGTCCTGGATCTGCTGTGGCGGAGGAAAGGCCTGATTCAACGTAGTGTCCAGTACTGTCCCTATGAACAGGAGGTGTTGAGAGGGCTCCAGGTGAGACTTGGGCACATTTATTGAAAAGCCCAGACTGAACAACAACTGGGTTGCCAGCTGTAGATGATGCAACACAAGCTCCTGAGCCTTGGCTTTGATCAACCAATCGTCCAGGTAAGGGAATACAGTTATCCCTTTCCTTCTGAGGTCTTCTGCAACAACCGCCATCACCTTCGTGAAGATCTGAGGTGCGGAAGTAAGACCAAAAGGAAGGACCGCAAACTGGTAGTGTTGCGACCCCACCACAAACCGGAGATACTTCCTGTGTGACTTGAGAACGGGAATATGGAAATAAGCATCCTGCAAGTCGACAGACACCATCCAATCCTCCTTGTTCAACGCCATAAGTACCTGTGCTAGAGTCAGCATTTTGAATTTCTCCTGCTTGAGGAACCAATTCAAAATCCTTAGGTCCAAGATAGGCCTCAGACGACCATCCTTTTTGGGGATCAGAAAGTACCTTGAATAACATCCCTGACCCCTCTCCTGCTCGGGAACCAACTCCACTGCACCTTTCGCCAATAGGGACAGAACCTCCTGTTCTAGCAACAGGAGATGATCTTCTGAACAAAAGGAAGGACGGGGAGGGAAGGGAGGAGGAATCTCCCAAAAGGGAAGGGCATAGCCTTTTCTCACCACACTGATGACCCAGGGATCGGATGTTATGGACTCCCACATGGGAAGAAAAAGAGATAACCTTCCCCCTACCGGAGAGGCATGGGACGAATTGGCGCGAGGACTAGGGCTGCTTTCCCTGTTGCATCCCTCCGGAGGAAGAGGAAGAGGAAGGGTGCTGCTGCTGGGTGGCACCTCTAGTGCGGACCCTACCCCGCCCCCTAAATGTCGGATAAGGGAGGCTCGAAGACTGCTGTCCTGCCTGCTGCGATCTCCCACGAAAGCAAGCCCCTCGTCCAACAACTCGCAGCCGCCTAAAGGATCTAAATGGGGTCGAAACAGTCTGCAGGCCCAAGGACTTAGCAGTGGCCCTACACTCCTTAAAACGCTCTAGCGCAGAGTCCGCTTTAGATCCAAACAATTTAGCCCCATCAAAAGGCAAGTCCAAGAGCGTGGCCTGAACATCTGATGAAAATCCAGATGTGCGCAACCAAGCATGGCGCCTGGTGGCAACAGAGGTCCCCATGGCTCTAGCAACAGAGTCCGTGGTTTCCAGCCCTGACTGTATGACTCGGGTAGCCGCTGCCTGGGCATCCGAAAGTAGGCCATGCAAGTCTTGGGGCATGTCCGGTAACGCTGTCTTCGCTGCATCCATTACTGCGTGTATGTACCTGCCAAGGATGCAGATAGCATTAGCAGATTTCAATGCCATGCTACACGATGAGAAAACTTTCTTGGCCGACTGTTCCATACGCATGGACTCCCGGTCAGATTGTACTCCCAGAAAGGAGCCAGGAGCAGACCGTGAGGAACAGGATGCCTGTACGACCAGACTCTCTGGAGACGGATGCTTAGATAGAAATTTGGGGTCTCCAGGTGCAGACCTATACCGTCTGGCCACCGACCTGCTCACAGCCGACGAAGTGACAGGTTTCTTCCACACCTCTTCTATTGGCTCCACGAGAGCCTCATTAAATGGCAACAGAGGATCTGCAATGGCTGTGGCAGGATGAAGTACCTCTGTCAGGAAGTTGGTTTTAACCTGCGCCGTAGGCAGGGGAAGTTCCAGGAATTCCGCAGCCTTCCTGATGACGGAATGAAAGGTGGCTGCTTCCTCTGTATACTCCCCTGGGGAGGCCAGGTCCCATTCTGGGGAGGTATCTAGTCCACTGGCTGTATCCAACCCCTGAAACTCACTCTGGGGCTCAGCAATCTCTCCTTCCTCAAGGATCTGCCACTGGTATTTCCTCTCCTCTAACAACCTGAGGGCCTTCCTTCTGGACCGCAATTTGGCCGCCAACCCCGGTGTCGACATGGAGTGCAACGAAGTCGGCGAATGGCGCCGAGAAGGCATCATTACAGGATCTCCGGATCCTCCCGACACCACAAATGGATCCATCGGAGCCGTGGATATACGCCCTGCTCTCGTCGACGCCATCCGACTTCGGGGCTCCATCTCAACAGACAACAGCGTTGAAGGTCTCTCCCTCGACAGCTGCGGCGCCGGGCTAGTGTCTCCTGCTGGGCAGAACGGCATAAACAGCGTCGGCCTGTACGGAGACGGAACGCCTACGTTGAATACTAGGGGACCAGAGGGGCTGCCGGCGCACCACCTCCCAGAGCCATGTTCTGGAAAATAGCAAACATGGCATTTAGAAATGCCGCCTGATCCATACCCGGAGCCGGGAATGCAGGATAGTCCTGAGGAGCCGGAGCCGGACTCGATTCCTGCGTGCCTGGATGTGCTGGAGAAGCTTTTTGACTCTAAGGCTCCACAACCTCAAAGACCGACGGCGCCGGGGATGTCTGCGGAGGCAATGGTTGAGGGGACACCGTCGGGCTGACCTCCCAGGACTTATGGCGTCCAGTCGACGGAGACCTCGACTCCGACCGGCTTCTGGATCGACGCTGGAATCACAATGACGCCGCTTCTTGTGACTTGACTTCCCTGACGATGATCTGTGGTGCCGTTTTCTCTCCTTCTTAGCCTTGGCTAAGAACAACTTAGCCTCACATTCCTTCAAGGCCTTCGGGTAAATTTTTTGGCATGAACCACATTCCTGGACGTCGTGGTCTGAACTCTGGCACCAAAGACAGTTGTTGTGGGGGTCAGTCACCGACATCCGACCTCTGCATTCTCTGCAGGGCTTGAAACCGAACTTCTTCAGGCCGACATGTCGACAAAAAACACAAAGTATCCCTTCCGAAGAGCAAACGATACAGGTAGCTGGAAAAGTAACCGTTATCGAAGGCACAGAAAAAAAGGGAACTGACGTCAGCACGCCGGCGAGAGCCTCTTGTTGCCACGATGACCTCAGGTGGAGCCGCGTGGAGTCGGGCAATTGTGACGTCCTCGCCGATGTGCAGAGCTAGAGAGAAGTTTCTGTTGAATGCTACGCATGGGGAGAATTCATTAGGTGAGGAATCCACAGGTAGTTGTATCCATCAGAAACACCTTGTTAGCATGGAAGGTGGTAAACAGGGGGTTTACACCAATGTGATCACTATGAGAAAAACTGTTTAAAATGTAAGGAGCCTCAACTTGCAACTATGCAACGGTTCAAACGGTGTACCCATCAGGTACGTCAAAACTAAATTCAAATCCCACTGAGGCATTATGAATGGCGTGGGAGGAAATTCATCAGACAAACCCTTAAGAAACCTCAAAACTATAGGGGACATAAACAAAGAGGGTTGGTCAGGAATACAAATAAATGCTGACAGTGCAGAAAGATAACCCTTTCGCAACTACACAACCTTGTTGTGCCAAGGAAAGAGCAAACTGCAAAATATTGGACAAATGGGCCTTTAAAGGGTCAACATGTTTGTTCTCACACTATTTGACAAACTAACAGCATAGACAGTTTTGGTGGTGTGTCGCCTGGCCGATAAAATAACATCCACCACTTGAGGGGGAAGAGAAAAGGAATTTAGGTTGCTCTGTTCAATATCCAGGCATGTAGGTGCAGACTCTGGAGGTGGGAGTGTAGAACCTGCTCCTGTGAGAGGAGGTCTGCCCTGTGAGGGAGACGGAGCGGAGGGCAGAGTGAGAACTGAAGGAGGTCTTTTTAACCACACCCTTCTTGGCCGATCCGGAGCTATTAATATGACTTGGGCCCGGTCTTGGCGCATCTTCATCAGAACCTGAGGAATCAAGGGTGTTGGGGGAGATGCGTAAAGCAACTGGCTGCTCCAATCCAACTGAAACACATCCCCCAGCGCTCCCTGCATCAGATACTGGCGGCTGCAGAACAATGGGTAGTGTGCGTCTTTGCGAGTGGCAAACAAGTATATCTGAGGCGTCCCCCATAAGTGGAAGACATGAAGAACCACCGCCGGATGGAGACACTGTCCGCACATACGTTAAAAACTCCAGCCAAAGGGTTTGCTACTATGCAAATCTGATGGTCCTGAGTACAGGACCAGAGATGTAGAGCCTTCTTTGCAGAGACGATACAACCCTACTCCTCCCTGTTTGTTGATGTGCCACATTGCGGTAGTGTTGTCTGTCAGGATTCGAACTGACTGACCGCAAATGGAAGGTAGCAAGGCCTTGAAAGCCAGACGTAGCCTATAATTCCAACAGACTGATGTGAAACATCTGTTCTTCTGGAGACCAAACTCCCTTGATCTCCAGATCCCCCAGATGTGCTCCCCACCCTAAAGTGGAAACATCCGTTATTACTGTGATCACTGGAGATGGTGCGCAAATCCTTGTGAAAGGTTTCTGTCCACACTCCACCACTGAAGACCCACTGTAGTCTCCCTAGAGACTCTTATTGACTCCTTGAGATCCTCGTTGTGTTGAAACCACTGCTTGTGGAGGCACCACTGGAGAGCCCTTATGTGCCAACGTGCATGAGTGACCAACAGAACACAGGAAGTGAACAGACTGAGCAGGCATAGGACCTTTAGTACTGGAAAAACAGCTCCATCCTGAAACAACAGAATCATAGCCTGAATGTCCCGAATCCTCTGAGGAGCAGGGTAGGCATGATTCATTGTCGTGCCCAGTTCTGCCCCTATGAACAGGAGGCACTGAGAGGGCTCCAGGTGAGACTTGGCCGCGTTTACCGAAAAGCCCAGGTTGGACAACAACTGGATTGTCACCTGCAGATGGTGCCTCCCCAAGTCTAGAGACTTGGCTTTGATCAACCAATCGCCCAGGTAAGGAAATACCAATATTCCCCCCTTCTGAGCTGTGCTGCAACCACTGCCATCACCTTTGTGAAGACTTGAGGTGCAGAAGTAAGACCAAAAAGAAGGACCACAAATGGAAGTGCTATGTCCCTACCATGAACCGGAGATACTTCCTGTGAGACTGCAGAATGGGAATGTGAAAATATGCATCCTGCAAGTTGATCAAAACCATCCATTCTTCCTTGTCTAGCGCAAGAAGCACCTCAGCTAGGGTCAGCATTTTTTATATCTCCAATTCAAAATCCTCAGGTACAGGATGAGCCACAAATGACCATCTTTCTTGGGGATCAGAAAATATCTTGAATAACATCTCTGACCCTTTTCTTGCTTCGGAACAAATTCTACTATGCCCTTTAAAATCTGATTTTGTACCTCGTGGTGAAGCAGCAGCAGATGCTCTTTTGAACAAAAAGTTTGCTGGGGAGGAAGGGGAGGAGGAAACTCCTGAAAGGGAAGAGCATACCCATTTCTTACAATGCTTAACACCCAAGCGTCTGTAGTTATTGACTCTTGAAGAAAATGAATGAAACTCTCCCCTATTAGCAACATATGCTCTTGAAACGGGAGAGAACTAGGGCTGCTTTCCAGCAAGGTTTCCAATGGAAGATGACGTGAAGGAGGAGGAAGGCTGATGGACGGCAGCACGTTGCCTAGGTCTCCTATGACCTCTGTAGGATTTATACAGGGGGTTGGCAGACTGCTGACTTTGGAAGTGTTGCCTCTCACAAAAGGAGGAGCTGCGACCAAACCTCAAACCTACAGAAAAGTCTATCGGTTGAGGAGAGCATCTGCCTTTTCTTCAAACAACCTAGACCTGTCAAAAGAGAGATCCATTAACCTGGACTGTACATCAGGGGAAAACCCTGACACTCTAAGCCATGCATGCCTTCTGCTCGCAATCAATGTCCCCATGGCTCTGGCAACAGCGTCTGCGGTACCTTGGCCCGACTGGATAACCTGTCTACCTGCTGCTTGACTATCCTGAAGCAGCTCCTTAAAATGTTCCTAGACATCCTACAGCAGTTTGAGAGCAACCTCCTTGGCCAAATTCATCAGTGCATGGATATATCTGCCCTACACACATGTAGCGTTTATTGACTTCAATGCCATTGTACCTGAGGAAATATCTTTTTAGCAGAGTGTTCCATACTTTTTTATTCCCTGTCTGCTGGAGTCGAAGGGAAGGAACCAGGAGCTGCCTTTGAAGAACAAAAAGCCTACACCACCAGACCCATTCTGCCATTGTTTATTTTGTATTTGTGCTTCGTGTGCACTTTAAACTCCTGTCACTCCCCTCCTGTGACAGTCTGGAAGACTTGTGCATCAGAAAATAAATCTACAAGTACAACATCAAAAAATGTTTGTTTTTATTTTTTCAGGCCCATAACTGTTTCCTTGTCTATGACCCGGCCAAAACAAATGTTTTATACCATCAAAATGGCTGTGTAATTTTTAACTCTAACTGCTGACATCTGCTGCAATCCCTAGATCACAAATTTGAGTAATTTCAGAATAGCTTCCCATCCTTCCAAGACGTGATTCGGTACTGGTGCACTGTAATGTTATCGTCCTGTAATTGTTTGCATTATTATGATGCAAGCACTCACGCATCGAGTTAGAATGTTGGAAGGATTCCTGGTAGGTTTTGAGGACAGCTGCAAACAGTTCTGCTGAAAAGGGAAGCTGATCTCATTTGATGCAAAGATCGTCATTAAGATCTAGCAGAGATCTTACGAACAGCAAACCAGTTCGAACACACTACATCTCCTCAACACACATCGACTAAGCAAAGGGAGATTTATTTTAAAACTACACCTCACATGTTCAGGTCAGTGCGTCTAGTTGCTGCCCAACTAATGGAGTTTCCAGAGTTTCCGCAAGCCCAGCAGCCTTAGCTCGCAGTTCTTACAGTTTCGGGTGCAGCCAAGAGGGATATTGTTGGAACGTGGCCATTTCTCGTCGCGCACAACCTTTTCACTTTGGTAAAAGAATGTTTTTAATCTGAACATCACAATTTTATAACGTTGGTGACCTGGAAACGTTACCACCATCTTACCTTACCATCACTGGGCTGGGTGACGTGATCGTGTAGGTAATGCGAAAGCATTACTGGCATTTTGGATTGGGTTTATTCTCAGCTTTCATGCTATTGGACACAACTTCTTATTTAAAGGTACACCGCTTAATGTGTAATATAGCAAGACTCATCTGGCATTTCTACTGAATGTAATCTGGTTCTGTTTAAATATAAGCAGTATGGGTGATGCTAATACTCATTATATCACAATTAAGCCACCTAAATAATTTCTGTCTGTCCCTGGTCCTCCGCTTTTACCATGGCTTGAATAGATGGATTACTTAATTAAATACCTAGATACCATTGAGGATGAACGTATCCCAATGCCCCATGAAAGAAAGAAATAAAAAAAAGGTTATTATTGCCCAATTTAGGGCGAAAGGGTTGAAAGCTTATAACAGACTACAGATGTCAGGCAGTGGTGGAGGTGATGTTTTTGCAAAAAATGTAAAAGATGTGGATCATCACTGCTCGCCAAACGTTTGTATTGCTGTTACCAGATTTCATTTCTTCCAACAAAAACAACGTAATTCGGAAAGTGTAGGAGAGTGCGTCACAGCTCTCATTATACTTGCCAGGCACTGCAAATTTTTACAACGACAAGATGAACTTATTCTGGACCAAGTGATAATGTATACATAGACAAAGTATGCAAGACAAATCATGGATTAATGGGGATGCAAACTTAAAACAATTGTTGCTATGGTTCTTAAGGCTGAACTTTCTGAAAGATGTGCTAATGCTGCTCTTCACCATTTGTGCAAAGTACAAGAAGAGCTTGTGAATAAGATTTCTGATCAAAGGTCCGATAAAGAGAATGGCAAGGATAAATTTAGGAAATGATGGTCGCAACAAAGAAAATCTGTCAATGGTTGTTATAGATGAGGAAACACACAACACTCTGCAAATTATCCTAAGTGCCCAGCAAAAAGTGTAAAAAGCTTGGATTGTGGTATCGGACACTTTGCAAAGGTATGCAGAAGAAAAAAACAAGAAACAGGTTGTAAAATGCATCAAAAATGCTGAAGATTACAACACTTCAGATTATGAGTCTGATAGTCTCCGTTTGAACACTGAAGTGGATAGACACTGCAATCAAAAGATTGTTTTAGGGAGTGTGTCAAAATGCAGATAAATGCAGATAAATAACACAAAACCTTGAATCCTCCCATCTGTCCTAATGAACGTCCTTCCTGGATATTATCGCTTTACATATCATAGGACCCATGGATGATGGGACTTTTAGATATATCTTTGTGCTAACTGATCTTTTCTCTAAATGGGTGGAGATGGAAATTGGTAATTGGGTGGAGACACATTATGTGATCACATTAAGGAGTCAAATGTTTACTAAGGAAGTTACCCCTTCATCTGTACTTATTGATAATGACATACAACTCAAGTCTTATGACAAATTGGAATTTATGCAGTATTCAGGAATTAAAAATAGGTTTACATAATTGTACCAACCCAGTGGGAATGATGCTGTGGAAAGGGTGAACCACAATATCAAAGCAACTTGACAACTTGCCAGGGTGGAAAGAATTGAGTGATACTTCTGAGACTAGAAATGGTTCTATAACAGTTTTTAGTTATGGTACAGATTCTAATGGGATGACATTTTGGTAATTCTAGGATGGTGCAGAAGATTATGGTTCTCGCAACCGAGTAATTGATGACAATGAAAATTATTTTCTGACTCCTACCACTTCTGTGAGTAGTTTTGAGGATTCTCTAAGGACTCCATGTAATATTGCAGTCTCTAATGCTGAGGGTAACTCGGTTACTGATGACGGCACATAGAATGTCTTTGAACAGCTGTCTATGGCAGAGCATGCCTGTTTATCCCACAATATATCTATGAGTAGGTATTTTGTTGGTGCTGTTTTTCTCATCTCTCTTTATTGTCTTCTCTCCCCTTTTCTTCTTGCAGGTTTATCATCAGTGGAACTTGAGAAAAAAAAGGAAGAAAATATATGTAGTGTTACCTTTTTGTTATTGTTTGCATTACTATGGCACATGCACTTGCACCCCGACTTAGAATGTTGGGAGGACTCCTGGTGGGTTGTTGGGGACAGTTGCAGCTATTGTGGTGGAGACCCAGATGTGTTTGAAGGCGTGCCTCGTCACTCCTATGTTGGCTGCTCTGTTGAATAAAGATGTTTACCTCATGTGATGTAAGAATTGTCATCACAGGAACCCAGTTCATTTGACCAATTGTTAAGATAACCAGGAGAACTATTCTGTATATTTTTACATGTTACTTTTGTTTGATTTGGACTCGCTAACTTGCTGCACTTCATTTTTAAGTATTAAGTTAGTTTAATACTCTAGTGTTTGCACCGCATGCAAGTTGTACTGCTACCTAAAATAATAATAGAGTTCAAACATATAAATGCATTTTACAACTCTGGGTAACTCACTCACTTTTGGAAGAAGTAATCAACAAACTTTTTCAGAACTTAAATCCTTGAAAAACATTTAAAAGAAATAAGGAAAAGATCATAGTCTGCAGATGTGGATTTAAGTTTAAGTGCTTGCATCAAACTAGACATTCCCAATAACCTAAAGGTAAACAGTGTCAAATGAAACTGTTTTGTAGATTTATTTTATTAATTAAAAACACTTTCCAACTAAAGCTCCATTGAAAGAAGTTAAATGTTGAACTAAACCATCTTTTAACAAATCCATTTAATTTAATGAGCCCTTCTGAAAATAATGTAGACATATGCCAGGTTAGGCCAGTCTCAGGTTGGTGAGGGGCAGTTAGGGAGGAATGGTTTCTTTTTTATATAAATAGCACCCAAAGTACAGCCTTCAGACAAATTAGTATTGGTGTGGAACCTAAAAATAGGAATTCTAACTCTACACTTTAAATATCACAAAAATGACTGTACTTGCCTTCCAAGTACAAGCATTACTTAATACTACGGATGAATGAACAAATTAATCTTTATTTGCATGATTAATTAAAATATCTTCAAAAACATAATACATCAAATGTTCTCTAGGACAACTAGAGATGTAAAATTACAGTACGTCATGGGGTGTAAAAACCTTGCGGAACATTTTTATTATACATTACATAAAAAGTCCTCTTATTAAACATATAAAATCACAGCTCCCCGCACCATAAAGTGGTTGGTATAAGGGGCTGTATAACTAGGTGGCATTAAAATGAATAAAGTGTGAGATCCTTGCAGAAAAGAATTATCACACATGACATAAAATTTCCTTAAGACTTTTAAAGAAATCTAAAGTCACAATTTGCCATAAAGTGCATATTGTAAAGTGTTATATAACTGGGTGTCATTCAAATCTAATACATTATTACATTTTTATCATAAACATGATTTAAGACAAATGTCTGTATGAGCATTTTACTAAACTTGGATAAGAACTTTATCAGCCTAATGTTCAATTGGGTGTTCACAGGGTTCATCATCTCCATAATAGCCTGTCTGCAAGACCGCACTCTGGGTTCTTGGAGGAGAGCTGGGCACAAACAAACTATATGCTTAAGCTTGCTTTTCTTTTCCGGTCTCACAGAGCTAACCGGTGGAGCCTTTGAGCTGGGTAAGCCACTTGGGTAGGAAGTCCAATGTTGGAAAATTCTCAGATTGAGAATGTATAAACTTCAGTTTGATGTACTTCAAGTATTTGGCACTTGAAAATGTCAGATAGCCTTTCGCATTGTATGTGTTTAACACCATCCAGGGCTGCCTTCGCTGTGCTAGCCTGTTCCTATCCTCTAGTTTGCTAATGTAAGAGCTGATGAAAACACATTTTTTTAAATGCTGCCTGCCACACCTGCTGGTTCCATAAATCCCTTGCCTGTAAAGTATCTAAGGATGTTTCCAGAAACCTACGATGCAGTGAGTTGGTCAGGCTGGATCCGATTTCTTGCCAGTTAAGACGGTCTAGAGTGCCTCATCTAAAGGCTCTTAGTTTGTGCACAGAGTGAGAAATGCTTGTTGTCTGCCTATTAGTTGATCTGGCAGGCCAAATCCCAGGCGTATTTGTGTTGGGGAAGCTGTCCTACGAGGACGAAAAACAGATTTGTATATTTTGGCCACCAACATTGTTTAAGAGGCCAGCATCCTTCCCCATCAGGAGTTCACTTCCCTGTGTTATTATAAGGTTTGCCCTTATAACCTGAAGGATTGTACCTAAGCTGGTGCTCCACAGGTGTTTGGAAGCTGTAGTAAAAGCACACTGTAGGGCCTGGACTTTGTATCTGATTGACTCCTTTTGCTGTGACTGATTTCCTCTTGCGTCACTCTAGACTCTTAAATATTTGTAGTTCTATACTTTTTCACAGCTCTCACCTTTCTAATGCCAGGACCCTCTTTTGTTTACCCTCTTGCCACAGAAAACTACTTTTGTATTTGTCAAGTTCACTTTTCAGACCAGTTCATTTGGTGTATTCCTCTAACTTAGTGTTCTTCAAACTTTTTAATGCTGCGCCCCCACCCAGTGGAAAAAAAAATCATTATCAGTGAATTGTTCACAATTATTCTATTAGATTGGCAATGTTTAAATATATCTTATTTAAACATTGCAGTTAAGTTCTATTACTGTTTTAAAAATGCAATCAAATACATGATGCCAGACATACTAATCTAGTCATTCAGGCCTTTCTAACGTGAAAAAGTATCCACAGTGTGAATATTAGAAGTGAGGGTGGAGGTTTTGAAATGTATTTGAAGACTCTTCCCTTTTGACACATACTCCCAGCTTGGATACGAATGACAAAACATGCTAATGATGGCCAATTACAGAGCAGTTCACTGCTGCTCATTTGTTTCAGCTTATAACAAAGCCCCGTTATTAGCATAATGCTTCTTTTGGCCAGAACCTTGTGCACCCAATGTGATCACTTGAGGCCCCCCTTGGGGGGCTTCCCCCGGTTTGAAGATCCCTCATCTAACTTATTTATTAGTGCTGGAGGCCCACTTTTGTTTTACTTAAGATGACCAGGTGGTCTGCATCCAAGGGGTTGGATAGAGGTTTTCCTCCCACTTTTGGTGGGTGAGAATTCACAAGGACTTACACCAATGTGACATCTGATATGTAAAGGTCGAATAGCAAGGGGCCATGATGCAGCTTTGTTTGAGCCTGCTTTTGTAAGGACCTTCCTGGATACATAATTGCTGCAACCTAACTTTATCCTTATTCACATGTTGGAGTATCAGAGTTCTATTGCCCTTAATAAAGTTTCTGGGAAGGACCCTAATTGCAGTTTTTCCATAACAACCTCTGAAAACCTGGTCAAAGGCTGCCTTTAAAATCAACAAAGCAAATATAAAGAAGTGACTGTGCATGGTTGGCTTGGGCCAGAAGTATAGAAAGTTCCATCAAATTAGAGATACAACCTTGTTTTTGTTGAAATCCAGTTTGGTTCAAGGGATTAACTCCTTATCTATTGACCAGGATTTCAGATCTTCTACCAGCAGGCCCGGAAAGTACTTTGCTCCCACATCTAAAAAAGAAATCAGATAATAATTCAGTTGGGAATTCCTCTTCCCTTCCTTGAAGATGGGATGTAAAATTGTCCCACTCTAAGTGTCAGAAACTTCTTCCTTCTGGAGAACTTCAATGAAGATGGGAGATAATTTTTGTGCCCACATCTGGGGGGATTTTGTCTTTAAAGATTGCTAGTGGGATCCGTTTTGGGCCAGGAGCACAATCTGCTCTTAGGTACTTTATACGTTTCTTCAGTCGTCTGCTAATTACTTCATGTATTGCAAGTGGACTGAATTCAGGCTTACCCAGGCTCACCTTCTCTTTCTCAAGCGCATTTTTCTCACTGCATAGTTGCGATGAGTGCTCCTCAGCTTCCAGGTGCAAGGTTAGGTACCCCACCCAGCCTTGCTCAGTAATGTTTGCATTATTTGCTCTGTGAGGTTTTCATTCTTCAAGGTTCACCATCTGCAAGAACTGGAGTGCACTAGCTTGGCCAGTAATCTTCAGCATTGGCCCTACAGTGTAGCCAAATCTCTTTTTCAGGTTTTTTTCTGCCCGACTTCACAGCAACTATTAGCTCAATGTTGCAGAGGTTAAATCGCAGTGAGCAAAGGAGCCCGTTTAACTGATGTTTAGTATACATGTTTTCTGGTGGCTGCCTCTTCTGATGATTTCTATCTAGGGGGGTAGCCAGCAGCTCTACCCTTCTGTTGAAATTTGGAGGTTATATGTTCTGTAAACTTTTCCAGTTGCTGATTTGGTCCCAAAGAATGCTGCACACTGTTTGTGATTGGCTGGTATACTTGCTGCCTTCTACTGGAGCCTTTTTAAGTTTGCTGAATGTACTTCTGTGGGCACAACTTTGGAATCTAGGGTTCAGCTATTGTGGTGGATAAGCTTACAGCTTGCTGGAGATGTTCAATTCTGTATTGTAATATATGAACAAATAGGGAAATAGAAACTCTTGTGTAATCCAAGTATGAAAAGCACTTCTCAGAAGCTTGTGTCCAGGAGGGAGGGCGTCGTCTGCAAACCTGATCTTTAGCACTCTCGGTCCTGCTATTGCACAGATGCCTAAAAACTCCTCCCCAGCTAATCTGGGTGGGGTTTATCTGGTTGACCAAAGCAGCTTGCCTGTAGTGATACTTATGTTTTGACCACTGACTTCGTGTCGCACCACTTTGCACTTGGCTTAGCTATCCACCATCACATTAGTGGTCACCAGTTACAGACTCCATTTTGTATTCAGCTTAGCCTTAGCTTCACTGCCACGTTAAACGTGTGAGTAGTTTTCCATACAAAACATGTTATGCACCGTGTTTTCTATTCTGCGTGTTCTTTTCTCACAGAAGGACATAACGTGGAGGAGTCAGTTAGCAAGATAAGGATGTACTAGACTGATGTTTATGGTACAGTGGGGAACGGTTTAGTTTTGGGAAAGACAGCTTGCGATTCTGTCTAAGGGTTTTTTCCAGAAAGCTCCTTCCTTGTTTGTTTAAAATATATAAGAGACCCAGGTCGACAGTGGGAGATTCAGAGACCTCAATCATGATTTAGATGTTGAATGCCTGATATATTTCCTGTGAGGGTACAGATCTCTCTTTCTCGTTGCGGTCGAACCAGGGTCAACAACCTGCTGGCAGGAGAAAGATGAAGCACTAGACAGAACATACGATGATGTATTTGAATTAATTATTTGCATTGCATTGTGTATGAATATATATACATGTATCAATATAAGTGTTTGGATCCTTGCATGTATATATTTTCTGTTTATAGATTGAAGATACTTTGTACATGGTCTTACTTCATTGTTGCACATTTTAGAGGTACACTTTTGGCTATACAGGCCTTCCTTCAAGAGCCTTGCAAAAAGGTATAATAAATGTCTTCTTCAGGTTAAGAGGTGCATTCCAGAGAATCTTTTTGACTCCTCTCAATGTGTGTATTTTGGCTCAGTCAGCAGTAAAGCAAAACATTGCCTCATGAAGACTGTCTTCTTCATTTAGGTTGCCAACTAAGTTAGCATTAAATTATCCTGCCATCAATAGTTCTGAGTTGGTGTGTTCCAATTTAATCTCCACTGTTGCTTCCCTTAGCCTTTCCAGTGCACTTTTTTTGTCCTTATTTTTAGGGTTTATATGTACATTGACAAAGATCAATTGGGACTCGGGGTCAGTTGTCCATACTTTAATGCTGACTGCCAGCATCCCTGGCTCCATTTTCATTATTTAGGGGGGATGGTGGGGCATGTAGGAGGAGCCAACTGCCTTTTGGACACCTTCTTCTTTTAGATTTTATTGCCAGGCTCACGTACTCTACAATACCAATTAGGGGGACTCCTGTTAGAGACCAGCTCTTCTGCAACATAAGAATATGAAATGACTGTACATAACACATCATATCATAGTCAATCGTTTGAGTGGGGCCACCCAGGTTCCATGAGCAAATTTTGAACACAGGGTGCTGTGTAGGTTGAACCATAATGTTTGCCTTGTATCAATCAGTGGCATTTGTGGTGGCAAGAGCAGCTCGTAGCCAATCCCAGTCCATTTGGGGACATTGCAGGGGCCTGCAATGAGCTGCTCGCTGTTTGGTCATAACACTCCGCCTTGTGCTTATTCTTGGGCGATGCGGGTCTACAGCACCCTTTAATACGGAGGCTGATGTGGGAGGGGTTCCCCTCTGCTGATGGATGAGCGGTAGTGGATAGGCGCTTGCAACAGAGTGTGGGATTTTTATTCCCCAATTCCTTAGCGTAGCATTGTTTTGGTAGACTAAGTCAGCGTTTTCTTGTGACACAAAGGTTACCAAAGCAGGATCAGATAGCTGTGAGCCATGTCTTGGTATGAGCTCAATGGAAATTATATTTTACAACCTAATGCAGCTCAAGGTAGGTAATTCTGCTGTAAGTCTAAGACTATTGCTATGGTTTAGCACATCTCGCATTACCCTGGATTAGTATTCTTGGCACCATAGGAGAACGTTGCTAATTTTTATTTCCTTTTTGTGTTGGTTGTATTGCTTTACTCATGCCTAGAGATCAGTATTTCCAAATTTGTGGCCCCAGCTTTATTATACTACTACTTAAAGCCATGATTTTGACATTCATGAGGTCAACTTTTTATTTATATTAGAATTATGTACTGATTTCGTCCATCCCTCTGCATTTAGAATTTAGAGCAATAGCCTTGCGGAATGTAGACCTTTATAATAGCGCAGACAAAGGTAGTGTATCAACAGATCTAAGTTACAGGGATGTTATAGTTAGGAAATAGCATTAAATTAACTCATTAGTAGCAACTTAACAACCAAATACAGGAATACAAAATGAAAGATGAACCAGTTAACCGTTACTAAGGGTCTTCCACTGCATACAAACATGTTGCCATGTGTTTAGTAACTTTGGATCCATCTGAGATAGAAACACTTTTTGTCTTATAGTCTGGAGATAATGGAGCAGATGATGGATTATGCTCTAAATGTGGCAAATCCATAAATATGCAGGAAAAAAAACAGCAGCCGCAAAATGGCATTCCAATGGCCCTGGTAATATGCCATCTTTTCATTACGCAAACTGGTCTTGGGAGAGAGGTTCCAAGCAATGCTTGCTACGTTTTACAGTTTGTGCATTAGTACAGCTCATATGGCCATGAAGCGCTTTCAGAACCAGGGTGCCCTTTATGATTCTGGGATGCCATTCACTGGAAACAAATGGGACATGTTTATGTTGTGTTTGGACAGTTTGGTTGTTTAACGTATTGTTTTGGAGGGAGTTGTAATGGAATGTGTCCAGGGAGGTTAGAGCAGACTATAGTTTGATGAACCATGTCATTGAGCAATCAGCTTGATCCTGCAAGGGATCTGTGCAAGCATTATTTGTACTGAAATGTGTGCCAAAGGATGGGGCTGTTTGTGTCTTTCTGCTAGGGTGTACCGTTATCAATTGCTCGTCTTCAGGCGACTAGTATGGCTCAAGGTATCCCTACCTGTTAAGTAGCACTGATGCAATGTTGTGTATATGTTACCTTCCTCTAGATGGCTGATATATAGATTGGTGAGCCCTAATGTGGATGAGTCACTGAGCTGACAATACTTGGAAATCTACATGGTTTGGGGACATATTGAGGTATAGTTTGAAGAATAAATATACACATTATGGATAGGCTATGTTGTGGTTGCAATGCTTTATAATTTGCGATTGCATTTATACAGCGCTTACTACCCCTGAAGAGGTGCTGAAGCACTTAACAAAGGGCATCACGCTGTTCCCAAAGGTTAGTGATTAGTCCAGTAATATTTGTTATTGTCGTCTACTGAGATGAGTCTTATATGACCAAGTAAACCAGTCCATACATTCACTCATTTCTTAGTCGTGAATTGCATTCATTGGAGTTATTTGTGATCATTAGTGGGTCTCTTGTGATCATTAGGAGAGAGGCATATGGGATACATACACATGGTTGATGACAGTATTGAATGAGCTAAAGGAGGTTAGGCAGTGTTAGACTGAAGGGGTAAGACTGTAAGAGGAGGAGAGGTTGTGCTCTTGTAAATGAGTTGCATGTTGGGGCCATACTTGCAGATAACTTGTACTACTGATGTATGAAAATGTATGAATAGAAGTTGTGGATGGAATGTGCTATTGGGCTGGCAAGACAACTCAATTATGTGACTTGCAGTGTTTTGGGTCTGACAGTTGCAGGGTGCGTGTCTCATGTGAAACTTTGGTGGAGGGCATTAAAAGGGTGCCCACGCGACTAGCATATGAATGAGAGAGTAGCAAACAGAAGAGGATTCAGTATGCTAACGCTCGTCACTGCCATTTGCACTGATCTGAATGTCATAAGCCTGCATTGCAGCAAGGTCATCTACAGGGGTATAGCTTCAGGGGAGGTGTTTTAGTGACCCTCCCTCCCCCCCCCCAAAAAAATGCCAAGCCGGGTCACACAGCCCTTTACTGTCAGGTCTAATTGTCAGTGCAGACATTCACTGGGTCGAAGATCTGCCCTCAGAGAAGATTTCACAAAACCATCTGTCTCGTCTTGCTCAATTCCAGAAACACGTTTCCAGTAAGTAAAGTGAAGTTGGGTCTGAATGCTTACAGGAGCATGTTTTGTTCTATTTTCTCTTTCGAGCCAAGGATATCAGAAGGGCTTATCCTTGTGCATATGCAAAGCATGACATCTGCTTTCCCCTGCAGTGTAATTCACCCAGTCAGGGGACTACTCTGAGGTGGCAACAGAGACTGTGTTATACCGCGTGGACCATGCAGACTCCATGACAGGCACATTTTATTGCACAGCATATTAACAATATTTTTTTGTTATAGTGTTTCATGCTATCCCACTGTGATTTTGAAGTTCTCTATTAAAGGGTGTTTCGAGTGACCTGTGGTGCAAGATAACTTAGGTGCTTAATGCTCACGTTTCTACCATAAACATCTGTGTTCAACCTCTGGACAGCAGATTTAATAGACTCGAGGGCTAATATTCCTGCTTTAGATTACTGCATGCAACACTTCATATTGTACTGTATTTAATGTAGCAACCCAGCCTTCAGTAGCTGAAGCACCAGTAGCTGATGAAGTGTCTGTAAAATGTACCTACAGCCTGTGAACTATCCCAATACTGCAACTATATGTACGTATGTGTGTGTGGTTTGTGGTACCAGTGAGCTGTATTTGAAGTGTTCTAGATCTCTGTATACAAGCTGCTTGTCCTGTAAGTATACTACTCTACACGTTCTCTCAGCTTGTAAAATGCTTGTATAGATGAGATGGCCGCACACTGCCTCCTGGGTGTGTGTACTTTATAATTATGGCATGTGAGGTGTCTCTACAAAGCGCATGTACAGAGAGGCTCTCCATGCAACCTGCACCTGTGTTGAGCTGCAGGGCTGTGGTTTTCTGCACCTCACTTCTCAGCACTGCATAGTGTAATTAGGGCATGGGTCCCTATCCTGTGCTTTTGTTATGCAGGGCCATGGTTGTCTAACCTCTCTCCCTGGCACTGCACTGTGTAAATAGGGCATGGCTCCCCAAACAACCTGTACCTTTGTTGTGCTGGAGGGCTCTGGTTGTCCGCTCCTCACCCGTAAGCACTGCATTGTGTCATTAGGGCATGGCTTCCCATGCAGCATGTGCCTTTGTTGTGCTGCAGGGCCCTGACAGACTGCTCCTCACCCTTCATCACTGCATTGTGCCATTAGGGCCTATGGGAACCAGTTGTCTGGTTAAGCTACAAAACTGCCTTATTATGACAATTACCAATAGTTTGCAATAAAGTGGTCCAACTCTTGAATACCCCACACTGCAAGCACTTGGGACTGTGAAAGCTTCTCAAACACAACCACTTTGGTTGGGGCCATCATGAGTTCTTCTAGGTCACATCAGAATCACACTAACCACTAGAGGTGAGTTTTTAATAGACGACATAGTGTAGTTGCAACTTGTCCACCCCTGTAAGGAAATGGCTCCCGGTTGCAGTTACCCCCCACTTTTTGCCTGACACTGATGCTGACTTGACAGAGAAGTGTGCTGGGACCCTGCTAACCAGGCCCCAGCACCAGTGTTCTTTCACCTAAAATGTACCATTGTTTCCACAATTGGCACACCCCTGGCACACAGATAAGTCCCTTGTAAAAGGTACCAGTGGTACCAAGGGCCCTGTGACCAGGGGAGGTCCCTAAGGGCTGCAGCATATGTTGTGCCACCCTAAGGGACCCTTCACCTAACAAATGCACACTGCCATTGCAGATTGTGTGTGTTGGGGAGAAAAAGGCAAAGTAGACATGGCATCCCCCTCAGGATGCCATGCACACAAAATACTGCCTGTGGCATAGGTAAGTCACCCCTCTAGTAGGCCTTACAGCCCTAAGGCAGGGTGCACTATACCACTGGTGAGGGCATAGCTGCATGAGCAATATGCCCCAACAGTGTCTAAGTCTATTCTTAGACATTATAAGTACAGTTGTGGCCATATTAAGTATATGGTCTGAGAGTTTGTCAAAAACGAACTCCACAGCTCCATAATGGCTACACTGAATACTGGGAAGTTTGGTATCAAACTTCTCAGAATAATAAACCCACACTGATGCCAGTGTTACATTTATTAAAAAATGCACACAGAGGGCATCCTATAGATGCCGCCTGTGCTTTACCCAATTGTTCAGTGCAGGACTGACTGGTCTGTGCCAGCCTGCTGCTGAGAGACGAGTTTCTGACCCCATGTGGTGAGGGCCTTTGTGCTCTTTGAGGACAGAAACAAAAGCCTGCTCTGGGTGAAGGTGCTTCACACCTCCCCCTTGCAGGAACTGTAACAGCTAGCAGTGAGCTTAAAAGGCCCAGTCTTCGTGTTACAATGCCCCAGGACACTCCAGCTAGTGGAGATGCCCGCCCCCTGGACACAGCCCCCAATTTTGGCGGCAAGTCCAGGGGAGATAATGAGAAAAACAAGGAGGAGTCACCCACCAGTCAGGACAGCCCCTAAGGTGTCCTGAGCTGAGGTGACCCCTGCCTTTAGAAATCCTCCATCTTAATTTTGGAGGATTCCCCCAATAGGAATAGGGATATGCCCCCCTCCCCTCAGGGAGGAGGCACAAAGAGGGTGTAGCCACCCTCAAGGACAGTAGCCATTGGCTACTGCCCTCCCAGACCTAAACACCCCCCTAAATTCAGTATTTAGGGGCACCCCAGAACCTAAGAAACTAGATTCCTGCAACCTGAAGACGAAGAAGGACTGCTGACCTGAAGCCCTGCAGAGAAGACGGAGACACCAACTGCTTTGGCACCAGCACTACCGGCCTGTCTCCCCACTTCAAGAAAAACTGCAACAGTGACGCGTCCCCCAGGGTCCAGCGACCTCTGAAGCCTCAGAGGACTAGCCTGCATCTAAAAGGACCAAGAACTCCCGAGGACAGCAGCCCTGTTCCACAAGAACTGAAACTTGCAACAAAGAAACAACCTCTAAAGGACTGCACGTTTCCCGCCGGAAACGTGAGACTTTCCACTCTGCACCCGACGCCCCTGGCTCGACCTGCGGAGAAACAACACTACAGGGAGGACTCCCCGGCAACTACGAGCCCGTGAGTAGCCAGAGTTGACCCCCCTGAGCCCCCACAGCAACGCTTGCAGAGGGAATCCAGAGGCTCCCCCTGACCGCAACTGCCTGCTTCAAAGAATCCGATGCCTGGTAAAGACACTGCACCCTCAGCCCATAGGACCTGAAGGATCCGACCTCTAGTGCAGAAGCGACCCCCAGGTGGGCCTCTCCCTTGCCCAGGTGGTGGCTACCCCGAGGAGCCCCCCCCCCCCCCCTTGCCTGCCTGCTTCGCTGAAGAGATGCCTGGGTCTCCCATTGAAACCAATTGCAAACCTGACGCCTGTTTGCACTCTGCACCCGGCCGCCCCTGTGCCGCTGAGGGTGTACTTTTTGTGCTGACTTGTGTCTTCCCCGGTGCCCTATAATACCCCCCTGGTCTGCCCTCCGAAGTCGCGGGTACTTACCTGCTGGCAGACTGGAACCGGGGCACCCCCTTCTCCATTGAAGCCTATGTGTTTTGGGCACCACTTTGACCTCTGCACCTGACCCGCCCTGAGCTGCTGGTGTGGTAACTTTGGGGTTGCCCTGAACCCCCAACGGTGGGCTACCTTGGACCCAACTTTGAACCCTGTAGGTGTTTTACTTATCTGCAAAACTAACCAATCCATACTTCACCTAGGAACTGTTGAAAATTGCACTGTCTAGTTTTAAAATAGCTTATTGCCATTTTTGTCAAAACTGTACATGCTATTGTGATGATTCAAAGTTCCTAAGATACCTGAGTGAAATAACTTTCATTTAAAGTATTGATTGTAAATCTTGAACGTGTGGTTCTTAAAATAAACTAAGAAAATATATTTTTCTATACAAAAACCTCTTGGCCTGGAATTGTCTTTGAGTGTGTGTTCCTCATGTATTGCCTGTGTGTATGTACAACAAATGCTTAACACTACCCTCTGATAAGCCTACTGCTAGACCACACTACCACAAAATAGAGCATTAGAATTATCTTGTTTTGCCACTATCTTACCTCTAAGGGGAACCCTTGGACTATGTGCATGCTATTTCTTACTTTTAAATAGTACATACAGAGTCAACTTCCAACATTGGTGGATCAGCGGTGGGGTACAAGACTCTGCATTTGCTGGCCTATTCAGCCGATACCTGATCACACAACTAAATTCCAAAAATTGTCATTAGAAAATGATTTTTGAAATTTGAGCTATTTTTCAAAAATGTTAAAAGTCCTGCTAGGGCCTTGTGTTAGTCCCTGTTAGCATTTCTTTTAGAGTTTAAAAGTTTTGTAAAAGTTTGAATTAAGTTCTAGAGATAGTTTTAGATTCTTAAAAAGTATTCCAACTTTTAGAAACAAAATTTCTGCTGCAGAAGAGATAGTGATGGAACTCAACCTAACTCCTTACCTGCATTTTAGGATGTCAGAGTTAGTGTCTCTCTGCAAAATCAAAAAGATAAAAACTGGTTCAAACCCTACCAATGTGCAGCTCCAGGAGCTCTTTTTTTTTTGGTTTATTAAACATTTTGCGATACAAAAAAATACAACCAACAAACTTGCCAGTCATCATCATTAGTGTGTTACATACAGTATGCTATTAGGTGTCATACAGAAAGGAACATATTGCAATAGTCATCATGTCCATATCAATAGGAATTACAAGCCACTAGACTGGACACAGGAGCTCAGAGGGCCACAACACTCTGCCTTAGTGCATAGAGAGGGCAGCCATGGAGGAAGACAGGGGCAGCGATCAGGGTCATGCCAGTGTTACAGGCATTGCCTCCGTGATGTGAGAGGAAAAGAGTGCGATGTACCCCTACTGCCACCCACCTCCCAGGGATCATTCACTCAAAATATCTCCTTCTGATTCCCTGCTCTGATGTTCCCGAGCCCAACTCACAAACGGATCCCAGATGTCTCGGGCCTGGATGCAGCCGGCAGTAACTCCCAGAACGTGGTTAGCTGCGTGTGCCCATAAGTTACATCCGCCAGCCAGTCCCTCACTGCGGGCACCCTCCGTCTACCCCAGTGGATCGCCACCCGTCGCTTAGCAAACAGTAGAAGCAATGCATGCAGCTTGCGCAATGGTGGCGGAGTGTCTCTGACATATCCTAGTAGCCCAAGCAGAGGGGAAGGGACGTCCGAGCGGCCCACAATCTGGTTTACCAATACAAAAACCTGAGACCAATAACCCTCCAACCTCGGGCAGGACCATGCTATATGTAAAAAAGAGGCCGAGGCCGACCCACATCGCCAACATTCATCCGTCTCTCTAAGCCCCATACTTTTCAGGCTGACGCGGGTTCTGTAGAACCTATGCAGGTATTTAAAATGTATTAAACGCAACTTGTAGTTTGGCGAAAGCTCAGTTAGCTGCCCGCAGCAGAACTCCCACTGTTCCTCAGATATCTCAGGTTGGAGCTCCTTGTTCCAATACAGCATAGATTTAGGCGCCACCCCCGGTGCCATGTTTTGCATATGGCGATAAATACGAGTTACCAGCTTACGGGGAGCCCACCACCGCCTCTAAAGCTGTAAAGACTGGCGGCGCGTCAGGGAACTCTCTGGATAGTGCCCGGCACGCCGCACGTAGTTTATGGTACAAAAATAATTCGGAAAAAGGCACCGTACCCCCTCCTCCGGCGCCGGGGGAGGCATGAACTTGCCATTGGGAAAGAGGTCCGCAAAGGTGCAAAGATGCAGCTTGTCAATTAGGTGACCGACTATCCCATCTGCCACACAAGGCAGCATCGGGTTATGCAACAGAGGGAGCGATGGAGCATACAACAATGGGACCCCCGCCCTCCTGCGCAACTCCTCCCACACCCATTGCAGCGTCCCAGCTGTGTCTACATCCGCTCTAGGGCGCCGTGCCTTGGCGCATATCGCCACACCAAGTGGAAGGGGCGCCACCACATCTCGTTCCACTGCCACGTGAGGCTGAAAAGGGACAGGGTGGGTCCAAAAATGCAGGAACTGAGCCTGAGCACAGAGGGTATACAGTTTCATATCTGGGGCACCCAGACCTCCCTGTCGCAGTGGTAGTGCCAGCGTGTCCCACGCTACCCTGGCCTGTCCACCTGCCCACACCAGCGCCACCAGGCAGGACCGCAGAGTGGCAAAGAAGTGCGACGTAAGCGGTATAGGTATATTGACGAATAAATAAAGGAATTTGGGTAGCACTATCATTTTTGTCAACGCAATCCGCCCAGTTAGCGACAGGGGCAGGGAAGCCCATAATTTCACTTTCTCGCTCAGCCACATCATAGCCCTGCCAAAGTTAAGGCTCCAGATCTCCTGAAGGTTCCGGCTAATCCAAATCCCCAAATATTTGACTTCCTCCGCCTCCCAGCGCAGGGGGTATTCGGAGGACACCTCCGCAGTGCTGTCCGTGAGGGGAAAGATTACCAATTTAGACCAGTTGATGGAGATGCCCGCGAAGCCCTCAAAGCGGACAAATTCCCGCAAGATGGGATCCAAGTTGTCCGCAGGATTGATAAGATAAAGGGTCACATCGTCCGCGTATAGTGATATTAGAAGGTTTCTAGAACTGAAGCCTATACCTCTTGCAGTATGATGTTGTCTAATCCTAGCTGCCAACGGCTCCATAGCTATGGCAAACAGCAGCGGGGAGAGAGGACACCCCTGCCTAGTACCCCGCAAGACATGGAACGGTTCAGACACCAGGCCATTTACCCGCACTCTGGCTGTAGGCAAAGTGTAAAGCAGGCGAATTTTCCTAAGCAGCAGCGCACTGAAACCCATCCTTTCCAATATATGGAATAAATAGGGCCATTCAAGAGTATCAAAGGCCTTAGTGGCATCTAAAAACACCACGGCAGCCCTGACCTCAGGGTGTAGGTAATGCAATGCGGCAAAGATCGTTCGCAGGTTGTGGGAGGTCGCTCTTCCCGGCATAAAACCGGATTGGTCTGGGAGTGCGATCATCGACAACATTGGCTGCACCCGGTTCGCGAGCAGCTTGGCCAAGATTTTCACATCTACATTAATCAGAGATAAGGGCCGATAGGAGTTTAGATCGTCAGCAGGTTTATCCGGCTTCAGCAACGTGATGATCAGCGCCTCGCGCATGGTGGTAGGCAACATCCCTTTTTATAAGGCCTCCTCGTACACTGCCAATAAACGGGGCGACAGCTCATCCACGTACGCCTTATAGAAGGCTGTTGTCAGACCATCAGGTCCCGGCGCCTTGTCAGGCGGCAAGCTCTTGATAACTTGTGCCACATCTCCGGGGTCTATCGGGAGGTACAGCTCCATGAGCTCTTGGCAGAGTTTGCTACTGACAACCCCTCTGAAGATACCCTTACAGAGGGGGAAACTAGTGATGTGGAGGAAAATTTCCCCCCTCCAGTCCTAGTTAGGGAGACCAGGGCTTCTCCAACCCCGACTCCACAAGTAATAGTCAGAGATGTTGCTTCTCTCATAGGAGAGTCCAACAGTTCTGAAAGCATTGAGGGCAGCCTCAATGAAGATGACCTCCTGTTAGCCAGGATGGCCAAAAGATTGGCTTTGGAGAAACAGCTCCTAGCCATAGAAAGGGAAAGAAAAGAGATGGGTTTAGCTCCCATCAATGGTGGCAGCAACTTAAATAGGGTCAGATAGAATACTGACATGCTAAAAATCCCCAAAGGGATTGTAACAAAATATGAAGATGGTGATGATATCACCAAATGGTTCACAGCTTTTGAGAGGGCTTGTGCAACCAGAAAAGTAAACAGATCTCACTGGGGAGCTCTCCTTTGGGAAATGTTCACTGGAAAGTGTAGGGGTAGACTCCTCACACTCTCTGGAAAAGATGCAGAATCCTATGACCTCATGAAGGCTACCCTGATTGAGGGCTTTGGATTCTCCACTGAGGAGTACAGGATTAGGTTCAGGGGGGCTAAACAATCATTGAGCCAGACCTGGGTTGATTTTGTAGACTACTCAGTGAAAACACTGGATGGTTGGGTAACTGGAAATGAAGTGCATGACTATGTTGGGCTTTATAATTTGCTTATGAAAGAACACATTTTAAGTAACTGCTTCAATGAAAAGTTGCATCAGTATCTGGTAGACCTAGGTCCAATTTCTCCCCAAGAATTGGGAAAGAAGGCAGACCACTGGGCCAAGACTAGAGTAACCAAAACTTCCACTGGGGGTGACCAAAGGAAAGGGGTTACAAAGCCTCCCCAGGAGAAAGTGGGTGACACTAGAAATAAAGAAAAAGAGTCCTCTGTAGGCCCCCAAAAACCAGACCAGGTGGGTGGGCACCAAGACACAACCCAAAACAAAGGTGGGTACCAGGGTAAGAGCTGGGATGCCACTAAGGCATGGTGCCAAAACTGTAGACAGACAGGGCACCACACCAAGGAAAACTTCTTGTCCCAAAAACAAACCCCCTAGCAAAGTCACAGGGGTGACCAGTGTAGCCATTGGGGATGACTCCTCAGATGAGGAGGTCTTTATAGCCTTCAACTGGAAAAAGGGCCCAACAGGTGAGTTGGAGATTCCAGAGGGAAGTAGACACTTCCACCACCTACTGGTGAATGGAATCCCAGCTACTGCCCTGAGAGGCACTTGTGCCAGTCACACTATTGTGCATGACAGGCTGGTGTTCTCAAACCAGTACATCCCAGATGAGACTGCCAGATTAAGAGTTAGCCCAGACAGGGTCACTGATAGACCTGTGGCTTTTGTGCCTATAGAAGTGGGTGGGACTTTTAGCTGGAGAAGGGTGGTAGTCAGTACAGACCCCTCCCCCTTGATTGTCGCCTTGGAAATGACTACCCAGAGGTTAGTCAGAGCCCAAGAGAGGAACTGGTCCAGTGCCAGTCCTCTCCCAAGGATTCTGGAGGTGCTACCCCTACAGTAACTGCAAGTAGGCCCCAAAAGAAAAAGAAAGGAAAACAGAGTAGGAAAGGTGGACAACCTTTAGCCAAGGTCCCAGCAAGCTAAGGAGATTCTGCCCCAGTAGGGGAGAACTCCAAAAATGGCACTGATAAAGTCCAAGCTGACCCACAAGAAGTCCTGGCTAGTCAGGCAACTGTTAAACCTGAGTGGGTGGCTCCTCAGTTAACAGAAGAAAGAGTGGAAGAAGGGTGTTTACTACAAGATGTAGTAACCCCCCACTCTTACACAGCAGACAGGCACCCTGAACCCAAAGAAGCCTGTAACTTAGCTCCTTCCCTTGCAGGTGAAGAGCTAAAGGTGTGGTTCTGGGCACTGACAGCTGTCAGTGGCCTCTGCTGGATGTTATCCTTTATGGCTGCACTATCTTTGGCATGGTGGTCTGACCCCATGCCAAATAGCAAGTGAAGCCTATGTGTTTTGGGCACCACTTTGACCTCTGCACCGGACCGGCCCTGAGCTGCTGGTGTGGTAACTTTGAGGTTGCCGTGAACCCCCAATGGTGGGCTACCTTGGACCCGACTTTGAACCCTGGTGGTGTTTTACTTACCTGCAAAACTAACCAATACTTATTCCCCCCAGGAACTGTTGAAAATTGCACTGTCTAGTTTTAAAATACCTTATTGCCATTTTTGCCAAAACTGTACATGCTATTGTGATGATTCAAGGCTCCTAAGATACCTGAGTGAAGTACCTTTCATTTAAAGTACTGTTTGTAAATCTTGAACCTGTGGTTCTTAAAATTAACTAAGAAAATATATTTTTCTATACAAAAACCTATTGGCCTGGAATTGTCTTTGAGTGTGTGTTCCTCATTTATTGCCTGTGTGTATGTACAATAAATGCTTAACACTACCCTCTGACAAGCCTACTGCTCGACTACACTACCACAAAATAGAGCATTAGAATTATCTCTTTTTGCCACTATCTTACCTCTAAGGGGAACCCTTGGACTCTGTGCATGCTATTTCTTACTTTGAAATAGTACATACAGAGCCAACTTCCTACAACCCCTGCATAACTTTTTTTGCTTAGATACTCTTCTCCTGTTATGCCCCTTTGATGTCTCTTGTAGAATCATGGGATTAGATTCTATAAATAGCAGTGTTTCTGCCTTGAGCAGAGGATGGCAACACTTCTTGTAAAGACTATTAGTAACCTAGCTGTTTGGAAAGGACTTTAAATGAAGACAAAAGACAGGTTTGACAATGTACTAATTCCAGGAAGATCCCAAGTCAACGTGACCTATTCTGATCCCAACCGAGCGCTTCCATCTCAGGAAGACATCTTCAGCAACCAAATTACTCTGGGCCTGATTCTGACCCTGGCGGCCGGTGACCGCCAGGGTCACCGGCCACGGGAGCACCGCCGACAGGCTGGCAGTGCTCCGAAGGGCATTCTGACCGCGGCGGTTCAGCCACGGTCAGAAAGGGTAAACCGGCGGTCACCCGCCGGTTTACCGCTGCCCTTCTGAATCCTCCATGGCGGCGGAGCGCGCTCCGCCGCCATGGGGGTTCAGACACCCCCTACCGCCATCCTGTTCATGGCGGGAAACCCGCCATGAACAGGATGGCGGTAGGGGGTGCCGCGGGGCCCCCGTAAGAGGGCCCCGCAAAGTATTTCAGTGTCTGCTATGCAGACACTGAAATACGCGACGGGTGCCACTGCACCCGTCGCACCTTCCCACTACGCCGGCTCAATTCTGAGCCGGCGTCCTCGTGGGAAGGTTGATTTGCCCTGGGCTGGCGGGCGGCCTTTTGGCGGCCGCCCGCCAGCCCAGGGCAAATCTCAGAATCACCGCAGCGGTCTTTCGACCGCGGTGCGGTGTTCTGACGGGGTTACTTTGGCGGGCGGCCTCCGCCGCCCGCCAAAGTAAGAATGACCCCCTATATCTGGATTTAGTTTCCACTTTAGGGGCCAACGACTCTGGAAAAAGCACAGGTCATTTGGGGTTTCTGTCTCCTTTTGGGGTAAGGAGTTTGTTGATAGCTTAGTTCAAGCTGGGTGATAATAAACCTAGAATATGCTTCATTTGCTATTGTAGCTCAGATGAAGCTGAGGGTGTGAAATGGCAGAAGAGTTCTTAAAGTTTTGCTTCTTTGATACCATGAAGAGGTTCAGCAGGAGTGCTGGGGACTTTTCCTATAGGTTTGCAGGTGGAGGAACAGTATCTCATGACGCATTAGAACATGGCAATCGCAATAGAGGTTTTTTTCCATTAGTAGAGAACCTTAGCTCAAACAATCAGGAGGGACATGCTCTTCTTTAATAGGCATGGGAGATTATAGTTCAAATGGCCCAGATAGACATGCTCATCTTAAGAGGAGGTTCATTTTGAGGTTAGGTGGACTTTCTTAAATAGAGCAAAGGGACAAGATTGCTTTGTAGCTTCTTTTTTGGGTTTGGCTTCAAATTAATAGAAATTCCCCTATTGCCTCCATAACTGTCTACCCAGCTGCCCCAGCCCACTTTTAGTTGGGTACACTACACATCTTTTTGGGAAATCTCAGACTGACACACCCCTAACATTATTGCCTTAGCTACACCCCGGTCATCTCAGCCTTCCATCTCTATAGAGTACCATTTAATTGGGTAACAGACCAATAGCATTTGTTAATCAGAGAGCGTGAAACAACAGAAGTGTGGAACGAAGACCTTTAGAAATAACAGATTATTCATTATTATATAAGATCTGGCAAGTAATAGGCGCTACATCAGCTTGCTTATTCATTTTTAGATCAAAGCATACCAGACAGCGCAGCTGTCAGGTTTGCTCAAGACATCTTGGAGACATTCAGAAAGCTTCTCTGGAAAAGCATTCTGTCCACTGCTTACCATTGGCTTTGTGATTTGTAACTCATATTTCCTTGCTTTCTATTTGCGGACTCTATTTGTTGTAGGCTATCCAGCTTGAGTTTGTCCCTGCCCTTGCCCATACCTTGTTTACTGTATCCTTCTGAGATCTTACTTTGTGTTAACAGGTCTTTAATTCGTGCATCTTGTCACATTTATGGTGCATTTAAACACAAAGGTCAAATGTCAGTCTCCTTCTTCCGAGGGAGCTTGGTGTTTACTTTTCTTGCTGTCACTTTTAAGTGACAGCCTCTATAGGAAAGCAAGAGGAATGCAGATTGCCCTCCCTATGGAGCCCGCTTGTGCTCCTCCTGTGTTCCAGTTTACGAGGCTGTAATGTAACCCTTAAAAAAGGCCTGCAGGGAGTAAGTGCACACACTTTCTGTTGCAACAAATATTCATGTTGAGGTTCTTCTATCAGAGCACTGTTGGCATTTGATTAACAGTGAGCAAGCCAGAGTACTAAACCCTTTCAATAACAACATGCATCGGCAAACCAAAATGTGTAGCCTACACAACTACACTTAACAAGCAACAGCCTCAGTATGTGCAACATGTGCAGTAGCATCATGCCATAAAAACCTAGACAACACAGATTACTGCTTTCCCTAAAACTACAAACAGGAGCACGGAAACAACTACATTATACACTACAGCCTTAAACATCTTGCCTATTTCAAAACATTGTTTTATACTACATAGTGGATGTGGGTGTTGTCAGCAATCAAATAGGCAAATATGTTCCACTGAAACAACAATGGCCTACCAACAGGGTCGCCTTTAGCACTGCTGGCATCTGGTGCAACACTCTACGTCACTTTACACTATGCCTATCTACTCCACTCTGCACCACTCTACTCTATGCAAGTGCACTTTACACCCAGTCTACTTTGCACCACTGCACTCTTCGCAACGCACTATACACCAGTCCAGTCTAGGCCACTCGTCTCTACTCTGCACCACTCCACTCTACACCAATCCACTCTATGCCTCTCTACTCTGCAACAGTGTACTCTATGCCACTGCACTCTATGCCAATGCATTCTACTCTGTACCACTCCATGCCAGTACACTCTACTCTGAAACAATCTGCTCCATGCCGCTGCGCTCACCCACTTCACTCTACGCTCCACCACTCCACTGTATGCCACTTCACTCTACTCTGAAACAATCTACTCTATGTCACTGCACTCTATGACACTCAACCCTACTCAACACCAGTCTATGCCACAGCACTTTACAACACTACTCTATGCTAGTACACTCTGCACCACTCGACTCTACGCCACTTCACTTTACTCTGGAACAATCTACTATACTCAACTGCACTCCATGCCACTGCACTTTATGCTGTGCTACTCTTATTCTGCACCACTGCTCTCTATGCCTCTGTACTCTAAACCCCTGCACTCTACATCAATGCCCTCAATACCATTTCACTCAAAACCAATGCACTCTATGTCACTGCACGCCACTCTACTCTTCATCACTCTGCTCTGCAAGACTGCACTGTCTACCACTGAACTCAACACCACTCTAATCTGCACTACTGCACTCTATACCACTCTAGTAGTCTTGCAGGATAAACTCAACACCACTCTTCTCTGCATCAATGCATTCTACATCTTTGCACTCTACGTCACGGAGCTCTATACCACTCTGTTCTCTTCACCACTGTACACCATGCCACTGCTCTTTGAACACCTCTACTCAATGCCACTGCACTCTACTCTGCATCACTCAACTCTATGCCACTCGACATCACCCTGCATCACTCCAGGCCACTCTAATCTATTCTGCACCACTGCACTCCACTGCACTTTGTGCCACTCTAAACCTCTGCACCTCTGCACTCTGCCATGCACCACTCCACTCTACGCCAATTTACTCAGAAACAATCTACTCGACGCCATTGCACTCTACGCTGCACCACTGTACACTATGCCACTCTACATCATTGCACTCTACACCACTTTACTCAAAATGAATGTACTCCACTTTACGCCACTGCACTATGTCAATACACTATACACCACCTTACTCAAAACCAATGCACTCTATGCCAATCTACTCTGCACCACTGTACTTTACACCACTTAACTGTAGCCCACTCTACAACACTCTATTATACTCCACTCTATGACGCTCTATGCCATTAAACTCTAAAACTCTACTCCAATCTACAACACTAATCCACTCTACACAACTCCCTCTATGCCACTTTACTCCACTGTATCCTACAACACCCTACCGTACTCCACTCTATGATACTCCTGTTATGCCATTCTAAACTCCTTCACTCATTGCCACTCCATGCGCTCTGGTATAACCCACTTCACTCTAAGACACTCTATTGTGTACCAATACCCCTCTAAGACACTCTACTCTATGCCACTCCACTGTAAGTCACTCCATTCTACACCATTCCACTCTATGCCAATGCACTTAACGCCACATGACTCTACAACACTCAACTCCACTCTATGCCATTCCACTTTCCTACACTGCTCCATCCTATGCCACTCCATGACCATCCATTCTGCTTTATGACACTCTAGTCTACAACTCTCTCCTCCACAATACACAACTCCCTCTAAACCACTCCACTCTGCCCTACACCACTCCACAACACTCTACTCCACTCTGACACCCTAACCCACCCAACTCTACTCATCTCTACACCCTTCCACCCTACTGCCTCCATGACACTCCGTGCCACTTCATGACGCTCCACGGCACTCAACTCTACACCATCCCACGCCACTCCACACCACTTCATAACACTCCACTCTACTCCACTTTATGACACGCCACTCTTGTTTACTCCACTAACTTTTAGCCATGCTGTACAGCAGCCACACTGCTGTTCAACATGGCTAAAATATATTGGCAAACCCAATAGCTCTCGCATAGGCACAACCTACTGCCTCTACCAATGCTAGTCATCAGTGAGGTAATAATGTTACTGTGTTCAAACAAATATATATAAAATATCCACTATTTAAGTTATTCAATAGTGTGTATATATATTCAATAGTGTCTATACACACACACACACATATATATATTTTTTTTAATCCATTCCCTTTGGAAACATGCTCCTTTGACGAACCATCACAAAACTTTCCAACTTTTTTGTTGTTAATGCGTTCAGCCATTTTAGAGAAATTAAGCTTCAAAATGTATCTATATGTAGCAATGCTTTACTACCCAGGGAGTACTGAGGAACTGAACGGCAAATGAGGCATACTGATAGGATGAATCCGAGGACCGAGACCAGTCCCTCGGAATCAAGGGCTGTGACTGGCTAGCCGCAATAGAAAGAGAAATGTTGCACCTGCCATTTTAGGACTCGGTCCCCATGTCCTGAAAAAAAAAAAAAAAAACATATGAGGGGGCTGGGAGATCTCCCCACCACCATGGTCAAAGTGAAAAAAAAATGGAATTGTCATAGACTCACGGTTCTCAGTGAAGACATTTTGCAGAAGTACTACAAAATTACCATGAGATTACTGTGGGTAACATCACTGACGATATCTGAAATCACATCATTGATGACAACACTGTGCATCGCAGGGAGGCAAGTTTTTTTTTTTTCTTGCAGTTTTTATACAGCACAAACCAGGGCTTTAAAACGAAATATGATAAGTCCAGGTATTCACTCTTTAGATCAGTGGTTCCCAAACTGTGGGGAACCCTGGGGGTCCGTAGCTGCTTAGAAAATGTAATAATATTAACAGAGTAGGTCCCAAATTTCAATAATAACTCATTGGGGAGTGGGAGGGGGCAGAATCCAATAGTGATTCATGTGGGGTCCTCGGGTTTCATTTCTGATAAAGTGGAGGTCAACGGAAGTCAAAAGGTTGGGAACCAATGCTTTAGATTACCTGTTTGTTCCTTAGAAGTGCTGGTACTCTATAATTAAATGTATTGCAGCAGAGCTGAAAAGTGCAGCTAGTCTCCCTTTCAAATTGAAGAAGTGCAGGTACTCATTACCGGAGAGTACCGGCCCATTTTAAGCACTGGCACAAACTCAACCCAAAGGTTTTGGAGCGCTTTACATGAGCAGCAGTTACTTTACACAAGGACACATCCATTTTCGGTAGGCACTGGAGCGCTTTACATGAGCAGCAGTTACATTACAATAAGGACACATTCATTTTTGGTAGGCACAGGAATATTAAGTGATTTGCCCGGAATCACAGGATGTTGAGCCGAATCTGAGACTGGAACCTGGTTCGCAGCTCCATAGTCGGCAGGTATGGGTCACATCCTCTCCCCAAGTTATAGTTCCTAGAGTTAACTATAACTGGTGAGTTTCAGTGTTTTAAGAGATTAAAATGTTAACATTTTAACTGCCATTTCCACCTACGTCGCCTTACCCTTTGTTTTTTTTCAGTGAATATAAATACATATTTTTTATAACGCAGTCTATGCCACGAAAAGGCTGCCTTGGAGTACTGAAGGGTGCTGGGTGAGAGACATCTCCGGTTAAAAGTTAAAAAAAGGAAATTGGGATTTTTAGCTTAGTTTGAGCTACTTCTGAGTCACGTGAAAAACCAAAGAGATAAAGGGCGTTGCACTAAATTGGCCTGATTTCCCCCGCAATGCCTTTGTCATTTGGGCCACAAGGAGTTTCCCTGCTAAAGGGGCTTCTCCAAAGCCTCTCCCCCATCCATGCATTTTGTTTTGTCTTTTGTTTGAAGGTACCAGAGCCACTGGCTTGGGGCAGTGTTCAGTTGTGTCTGGGGGGAACAGATTAGCTCACCGAGGGGCATACATCTGCTCCATGAGCAATGCTCACTGAGGACGTGCTGTCACGGCGCATCGCCAGCTGGAGCCCCAACACCCCGCACCCTCCCCCAAACAGAGATGGGCCATCTCTTGAACAATTCGAGCCGGAACCAAGCCGCTTGGCTCTCATTTCTATTGGCTCTTGTGTTGTTGCTGGCAATTACTGACCAGGCTTCATTGACACATGGGCTTCTTTCTGTTTCACGCCCTGGGAGTCAAAAAAGGACGCTCACCACCGCCAAAAAGCGAAGGGCACCCCGTCCTTCTAAGCCATATGGCAAATGGACGCCTTTCACGCATACTTGTGATCTCATTTCTTTCTTATTAACACTCTTGACGCAAGGGCCAGGACCAAAACTCACGTTACAAGAGTTGGTTAAGGAGCATGTTTTTTTTTTTTTCCGCAAGTGAAAAAGGATTAAGTAGTTTTCTGAGTGATGCATACGATGTCCCAGAGCTGCGCAGGGGTGCACGTCAGTGAGGGGGCGGGGTGGCGCTCGGGGCCTTGTGAATGGCAGAGCGGAAAAAGCCTGACCAATCTTAGCTGCGCAGCCTGCACTTTCACCCCAATGACTCTTTGCATACATTTCACAGATGCGTTTTATTAACCCGGATCCCTTCAAAAGGAAACCATGAACAAGCCGGCAACAGTTCCAGTTTCTGTTCTTTTAAAGCGGGGGTTCATAGAATAAAACCTGCATGTAGATAGACGCACAGAAGCAGCAAAGGAAGCGGATGGTTAGAGTAAATGTGGAGCATTTTTGGTAACTGAAGTGAAAAAGGCCCGGATAACACAATAGTGAGTATAATCACAGCACGAGAGAAGATAAATCTGGAGGCCAAATAGGATACACAGTGACTTTTTTTTTTTTATATTAACATCGCAGACGTACCCCTCCTCCCCCCCAAAAAAACAGCGAAGCACATTTGAGAAAAGAACACTTCAAACATTATATGCTGTTTATAGAACAGTGTTGTGTTTGGAGGTCCCTTTATACCCAGATTACAAAGACCTGAATGTGATTTGGTAGGGTCGGTGTTCTAAAACATCATCAAGTTTTTTATATAGACCTACAAAAACATTGAGTCCAAAAAATAAACTTCTACAATATTGTCAAGATAAATATACATACGTTTAGGTTTAACTTTCATAACTCTACACCAACGTACCTAGAGGATATATATTTATATCTATATTCACTTAAAAAAAAAAAAAACATTATAGGGACAATATAATTAAGTTCTGAATTTACTTGCACAAAACCAGATAAATTTAGCAGTTACAGTTAGACTTATTTCAAATAACTATAACTCGCAGCCTAAGGTAACTATAACTCGCGCCCTCGCCATGCACAGTTTTTTCTTCAATAATTTAACTTCTAATCTTTCATTGATATTTTTATTGATGTTATAAAAGGTGTCATGACTTCTGTAATATCTGGGGTAATTAGCAGTGCATGGTGAGGACGTGAGTTATAGTTATCTTAGGGCACAAGGTTTAGTTACTTGAAATAACTCTACCTATAACTGCTGAATTTCTCTGGTTTTGTGTGAGTAAATTCAGAACCTAACCCTTGTGGTCCCAGCTGGCTCCTCACCTCCTGCGGAGCCGGCATTGCTGTCACAGACAGGGAGCTGCTAAAATGCAGCTCCCTGCCTGTGAGAAAAATTGTTTCCCTGCCCGCATGCCTGCAGGCAGGGAAACAGAGGAAACCACCGCTCCCAGCAAGAAAGAACTGTTTGCTGGGACCTGAGTGTTTGCTCTGACTCGGCAGGAGCTGCCAAAGCTCCTGCCAAGTCAGAGCAAATAGCCATGTCCCGGGGGTGGGCACCCTGGGACATAGCAGGAACCGGACGTGGGTGGTGGCAGTCCCCATGGCCATTATTGGCTCCACGAGGGGGTCTGCTGCTACTCTCGAACATTTAAATTAGCCCGGGGAGGTGGTGGTCCCTGGGATCAGCAACGGACCCCCTTGATTATCTTTTTTTAGCCCTGGGGAGGTGGCAGTCCCCAGGGTTGGCAACTGACCCTCTTGATTATCTTTTTTTAGGCCAAGGGAGGTAGCGGTCCCGGGGCTGAAGGGAAAGGAGCCATGTGGCCCCCCCCTTAATGTGAAATGAATTGCCCCAGGGAGGTGGTGGCTGCAGGGGGCAGCGAGGGCCACCCGCATTAATTTAATCTTTTGCCCCGAGGAGGTGGCAGTCCATGCAGCCCCTCTGCCTTTTATTGTTAGTTTAATTTCAGGGAGACAGCAGTCCCCGGGGCTGCAGGGGGTGGGGGTGCGTGGCCACCTCTGCATTAATTTAACCTTTTGTCTCAGGGAGGTGGTGGCTGGGGAGATGTGGGGAGGGGTCTGCGCAGCTCCCCCACATTAATTATTAGTTTAGCCCTGGGGAGGTGGCGGTCCCCGGTGCAGGTGGATGGGGCATGCCCCACACATATAATTGAATATAAGCTCTAGGAAGATGGCGATCCCCAGGGCATAAATAAGATGAGGAGGGGATTATTATTTATATGCCCCCAGGACCTGGCCCACCCGATGCTTTAGCAAGAAAGTCTTTGTGTTTTTTTTTCTGCAAATTTGCAACCCCGTCGTGAATTTGCAGCAATTTTTTTAAAGTGCTTTTTTGCCCTGGGAGGCTCCCTCTTGGACCCCAGCACCAGAGCTAAGGGTTCAGTGTGTCCCTACCCTGGCCCCTTTTCTAATATTTTATCTTTTTGTTCTGGGACTCGGCTGAAGCCGAGTCCCATGACAGCTACCAACACTTCCTGGTTTAAGGTTTGGCAGCCAATCAGATCTCAGCACGAGATCGGGAGGGTTCACGGAGCCCTCGCATCCCTATAAATACAAATTAGAATTTTCTTTAATATCTCAAGAACTACTCAACAGATTTACACCAAGTAACAAACAATGGCTCTTTCTGGACCAAGAGCTTCCATTTGGCCAAATGTGGTGTAATTCTGTCCAGTGATTTGGGCTGTAGTTGTGTTCAAAATCCCTATGGAAAAATGCATTAGGAAAATGCGTTTTGGGACCCCCCCTTTTTCTCGGCCCGCTTGACTTTCCAGACAGTAGCTGAAGTGAGCGTCATATGTTTTGGGAAAACTTCATGAAGATTCATCATCTAGCGCCAAAGATACAGGCAAGTAAAAAAACGCTTTTTCTACAGAAACTAGGTCCTAACTATAACTACCTAATGACAACCACCAGTAGGATATATATATATCGCCAGTATGGAGATATAATTAGGACCTAACTTCCATAGGAAAAGCGTTTTTTATTTTGCCAAGACCTTTGGCACAGATTGAAGAATCCTCACAAAATTTTCAAAATTAGTAAAACAGTTCAGCTGCTGTCTTGAAAGTTACAAGGTGATCCGTCAAGAGGGGGCTGAGAAAAAGGGGGGTCCCAAAATGCATTTTCCCCAGAGGGTCTTTAGACATGACTACAGCCCAAACCGCTGAACGGAATTACACCAAATTTGGCAGGAAGCTAGATCTTGGTGTTTGTGTAAATCATTCAGTAATTTTTGAGATAGTAAAGGAAAAAGAAATATATATATATAGGGAAGCAGACCATCCGCAGATCCACTGCAGATGGTGTTATTTTTTATTTTTATTTATTTATATGATTAATTAAAATCGTAGCAAAACAGTCAGTTAAAATTCAATATCCACTATAAAATTCTTGAATTTATGCTAAAACAATGATAAGAGGAATTTAACAATTATTAAAAAGCGCAAACTTTTCAATGTGCCTGGTTCTGCATTTTTTTAAGGGCATAAATTAAATCTTTATGATGTACTAATGGTCACAGGCCGCAAGTTTAGGCATTTGGTTTGTGCAGAGAGAAATTTAAAAAGTCTACAGTTTATCTGTGGGCCAGTTGGATCAAACATTTTCATTGCTGCTGGCCGACAAGAGCATTTCGCATTTGTGCTAAAAACTGGTTTCAGCAGTTGGCGACGTGCTTCTCTTAGGGCCGGGCAGATACAGATCAGATGGACCATGTCCTCCCTGGCATCACTGCATAATCTACATGACGTCTCTCCCCAATTCTTCCACAGTGGTTGATCTGCACTGAATGGATTGGATCCTAGCCGCATCGCGAGAAGGTGGCATTTGACGTATACTGAAAATGTTGAGGTCAAATATTGCGATTGTGCCAGGGTAGTGTAAGTATGCATGAGAAGCCAGGCATGCGAGCGTCATGCAAATTTGCGCTTATCATCCAGCAAAGATTGCAGACCGATTTCCTTTTTTAACATACGGCACAGAAGGGGATATGCCATATTAGAATCCTATAGGTATGTAATTTGTGTCTCTTGCAGCGAATATTGCAGGTACCTGTTATATACTGACTTTGAGTCATTGCTCACTGAATTCCATAAGGCTGTGACTAAAGGGCTAGTATTGTTTCCTCTTATTTTATACCAGGTCTTTATCGCATGTACTTTCCTATCCAACTGTTGTTGTTTGAGGGTCATTGCTTACTGAATTCCATAAAGCTGCGACTAAAGGGCTAGTATTGTTTCCTCTTATTTTATATCAGGTCTTTATTGTATGTACTTTCCTGTCCAACTGTTGTTGTTTGAGGCCAAATTCATGCCTATCTTGAGCAGGGGAAGCAGTACGGGGAAGACTGAAAACTTGTTTGTAGATTTTTATTTGTTGCGGATCCAGCAGCGAAGTCTCTTTCCTGTATAGTACTGCGCTTCCCTATGTAGTGGCTGGAAGGAATTTGGCCGACATGACGGACATTAAAGGTTTGTACGAAGGCCCCTTTAACCTTTTGGCTAGGGCCCAAAAAGCAAATGTCAGCGCTTTGCATTTCTGAGCGATGTACTGCTTTTGCGGCTCAAAGTTAGCCTTGTTGTCTATAGTAAAGCCCAGGTATTTATAGCAGCAAGTCTCTTCAAGGCTAATGCCGCCCAACTTAATTTTATAGACAGTTAGAAAAGTATCCTATAGACATAGTTTTTGTCTTCGTAGTATTGATTTCTAATTTGTTTGATGTTGCAAAATCGCCCAGAGTGCTAACTAGCCGCTGTAGCCTTAGTTTTGTGTGGCTCAATAAAACAATGTCATCAGCTATGAGAGATGTGATATGAGCAGGTTCCCCATCCTCGAAGAATGTGAGTTGGTTGCGTCTAACTTTGGGGAGAGGTCAGCCATAAAAAAGTTAAACAGGTGCTGGGCCAAAAAGCATCCTTGTTTTATGCCTATATTTGTTGGAATCCACCTTGAAACTTTTGTACCACCCAGGTTTTATCATACAGCATTTCTATGCTGTGGAGAAGCCGTTCCCGCAGGCCTCAGCTTCGCAATTTGCACTAAAGAAGTGCTCTGTCCACACGATCAATGCTGCCTTTATAGTCTATAAAGCATAGATGCAGCTTTTTCTTTAGGGGTTTTGCTTTGTCAGCAATGTCACTTAGTGCTAGAATATTGCTTATTGTACCGTAACCCTTCTGGAAGCCGGTTTGATTCAGGGGAACGAGGTTGTTTGATTAGGACCAGTAGAGCAGATCATCCAAGATCAACGTGGCAAAGTATTTGGCCTCACTGTTAATTAAAGCAATGAGTCTGTGGTTGGCCCAATTTGTTCTGTCACCCCCTTTAAATATCGGATTGATAATAGATCCTCTCCAACTGTCAGGGATGGTTCTGTTGCACTCTACTTCATTGTAAAGAATTGCCAGTGAAGTTGAGCAGTACTCTGGATCGGCCTTAAATATCGCCTGTGGAAGGCCATTGGCGCCAGGTGCACCATCCCTACGCCCCCTCCTAATTACTAGGGGGACTGCCTTAGCGCTGTATCCCACTTCAAACTGACAGAGGTACTTTGAACTTGCAGGCTTCTTCAGGTCTGAGTTTGCTTCAGGTGAGTCTTGTTTAAAAAAAGATGCAGGACAGGTAATCCGCCCATTTATTTTTGTGAATTGACGAAAAATGTATTACTCTTGACTGCCGGTCAATGCCGTTGACTGTTCCCCAAAAGGCCCTGGAATTTGTCAGTTTAAGTTATAGAGCAATTTAAGTCAGAAGTTGTCCTCCATCTTGATGCGCTCACGCCATACCTGACTTTTATAGTTTGTACAAAGGGCCTTTATTTGGATACATATAGATTCTGGAAAGGACCTTTTTTTTATTCCTAGGAGTTCATGCCTCAGTTCCTTTCTTAATTTCAATATTTTCTCTTATAGACTTGAGGACACCAACCGAATTTGTGTTGATAGGCGAATAGCACAGCTGAGCGAAGATAAAAGTCAGAAAGGTGGCCCACACTTCCACTACAGGTGAATGCTGGAGTGTTGCAGATTGAAACAAAGTTTTTATCTTTTCACACAGCTGCAGTAATGAAGACTCTGACCAAATCAGACATTTTAAGTTGGTAGACGCAAGACTTCCTAGGTCAGCGAAAAGAGGCAAGAAGTATGGGACATTCAAGTCCAGTTCTATATGTTGGTATGAGTGATCGCTATGGAGACTAGTTTTCATTTTGAATTTCCTCACATGTGATAGCAGGGGAAGAGACACAACCGTGTACTCTATTATGGTTGCAGCCTGTGTGCTATAGTGGGTGAAGCTTGGTGGCATATCATCTTTGGTCCTGCCATTTAAAGCCATCATTCTCAAATGCTCAACCATTTGCTTACCCATGGCGTCCAATCTCTTCTGTATTGATGGAGTTTGAGGGAGAACTGACCATGGAGCGTTTTCCGCTGCCAGTTGCTCATCGGGTTCAGGAGTGTGGATTAAGTGGGCATTAAAGTCGCCTGTCACTAGAATGTCGCATTTTGGGTGAGCGCATCTTATCTCTTCTGCTTTATTCAGTAATTTCTCAAAAAGCAAGGTTTTCCCGCATTTCTGCAGATGAGCATATACATTAAAGATTACAAGGGGGGTTTGTCGGTTGTCTCTGAAGATAAGTTTGATGGCCTGCATTCCGTTTTTTAAGAATGCCAGTTGCTCTGTTGTAGCGTGTAAGGCCATAGAGACATACGTAGCTAGTCCTCCACTTGGCCTGCCCGACTTATTTAATTTTTCGGCACTGACGTGGTGTAGTGTGTAACCTCCTAGGAGGACCGGGTCTATTAGCCATGTTTCTTGCAATGTGATTATAGTGTAGTTACAACTGTTTACAATTGCAAATCCGTCTGTAATAATGGTTTTTGTTCCGGCGATGTTCCAGGATATGATGGTAACAGCACACCCCTGATCCATATTTTCTGCGTTGTGATTTTGAAGTCAGTTACTTCTTCTAGAGTTTAAGATGCGAGCCATCCACCTCCGTTCATCCTGAGCATCATTCTGTGATCGTGGGGGTACCTGTATGTGGCTGCGAGTGATTGGAGGGGCCATGTGAAGTTTTTTGGTTGACTTCGCCCCTACCGTGCTGCTTCTTCCCCAACTCCTTTATGTTCGTCTCCAGTGCGTGTACATGGGCCTCTAAGTCCAATTGATGATTTGATTTTTCCAAAGAACTGGACAGCAGGGGGAGAGGGTCTGGACGGTTCTGACGACAAAATCCCCCATGCTTCAAATTGTATTTTTCGTCCATGATCGATGTAAAGATTTCCCTTGTTCTCCAAGTAGTGGATGTTTGTTCTGGCCCATACTGATCGCTACTGGAGAGGAATTTCACCAACATTAAGTTTGTAGATACAATCTTCTGAGTTGATGGCAACTCAGCCAGCAACCTCAGGAGGTTACCCCTGTTCAAGCAGTTTTGTCAACCCCCTGATATATATTTTGGAGTTAGAATAATCTGCCTTGATTCCCAGCCATTATCTAGGCAATGTCTGTGATGAGGTTGGAGGGAGTAATCTGTGATTCCGTATGGTGCTGGGTTTCTCGACTGATCACCCTCTAGCTGTTTGCTATTTGGGCCTGTCATAGCCCTGTCCACTTGACTGGTTAAGAAAGTCCTATTTTGTACTTCGGTCGTAAGAGTTTGTGTATTCTGAAACATAACTTTTTTAGTTGTTTGCCCCAGTTCATTACTAATTGTTACCACCCTGGAGGGATAGTTTGGGCTTATTTCCGAAATATTTTCTAGGGAGATGGTTTGCTAAACTGACGAATAGGCTGTGTTTGTTCTGCGTCACCTTTTATTCTGTGAATATAACTTGACTCTCGGCGAATTGCCCGTTGTGGCAGCTGGGCAGATAGCTGAAAATTGCAAGTTGTCACCTTGTGTGGGTGGCCTTGGATGCACCGGCTGCCTTGGATTCCCGAGGGACCGATTGACCCCCAGTGCCACATCGTTTGTTTTCGGTACTAATGCCACTGGCATCCCAGGGGGGGTCCTGCGCAGATAGTAGGGTAACTGGTTGTACCTCAGGCCTTTCGCTACCTATATATACTAACATGTTTTCTGCTGCTGACATCGTACACCCCTGTCCTGAAGTCGGATCCTTGAGTTCGGCATCCCTCAGGTCCGGACGGTGTAAATTAATCTGAAGTTGTTCCGTCAGCCGGTGCACTTTGTGCTTTGCAGATAGTGGAGAGCCAACAGATTATATGTAGTTGGAGATTAACTGAACTGGACCACTGGTTTCCCCTGCCCTTGTAAATTTCACATAGTTTGAAACCCGGCAATTACTTGAGGAACCAGAGATCCATGTTTGTGGCTTTTATCGCGCTGAAAATATGGGGTAAAAGTTGCCATTACTGTCTTTACTATGTGTTTTTTCCTTGCCTCTCTGGCTCGTTTTTTTTTTGCCTTTTAGATGGACATTTGGATATTGGTGCTGTAAATTCATCTGTGCAATTTGAATGTGTCAGCACTGATTTTTCTATCAGTGTTCCCATTGCATTGGTATTGAGAACATCTGGAGTGCCTGAGGTTAGAGATGGCCTATTTCGTACTTTTGGGTCATCATTTGCACAGAAGGCTGTACCCAGAGCATTTGCCCGAGCGGTGATCTTTTGTGGGCATTTCTTCCAGTTTCTTTTGCAGACGCGCTGAATTGGATAGTCCTTGTTTAGGATGTTTAGGAGTGAAAATTTTACTCGCATTTGTTTTTAATTTTTCCAACATGTTTGTTAAAATATAAGGTAGTGTACTCAATGTGTCAATGATCGGTCCACATTTGCAGGTATCTTGCTGTTCATCCATAGTGGCTGGGTAGCCAACATATCCAGTTTTCAATTAATATCTGCAATGTGAGCAGCCACAACATTCATTAGGTCAATTAAAAAATCTAGTTTGTCTGATTGCATGTTGAGGACTATTGTTGATATATGAAGGGCGTTTACAAAGGAGGCGTGTAGCCAGGAAAGGTCCCCCATCTTGCAGCTAGAAAAATCAACTGGGAGATGGCTTGTAGGGAGAGTTTTGCTATTTCTGTTGCTGCCCTCTGGAGAGCTATTGTTACTAGCTGGAGTGTCCAAGTTGCTAAGCTCCATTACCCATATATCTTGTTGTAATTCGCTCATGTCATTTGAAAATTCAATGATCGAGTTTTCAGGTCTAATGCCTCGACTAGAGCTTTGTCATTTATTATAGAGAGTGACTGCAACCAAGTATACTCCATATTTCCTGTAAGTGCATCCATGCAGATGTCCAACCTCTCTTTAGCCACGTGTATGGCAGGTTTTGACTAACATGTGAGTCGACTGTTGGCAAGTTTTGGCAAACACAGGGTCACTGAATGCCTCCATCAGGTTTCCAAGAGTGATTGGAAACTGAGGATTGCATAGATTGACTGTCATGTCATGTTGCTGGTCGCCTTGATGAATTTATTGCACCAGAGCATGAACCTGAGCTGTAACCAGGGTGCTGTACACCTGATAGTTCTTATACCCTGTTGCGTTACTCATATCCCGGGGGCTATTCGGTTGCTTACGGACTAAGCATGCATTGTGTCCTACAGCAGTCTGATCCTCTGAAGCCTCCTAAAGTGGGGATTCCGGCTCCAAGTGCTGAACCGTGGCTGTCGGGAAAGTAAAAGTTATTATTGAATTTTTATTGCCTGATGCATCCTGCCGCATCAGCACTGAACCCAATATTTGAGGGACCAGTGGGGTTGGAAGGCCCTCAATATTGTCAGGATTTGAAAAAATGGCAGCAGTTGGATCTTTTAAAAATGCAAACTTATTAATGCTTCTTGAGGTAGACCTGAAGAGGCGTGAGAGACAGTGCCAGTTGGTCGAGTCCGCTGTTTTGTGCTCCCGGTGTGGAACATTTCCATTTCCTTTGCAAACTCCTTTGGGAATTTTGGGTCCTAGCTTTGCCCTCCGTAAGAACCCTAACTCGGCCTAAACCTTGCTACTAGGCCTTACTGCGCCTAAATATCTTGAAGTTGAAGCTGAGGTTGAAGTTGAAGTTCATGTCGAGGTTGGAGGTGAAATGAGTCTTGGATATCTGTTCTGCCTCGGTCCTGCTCGGGGTCAGGAGGTGAGCGGGGCACTCAGGTCACTCACAAGCCGCACCCAGACCTAGCTGGAATGCTTCTGCGTGGACCCGGCGCACTCGCTCTGCGGCTGTTACCTAAAACAACCCGCTCACCTCTGATGGATGGGCCAATGAAGTGATCCCCTGTCGCAGGGTCTCCTGCTGAATTGGCCTGCTTCTGGCCTAGGGGAGCGAGCGATGCAAAGACTGGAGATATAGTATGCGGCTCAGTTCTCCTAAACTGCCAGGAACTACTCTAAGTGGTATAGTGACAGTGGCAGCGGGACACGGGGTGGCAGGGAGGCGGGGGTGTGGAACGGGTGGACACCAACATGGAGAGGGAAGTGGGGAGGAGGGGAATGGTGGGGTAGGGCAGGTCACGGCAGAAGAGTGAAGCAGGGGGGTGGGCGTGAGGCGAGTGGTGTGTGACAAGTGACACGTGGTGGGCAGTACAAGGGTGGCAGGAGGGGGCGAAGGTGAAGCAAAGCAGAGAGTGAGGCAGAGAGCGAGGCCCATGATAGAGAGAGGCACAGGGCGCAAGGGCTACAATGTGGGAGATGCACAACCTGGGCGAGCACCAGATGTGTGGCGGATATGATCGAATACCCACACAACCTGCTCCAAGAATGCGCTCCAAAAGCACGCTCGAGACCCACTGAGCCTACCAACCCTTCACCCCGTGCCGCTCTGTACAGCTCTGGATAAATGCACCCTTCACTGACTTCTGCTGATCTCTGCCACCTCCACCACCCCCACTCACCACACCGCACCTCCCCTCGCCACCATGCAGTGCCACCACCGGACAGACCACTCAGGCCAAAGAGCCACTAACACCCAACCCCCCAGCCCCTTGTCACTCTCAGGAGCCCTCCTGATCCCGCGTCCCACGACTCCCCAAAGTTCCTCACTTTCCCCACTCACCGTGACTGCTTCCACCGCCTGTCCCGCTGACCTGCTCATGGCCCGTCCGTATCCTCCTCCACTTCCTGTGGAAACCAGCATCCGTCTCCTCCGGTGTCACTTCCAGCGTCCGCGGATGGCTCCGCAGACCCATGTGTCAAACCAAGAATCTGACTGCCTGGCCACAACCTGACAGAAAAATTGCGGCCGTGATATTATCGCATTGGGGAACGCCCCTGGGACTGAAATGTGGGCTGCAATTCATATGAAGCGGTCAGGGTAGAGGGTAGACCCCATGTTTGTGTTATGTAGGTGGCAAAAGTAAATGTAATGGGCAACAAAATGCCTTAAAATGTTTTGTTATTTTAAACACATGCAAGATCCGCGGATCCGCCACAGGGCAGAGCAAGGCCCTCCATGTAAATCTGTGACAGAGCCACACATCTTGCCGCCAATCAAAAAAAAAAGACATCCACTCTGACACCTAAAGAGACACTCACATCCACTGTGACATCTAGACACTTTTACACCCACTCACACACCCAGACACTCTCACACCCACTCACTCAGACATACACTCACACCCACTCACAGCCACTGTGATACCCATACACTCTCACAACCACTGACACCCAGACACTCACACCCACTCTCACACTGACACTCTCACACCCACTGTGACACCCAGACACACACTCAGACTCGGACACTCTCACACCCACTCACTCACCCAGACATACACTCTCCCACATCCACTGTAACGCCCAGACACACTCACACCCAGTCACACACCCAAACCCACTCTGACACCAGAGTGACACTCTCACATGCACTTACACATCCAGATACTCTCACACCTACCCACTAACCCAGACATACACTCTTACACCCACCCTCGCACCCAGACATGCTCACACCCACTGTGAAACCCAGACAGACACTCTCACATCCACCATGACACCCAGACACTCTCATAAACCCAGTCACACACCCAGGTAGACACCCTCACATTCACTCTGGTACCCAGACACTCTCACACCCACTCACTCACCCAGATACACACTCTAAAACCCACTCACACACCCAGGCACTCTCACAAGCAGTGACACTCAGACACTCACACCCAATCTCACACCAACTATGACACCCAGACACACACACCCACACCCAGTGAGAAACCCAGACATACACTCACACCCACTCACCCAGACATACACTAACACCCACTCTCACACCCAGACAGACTATCTCACACCAACTCCATCACCTAGACATACTCTCACACCCACTGTGACACCCAGACACTCTCTCATCTACTGTGACACCTAGATAGACACGCTCATACACACAGTCATACACCCAGGCAGACACTCTCACACCCACTGATACCCAGACAGTCTCACACCCACTCACTCACCCAGACATACACTCACACCCACTGTGACACCCACACAGAAACTCTCACACCCAGTGTGACATCCAGACACTCTCACACCCACTCACTCACCCAGATACACACTCTAAAACCCATTCACACACCCAGATAGACACTCGCAACCAGTTACACCCAGACACTCTCTCATACCCACACTCAGACAATCTCACACCCACGGTGACACCCGGACACACACACACACACACACACACACACACACACACACACACCCAGTGTGACACCAAGACACTCTCACACCCATTCACTCACCCAGACATACAATTTCGCACCCACTCTCACACCCAGACAAACTCTCTCGCACCCATACATTCACACCCACTATGAAACGCAGACACTCTCACATGCCCTTACCCATACAGACACTCACACCAACTCAATCACCCCTACACTCTAACACCCAGACACTCTCACACACAGTGTGACATCCAGACACTCTCATACATACAGTCACACACCCGGGCAGACACTCTCACACCCACTTTGATACTCAGACAGACACTCTCACACCCACGCAGTCACTCAGACATACACTCAAATCCACTCACACCCCCACTGTGACACCGATACTCTCACACCCACTGTGACATCCAGACAATCTCACATCTACTCACTCACAGATACATCCTCTCAAACCCACTCACACATCAAGACAGACACTCACAACCACTGTGTTACCCAGAAACACACACATTGTGACACCCAGACAGACACTCGCACACTCACTCACCCGTCACATACACTCTCACACCCACTGTGACACTCAGACACTCTCACACGCACTTACACACTCAGGCAGACACTCTCACACCCAATCACTCACGTAGACACACACTCTCACACCCAGACACTCTCACACCCACTGTGACACCGAGGCACACACATTCACACCCAGTGTGACACCCAGACAGACACTCTTACACTCACTCACCCAGATATACACTCTTACACCCACTGTGATACCCAGACACTCTGACACCCAGGTAGACACTCACACCCACTCTGACACCCAGAGAGTCACACGCACTTACACACTCAGACAGATACACTCACACCTTCTCACTCACCTACACATACACTATCAAACCCAGACACTCTCACACCCACTGTGACACTGAGGCACACACATTCACACCCAGTGTGACACCCAGACAGACACTCTTACACTCACTCACCCAGATATACACTCTTACACCCACTGTGATACCCAGACACTCTGACACCCAGGTAGACACTCACACCCACTCTGACACCCAGAGAGTCACACGCACTTACACACTCAGACAGATACTCTCACACCTTCTCACTCACCTACACATACACTCTCACACCCAGACACTCTCACACCCACTGTGACACCCAGACACTCTCATACACCAAGTCACACACTCAGGTAAACACTCTCATACCCACTCTGATACTCAGACACTCTCACACCTACTCACTCACCCTGACATACACTCACACCGACTGTGACACCCAGACACTCTCACACCCACTGTGACATCCAGACACGCTCACAGCCACTCATTCACCCAGATACAGTCTCAAACCCACTCACACACCCACTCACACCCATTGTGACATCCAGACACTCTCACACCCAGTCACACACCCAGGCAGACAATCACACCCACGGTGACACCCTGATACTCTCCCACACACTCACACACTCCCACAGGCACTCTCACACTTACTGTGACACCCAGACACTCCCACACGCACTTACAGACTCAGATACTCTCACACTCACACATCCAGACACACTCACACCTACTGTGACACTCAGATACTCTCACATCCACTGTCACATCCAGACACTCTCACACCCATTGTCACATCCAGACACTCTCACACCCACTCACTCACCCAGGCACATTCTCTCACACCCACTCACACACCCAGATACTCTCACACCTATTGTGACACCCAGACAGATACTCTCATACCAACTGTGGCACCCAGATAGACACTCTTACACCCGCTCACATACTCAGACAAATACTTTTACACCTACTGACATACCCAGATAAATACTGACACACATTGACAGACATTCTCACACTCACTCACATAAAACAATTACACAACCAATGACGTATACTTTAGTGATGCTGGTGTGTACTGGATAAGTGTCTTTGGTTTGTGAATCCACAATGGATTTGTGGATCTGAATGAGATTTAAAAAAATGGAAATTTAAAGAAAATAAATATGTCTATGGTAAAAGGACTGGCTCTGAAAAGAGCCTTTGCGTTTATGATGTGTAGGTGATTACACATAAAACAGGATGCAGTTTTTTAAGTTCTGGAGGAACACCCAGTTGCCTTTCTCTGTCAAGTGAACGCTATCATTTGTATATATACCATCCATATCAAAGCATAAATTAGTGTGATATATAGCGCCCATGTTGTGGTCTCTGAGGAATGCAGAAACAGTGTTATTAACATGTTTCCTGGATTTGGCTATCTGTGGACAGAATTTGCTTGACCACTTCCACGTCTGCCTTTGGCAAATGTTGAAAAATACCAATACACTGTATGTAGAAAGTGTCATTCATTTTCCAAAGGTATATTTCATTAGGATTTCCAATCCTACCCCAGTAAATGTGCCCAGGTCATTGCCACCACAGTGCACAATCATGAGGCATCGATGTTGGCTATCCATAATGCTTTCAACCAGAGGCAGCAATTGATGCAACATTAACCCTCTCTGGCCAATCAAAGTAATGTCCACCTAAGGTAAACCCAGGTCCCTCTCAATACCATTCTTTCTAGCACTCTCTCTGACCCAAGACACAAAGCTATTACCCACAATCCACACTCTGAGCCTTTTGGAGGGAATCTAGAGCACCACACCACATAGGTGTAGGCCACAGCTGAATGAGACATATTTAAAAGGAAAGGCAGTTGAAAGGGAGCCTAGCACCTAAATATTTAAAAGAACAAATTTGATTGAATGTTGTAAATATGCTAGTGCTTAAAACCAGGTACTGTTAGTAAGATAAAAGTAAGTACATAGGTGATTGGCTTTGGAGAAATAACAAAAAGTATTGGTGTTTTGGATATGTTTATAATTCAAAGCACTAAACCACGCCTGCTACTGTTGGTTTAGAAGTAAGCATGCTGGTCTCAGAAAGTGTTGTGAACTTGTGCCCTTGAGCTAGCAATCAATGTTTCAAAATTGGTCACCATGGTTACAGAGCTACAGGAGCATGAGGAGTAGAGATGAAAAAAGATTAGAATGTCAATGTGAAGGCACAGTGGTAACAGAATTGTCAAGAAGGGGTGTACGGGTGCAAATGTAGTCATGTATATGAAAAGACTATAAATGACATTGTGTATGGACAGATTATGAAAAGTATTCTCGGTCTCTCGCACAGATCCGCAGATCTGCCGCAAAGATACACGGGGGCATGCTGTGGCGGATCCTCAAATCCACCCAAAATCCCTACCACATTGGGCTTTCTTTAGAAGAGTGTTAGAAAGTCTTATCTATAGTGATTACTCAGAAGTGGTATAACATAAGGTAAATATTAAAGGGAGGTTGTAATTGGTTTTCTGACTGAGTAACCTTGAAACCAAAGATGAAAAGGTTGCCATTACTGGTTGCCTTGCATGAGAGTGGTGTAACACATTTAACAGGTATGTGAATTAAAATGTAGTGCAAGTAAAAATGAGTTAGAAAAGGCATGAGTGTATGTAAGGTGGATGAAAATGAGTTACATGTTCACAAGCAGGAAAAGGGAATATAAAAGGAGGGTTTGTGACAAAAATAAGGAAAAGTACAGTGATCAGTTCAGGAGAAAAATAATTTACAAAGACTAACAACACAATATACAGACTAACATAGTTACTCAAACATTAATGCATGCAATAACAAACCATCATGTATACACAGACACACCCAGGTATACACTCATGTATACACTAAGACTCTCAAGTACACACTCATACATACATTGAGACATCAAGCCAGTCTGTGATGCATATGCTGACAGACCTATGCACACTTTGATGAACACACTAACACACCCAGGCACACAGTGATGCATACACTGACACACCCAAGCACATGGTGATGCATATACTAACACACTCAGGCACAAAGTGATGTAGATACTGACTCACTCAGACACACAGTGGTGGATACACAAACACAACCAGGTAGACAATGATGCATACGCTGATACACCCAGGCATATACTGATGCATACGCTGACCCACTCAGGGAAACAATGTGTATGCTGAGACACCCAGGCAGACCATGATAGAAAATCTAACACGCACAGGCGCAAATTGATGTATACAGTGACACACCCAGGCACACATTAATGCACACACTAACACACCCAAGCAGACACTGATGCATATACTAACACATGCAGGTACACACTGATGCATACACTGACACAGCCAAGCATAGATTATTACATATGCTTACACATCCAGGGAGGCAATGATGCATACAATGACACACCCTGGCACACACTCTTGTATATACACAGACTTCAGAACAGAGCCAGATGCATGCGCTGAGACTTCCAGGCAGACACTAACAGATTTCCTAATATAAACAGCTACACACAAATTAGTGCACTGACACACCCAGGATACTCTGATGCATACACTAACACACCCAGGCAAACACTGATGTATACACTAACACACCTAGGTACACACTGATGCATATGCTGACACACTCAGGCATACACTGATGTATATGCTGAGACACAAAGGTAGACACTGATGGTTACACTAACACACCCAGGCAAAAGCTGATGCACACACGGACTCACCCAGGCACACACTGATGAATACACTGACACATCCAGATACACAAAGATGCATACACTGACACACCCAGGTACATAATCATGCATATACTGACATACTCAGGCACACAATTATTTATGCACTGACATACCCAGGTACACACTAAGACATATACTGGCACACAGAGATGCATACACTGACACTCCAAGACACACACTGATGCATACACTGACATAACCAAGCACACACTGATGCATACGCTGACATACCCAGGTACACTCTGATAGACACTGACAGACTTAGACACACTGATTCATGCACTAACACACACAGAAAGACACTGATGCATACACTGACACACCCAGGCACACAACTCATGCATACACTGACATACTCAGACACCCGAGACAAACAGTAATGCAACCACTAACACACCCAAGCACACACTGATACAGGCACTAACACATCCAAGTAGGCACTAACACATCCTTTAACACTGTCAACTTAACAGTAATACATCTACTTACAGAGACAGGCATTAAATGAGGCATACAGTGATATAACCAGGCAAACATTAATAACTGCATGGACAAATCCGTTGACACACTGATGTACACATTAACATACTCAGTGAAACACACATACTTCTTAGAAAGAGTACCTAGTATACATATTTATAGATGTATAGTGTAGGAAGCTGTCTCTCTATATATACTATATCAAAATGAGATAAAGTGTGCACAAAGTCCACGGGTTCCCCAAGAGGCCAGACAGAGGCAATAATAGATAATACTAATGCTCTATTTGTGGTAGTGTGGTCGAGCAGTTAGGCTTATCAGAGGGTGGTGTTAAGCATTTGTTGTACCACACAAGCAATAAATGAAAACACACACTCCATGACTTAGCTCCAGGCCAATAGGTTTTTATATAGAAAAATATTATTTTGTTAATTTATTTCTAGAACCACAAGATTCATTTAGCAGGTAAGTACATCAAATGAAAGGTACTTTGCATAGTGATACTTAGGGCTTTGAATAGAATCAATATTGTACACAATTTTCTTTAAAATGTCAAAAAGCTATTTTAAAAGTGGACACAGCAATTTTCAACAGTTCCTCGGGGAGGTAAGTAAAGAACAGTTTTTGAGGTGCGTACCACACTTACAGGTTCAATCTTCGGGGCATTGGTAGCCCACCGTTGGGGATTCAAGGTAACCCCAAACACCCAGCACCAGCAACACAGGGCCGGTCAGGTGAAGAGGTCAAACAGGAGCCAAAATAACATGGGCCTTCTATGGAGACAGGGAGTACTCCAGTTCCAGTCTGCTTGCAGGTAAGTACCCAAGTTGTCAGAGGGCAGACCAGGGGGGTTTGGAAGAGTACTGGAGGGGCCCCAAGTAGGCACAAAAACCACACCCTCAGCTGCATGAGGGCAGCCGGGTGCAGTGTGCAAACATGGTGTCAGGTTCTCAGTAAAACTCTATGGAGGGACCTGGGGGTCACCTAGGCTCTGCAGGCAGGGGGGGCCTCTCAGGCAAGCCACTGACTGGACAAGGATGAGGGCCGCATGCTGGCCGTTACTGCACCGGTGGTCAGTTTCTCTCGGGGCTGGGGGCTGCATTTGCAGTGCTTCCCCAGGTGACAGATATCTTCGTCCCGGGCAGTCGCGGTCAGAGGGGGTCCTCAGGATTCCCTCTGCAGGCATTGTCGGCGTGCAGAAAGGTCAGTCCAGGATGGACACGTCGTCGGAGTCATCTGGGGGTCTTCTCTGGATAGTTGGTTTCTCTGGACACGGGCCGGGGGTGGCGGGTGCAGAGTAGTTGGTCTCTTGCTTCTGGAGTGAGGTGAGAGTCCCTTTAAAGTTAGTTTCTTGGTCTTCTTTTTGGAGAAGTCTGCTGTCCACAGGAGTTTCTTGGTCCTTGGTAATGCAGGCAGTCCCCTGTAGGCTTTTCAAGGGTCGCTGGTCCTGCAGAATGCGTTGCTCATTTTTGAAGCATGAGACGGGCCGGTAAGGCTGGGGCAGAGTCAGTTGTGGTCTCCTTCTTTTCTCTGTAGGGTTTCAGCTCAGCAGTCCTTCTTCTTTCTTGAGGTCATCAGGAATCTGACTAGTTTGGTTCAGGAAACCCCGTGAATACAAGATTTAGGGCCGTTTTTAGAGGTTAGAGGGCAGTAGCCAATGGCTACTGTCCCCGAGAGCGGCTACACCCTCCTTGTACCCACTCCCTCTGGGGAGGGAGGCACATCCCTATCCCTATTGGTCCTACTCCTCAAAAGCAAGATGGAGGATTTCTCAAGGAGGGGGTCACCTCAGCTCTGGTCACCTTAGGGGTGGACCTGGCTGGAGGGGTGACTCCTCCTTGTTTCTCTCATTATCCCTCTGGACTTGCCGCCAAAAGTGGGGGATCGTCCGAGGAGTGGCATCTCCACTGGCTGGAGTACCCTGGGGACATTGTAACACCAGGCCTGAGCCTTTGTGGCTTACCGTCAGGTGTTACAGTTCTGGACGGGGGGAGGTTTGAAGCACCTCCACCCAGTGCAGGCTTTGTTTCTAGCCTAGCCCCAAAGAGCACAAAGGCTTTCAACCCAGGGGGTCAGAAACTTGTCTCTCAGAGGCAGGCTGGCACAGACCAGTCAGTCCTCCACAGAAGGATTGGGTAAAATACAGGGGGCATATCTAAGATGCCCTCTGTGTGCATTTTTGTAATAAATCCAACACTGGCATCAGTGTGGGTTTATTATTCTGAGAAGTTTGATACCAAACTTCCCAGTATTCAGTGTAGCCATTATGGAACTGTGGAGTTTGTTTTGACAAACTCCCAGACCATATACTTAATATGACCACACTCTACTTACAATTTGTAAGAATTGAATTACACTGTAGGGGCATGTTGCTCATGCAGCTATTCTCTCATCTGTGGTATAGTGCAGTGGTTCCCAACCTTTTGACTTCTGTGGACCGACACTTTATTAATACTGGAACTAGAGGAACCCCATTGAATCATGTTTGGAATCTGGGGACCCCCCTAATGAGTCATTGCTGAAAACTGGGGACCTAATCTGTTAATATTATTACATTTTCTAAGCAGTCGTGGACCCCCCTGAGGAGGCGTCACGGACCCTCATGGGTCCCCGCACCACAGGTTGGGAAACACTGGTATAGTGCACCTGCCTTAGGGCTTTAAGGCCTGCTAGAGGGGTGACTTACCTATGCCACAGGCAGTGTTTTGTGTGCATAGTACCCTGAGGGGGATGCCATGTCGACTTTGCCTTTTTCTCCCTACCAACCCACACAATCTGCAATGGCAGTGTGCATGGGTTAGGTGAGGGGTCCTTAAGGGTGGCACAACACATGCTGCAGCCCTTAGGGCCCTTGGTACCACTGGTACCTTTTACAAGGGACTTATCTGTGTGCCAGGGGTGTGCCAATTGTGGAAACAATGGTACATTTTTAGTGAAAGAACACTGGTGCTGGGGCCTGGTTAGCAGGGTCCCAGCGCACAGTCAAGTCAGCATCAGTATCAGGCAAAAAGTGGGGGGTAACTGCAACAAGGAGCCATTTTCTTACATATAGTGAAAGACTTGTACAACTTTAGACACTTAAATGAACATTTATGTACTTAGTTGCTTACAGTACCTAATTTTATACTATGTTCTGTAGAGGTAAAAGTATTCTTTATTTGCTTTCCAGATATCTACTTTCACTTAAAAAAGAAAATGTACAATGCCTGACAGAACACAAAGAAGAAAAAAGAACAAAAATAACAGTACAATGTCTAGTTAAAAATGACAGTAAAAAGAAAGATAAGGTGGAGAATGTATGGAGAAGAAAACGGCAACTAGGAGTTTTTGGGGAAAAATATGGTGGAAAAAGCAAAATTAGGGAAAGGTGTCAATTAAAAAGGGAAGTTTGAAATCTACTAACAAGTGCCAAGTAGTACATGGTTTTGAAAGTAGGAAATGTAATAAGAACATATAGCGTTTGACTTGGAGAAAAAAACAGTTGAGGGAGATAAGAGTAAAAATGTTTCAAACAAGAATAAAATTTGCTACAAAAGACAAAGAAGTATAAGAGGAGAAGTGCTGTACTTAAGAAAAAGCAACATATTGAGACTATAATTGACAAAGCATTTGCAGTGAAGAAGAAACTATTTATGGTAATATAGAGCAGAATGAGAATACCAGACAAAACAGCATTGTGTATGAAGAAAAAAACCTTTAAAAAGGCTTAGCAATAAAAGTACTTTTCATAAAGCTTTAAAAGGTGAATGGAAGCACATGTCAATTACAGAGCCTTTTTTATAATGAAGAGAGATCCCTCCAAGAGAACACATGAGTGCATGCAGTTGATAGAAATGGTCATTGCTATGAGGTAAAAGACGGTAGTCCCATTGAAAAAGAAGAGATAGTTCCTAGGAATGTAGAGAATGTGGTTGCTGAAGAGGTACAAAGGCGGTGTAGAGAAGAATAAGTTACTTACCATCGGTAATGCTTTTTCTGGTGGATACAGTAACTACCTGTGGATTCCTCACCTAAAGAATTCTCCCCTCGCGCCAGCCTCAAAGGAAATTTCTTCTAGCTCTGCACGTTGACGATGACGTCACAATCGCTCGACTCCACGCGACGCCGTATGACATCATCTAGGCAATAAGAAGCCCTCGTCGACGTGCAAACGTCAGTTATCACCATTTTTTACGTGCCATAGAGGCGAACAGGTTGACCCTAAAGAGAACATATTCATCTCAATTGAATGAAAATAGAACATTTATTATAATAAAAATAAAGTTAAATAACAGTAATAATTGCTCTAAACAAGAGTAAAATATGTCAGTTAAATCCAAACATGTTTTACTTGAGCTATCTAAATTTGAAAGGGAAATATATATATACAGATAATACAAATATATACATGACTCAGATATATACATATATACAAGGCAAAGGATGCTCACCCACGGATTTCATGGTATGACCAGTCAGGCAACGGGGAGGCGGGTGGGGCCGTGAGGAATCCACAGGTAGTTACTGTATCCACCAGAAAAAGCGTTACCGAAGGTAAGTAACTTATTCTTCTGATGGATACACCTACCTGTGGATTCCTCACCTAAAGAATAGAGTCCCAAAGCAGTACAACATCCGGAGGTGGGTGCCGGAATGGTCAAACCAAGAAATCCTGCAGCACCGAGCAAGCAAAATGGCCATCCCTCCTAGCCTCAAAATCCAAACAGTAATGTTTGACAAAAGTATGGAGGGACGCCCAAGTTGCCGCCCTGCAGAAGTCAGCCACAGGAACACCCCTAGCCAAAGCCGATGAAGCTGCTTTAGCCCTGGTGGAATGGGCACGAAGCCCCACAGGTGGTTCTTTCTTCGCCAAAGAATAGCAAACCTTAATACATAGAATGACCCACCTGGATAGCGTTCTCTTGTGGACCGCTACCTTTCCTCTTCCCCACGTATCCAACGAAGAGCTGATCATCATGCCTGAACTCCATCGTCCTGTCGACGTAGAAGCTCAGCTCTCTTCGTGGATCCAGCCGGTGGAGCCTCTCTTCCTCCTTGGATAGGTGAGCTGGAGGGTAAAAGGAAGAGAGAGTAATTGACTGCCCCAGGTGAAAGGGTGTAACAACCTTCGGAAGGAAAGCCGCCTTGGTCCTTAACACCACTTTGTCCCTAAGGAAAGAAAGGAATGGGGGCTCTACACTACGAGCCTGAAGCTCACTGACCATTCTGGCCGATGTTATGGCCACCAGGAACACAGTCTTGAGAACAAGCAACCGCAAAGAGCAAGAATGCATTGGCTCAAATGGGGACCCCATTAAAAACGTTAATACCAAATGAAGGTCCCACTGAGGCATAACAAATGGTGATGGTGGAAATTTGTTAGTGAGTCCCTTCAGAAATCTTAAAACAATAGGAGATTTAAAGAAGGATGGCAGATCAGGAAGGCACAGAAAAGCCGACAGTGCAGATAAATAACCTTTGACTGTGGCAACCGTACAACCCTTCTGTGCCAGGCAAAGAGCAAAGGACAATATGTCAGATAAAAGAGCCTTTAAGGGATCAATTCTGTTCTCTCCACACCAGCATACAAATTTAGCCCAACGACTTGCATAGATCGATTTGGTGGAGTGTCGCCTGGCCGATAAAATAACATCCACCACTTCTGGTGGGAGAGAAAAAGCACTCAGATTGCCCCGTTCAATCTCCAGGCATGAAGGTGCAGGCTCTGGAGGTGGGGGTGTAGAATCTGCCCCTGCGACTGTGAGAGGAGGTCCACCCTGTAAGGGAGAAGGAGCGGAGGGCACTGAGAGAGTTGGAGAAGGTCTGAATACCACACCAGTCGGGAGCTATTAAGATGACCTCGGCTCGGTCTTGGCGGATCTTCCTCAGGACTCGAGGAATCAAGGGTATGGGGGGGAAACACGTAAAGCAACTGACTCTTCCAGGATATTTGTAACGCGTCCCCCAAAGCTCCTTGCACCGGATACTGGAGGCTGCAAAATAGCGGGCACTGCGCATTCTCTTGAGTTGCAAACAGATCTATCTGCGGATATCCCCACATCTGGAAGATGTACAGAACCAGATCTGGATAAAGACGCCACTCGTGGTCGACCGAGCTGCGTCGACTGAGAGCGTCCGCACGCACGTTCAAAGCTCCAGCCAAATGATGTACTACCAAGCAAATCTTGTGGTCCTGAAGCCAGGACCAGAGCCGAAGAGCTTCTCTGCAGAGAAGATACGACCCCACTCCTCCCTGCTTGTTTATATACCACTTCGCGGTGGTGTTGTCTGTCAGAATCTGAACTGACTGACCACGAATGGAAGGGAGGAAGGCCTTGAGAGCCAGACGTACTGCCCGCAATTCCAACAGATTGATGTGAAATCTCTGTTCTACCAGAGACCAAAGACCTTTGACCTCCAGGTCCCCCAGATGAGCTCCCCACTCTAGAGTGGAAGCATCCGTTACAACTGTGGCCACTGGTGACGGCAGCGAGAACGGCCTTCCTTGAGACAGGTTGTCGACCGCTGCCAACCATTGAAGATCCACTGCTGTGTCTCTGGAGATCTTTATCGACTCCTCAAGATCCCCATTGTGATGAATCCACTGCCTGCGGACGCACCACTGAAGAGCCCTCATGTGCCAGCGTGCATGAGTGACCAACAGTATGCAAGAAGCGAACAGACCGAGCAGACGAAGGACCTTGAGGACTGCAACTACCGCTCCATTTCGAAACATTGGAATCAACACCTGTATGTCCTGAACCCGCTGGGGCAGAGGAAAGGCCCGATTCAATGTCATATCCAATACTGCCCCTATGAACAGGAGGCGTTGAGAGGGCTCCAGGTGAGATTTGGGCACATTGACTGAAAAACCCAGGTCGTACAACAACTGAGTTGTCGACTGGAGATGACGCTGCACGAGCTCCGGAGTCTTGGCTTTGATCAACCAATCGTCCAGATAGGGAAATACCGCTATCCCCCTTTTTCTGAGCTCTGCGGCTACCACCGCCATCACCTTTGGGAAGACTCGAGGTGCTGAAGTAAGACCAAACGGGAGGACCGCAAACTGATAATGCTGCGATCCCACCACAAACCGGAGATACTTCCTGTGCGATTTGAGGATCGGAATATGAAAATATGCGTCCTGTAAATCGAAAGACACCATCCAATCTCCTTTGTTCAACGGCAAAAGAACCTGTGAAAGGGTCAGCATTTTGAACTTTTCCTGCCTGAGGAACCAATTCAAAGCCCTCAAGTCCAGAATCGGTCTCAACCGACCATCCTTTTTGGGGATCAGGAAGTATCTTGAATAACAGCCCTGACCCCTCTCCTGCTCGGGAACCAACTCTATCACGCCTTTTGCCAATAGGGACAATACTTCCTGATGTAATAGGAGAAGATGGTCCTCCGAACAGAAGGATGGGCGGGGAGGGAAGGGAGGAGGGAATTCCCGAAAGGGAAGAGTGTACCCCTTCTTCACAATGTCGATGACCCAGGAGTCCGATGTTATAACCTCCCACATCGGAAGAAAATGGGCAAGTCTACCCCCTACCGGAGACAAGTGGACAGGGAGTGGAGGAGGACTACGGCTGCTTTCCTTGCTGCACCCCTCCTGAGGAAGAGGCAGAGTGCTGCTGGGTGGCTCCTCTTGTCCGGACTCTGCCCCTGCCCCTGAAAGATCTTTATGTGTCACGTACTGCGCTGGACTTCTCACCTCTGGATTTCGGATTGGCGAATACACCAAGTCTTCTACAGGTCCTGGATGTTCCCAGATAAGAGCGACCCCTTCTAGTAGCCACGGTGCCGCTTGACAGGCTACGCCAAAGCAGACCGTATCCTCCAGAAGGAGTCCCAGAGGGAAAAAACCCCAACACTGGGGAAAAAACCTCTAACAGGAACTCCTGAAGGAAAACAAGAAAACACAGGACTTGACAACAGGAAACAAAAATAGGCAATATCCAGGGTACAAGGCAGGAAAAAAGGAACAGGAAAAAATATCCCAAGGCAAAAGCAGGAACAAAGAACAGGCAAAAATCTCCCAAGGCAAAATCAGGAACAAAGAACAGGCAAAAATCTCCCAAGGCAAAAAAGCGGGAACAAAGAACAGGAGCGAACAGCACAACTAGAAGGAAGTGTTTGCAACGCAAGGAGGAACAAGACTGACTGACTTATATACTGAGAAAAAGGGAAGTGACATCACAGGAAAGGGAAGTAACACCATCTTGGATTGGGAAAAGCCCATAGACCAGTATAGGAAAAAGGAAGTAGTATAAAAGAAAACAGAGCATGCTGGGACAAAAACATGAAGAAGACAAGATGGACACAACATGGATAGAGACAGGCAAAAGGCCCAACAAAAAACCCACCACCAACAATAAAAGAAGAAAAAAGGCTACAAGTAAGTGTAGCGCGACCGGGAGCAAAATATAGGCTTCCCAGAAAGCATAGTCAAAAAACGCAGAGAACGGTGCTCCGAATATCGGTAGAGCGTTCCACCCGCGAGGACAGAAAGAGACGCCGCGTCAGAGCGCGGCGTTACAGTAGGTCCCCTCCCCGAGGCTCCAGGTTTGTCAGGATGATTGTCAAAAAACTGGCGAACCAAACGAGGAGCATGGACGGAGGAAGCATCTTCCCACGAACAGTCACTGAGGGGGTATCCTTTCCAGTGGACCAAAAACTGTAGTTTGCGTCGAAAAATTCTGGAATCACAGATCTCCTGGACTTCATACTCAGGCTGTCCGTTGATAGTAAGAGGAGGTGGACGTTAGAACTGGCGATGGTAAGGATCAGGAACAAAGGGTTTTAACTGGGACACATGGAAAACAGGATGAACCCTCCAGGTATGAGGTAAGCGGAGACGCACAACTACAGGATTCAGGATTTGCGAAATTCAAAAGGGTCCATAAAAACGTGGTTTGAACTTATTGGTGGAAAACCGGGATGGTAGAAATCTGGAAGAAAGCCATACCTTGTGGCCCACTTGATACAAAGGTGCGGCTTGCCGATAACGATCCGCCTTTCGCTTCATAGCTTGTTTTGAAGCTAGGAGAGTAGTATGAAGTAGGCCCTGGATTTGACGGATCTGTCGTGAAAAAGAAGTGACTGCAGGCACAGAAGAGGATGTTCGAGAAACAGTAGTGAAAGTCCTCGGATGAAATCCATAAGTACAATAAAAGGGTGTGGTCTTGGTCGCACTATGTATTGTGTTGTTGTAGGAGAACTCGGCAAGAGCAAGATATTCCGACCAATTGCTTTGTGTGGCATTACAGTAACATCTCAGATACTGCTGAAGTTCTTGATTCACTCGTTCAGTTTGCCCATTCGTTTGTGGATGGAAACCTGAGGATAAAGAGATCTCAATGTTAAAGAAGGCACAAAAGGCTCTCCAGAAACGTGATACATATTGAGGCCCTCTGTCCGAAATGACCTCTAGAGGAAGACCATGGAGGCGAAAAATATCTCGTAGAAAAATGCGACTTATTTCTGGGGCCGTTGGTAGTTTCTTCAAGGCTGAAAAATGGGCCATCTTGGTGAATGAATCTACGGTTACCATGATTACTTGGTTACCAGAGGAAGTAGGTAGAGAGCAAATGAAATCCGTGGATAGAGTACACCAAGAAGCGGAAGGAACCGGTAAAGGTCTTAATAAACCTGCCACCTTAGTTCGGGGTGTCTTAGTCTGGGCACAGACTGGGCATGCTGACACATAGGTTTCAGTGTCTGTCTTTAGTGAAGGCCACCAAAAAGATCGCTGAAGCAGTTCCTGGGTCTTCCTGATACCTCGATGACCGGCTATAGGAGAATCATGGCACATTTGCAGGGCTTCTGTCTGCACTTTCTTGGTAGGTAGGAAGAGAGCATGTTGATGATAGAAGTAGTTGTCCTTCTTCTGCAAAAAAGGAGTCACTTTATCCCATTCTGAAGCAGACAGAAACTGGTACTCGGATTGAACGCGTTCTTGAAAAGATTGAGTGGCTCCGATGATCCTGCTAGACTCAATAAGATGTGGAGAGGAGTTCTGGGCTATGTCAGGATATCTGCGGGATAAGGCATCTGCCACTAAATTCTGGGAACCAGGTATGTACGTGATCACGAAATCGTACTGGCTAAAGAAGAAAGCCCATCGAGCCTGACGACTGTTGCGACACTGAAAGCTCCGAAGACACTGGAGATTACGGTGATCAGTCCTAGCTTCAAAAGGCTCTCTGGAACCCATCAGGAAATGCCTCCATTCCTTACAAGCTACTTTGAGAGCGAGTAGTTCTCGTTCCAGTACAGAATAATTTCGTTCAGCCTCTGATAGAATATGCGACAGATAAAAGATAGGATGTTCCAATCCATCATTGTCTTGCTTCTGCAGCAGAACTGCTCCAATAGCTCTGTCTGAGGCATCAGTCACGACGATAAATTTCTTGGTATTATCAGGATGACGCAACACGGGTGCTTGGGTAAAGGCTGTCTTTAATTCTTGAAACGCATGTTCAGCCTCCTTGGTCCAAATGAAACCCTTCTTCAGGTTCTCTTTCTTAATTGTTTGTGTTATGAAACTTTGTAGGTGGGCAAAGTTCTGAATAAACTGACGATAAAAGTATGAAAACCCAAGAAAACATTGCGTTTCTTTAATGGACGTTGGAGAAGGCCAATCTAATATGGCACTGACCTTGTCAGGATCCATGGATATTCCGTGTTGATTAATACAAAACCCGAGATACCTTACTTCAGATTTATGAAACTCACACTTCTCAGGTTTACAAAACAATTGTTTTTTCTTGAGTCTTTCCAGGACTTGCAGTACATGATCTACATGGTGCTCAGGATCACGGGAATATATCAAAATATCATCCAAATAGATGACTACATACTGATTGAGTACATCAGAGAACACTGAATCCATAAATCGTTGAAAAACAGAAGGGGCGTTGGTCAGTCCAAAGGGCATAACACGATACTCATAGTGCCCAAAAGGGGTACGGAAAGCAGTCTTCCATTCATCCCCTTCCTTGATCCGAAGGAGATGATAGGCACCCCGTAAGTCTAATTTAGTAAATATCTTGGCTCCTTGAATGGCATCCAGTATATCTCTGATTAAAGGCAGTGGATATCGATCCTTAATCGTTATTCTGTTGAGTTCACGAAAATCCACACAAGGACGCAGATCCTTAGTCTTCTTTGGGACGAAGAAGAGAGGAGCCCCAGCGGGGGACGTGGAAGGAGCAATCAAACCGTTGTGTAAGTTGTCGTCTAAATATTCCCTTAACACCTTCTTTTCTTGGTCTGTCAGAGAATACATTCGACCGAAGGGAATGACTTCATCAGGAATTAAAGGAATAGCACAGTCATAACTGCGATGAGGTGGCAAAATAGGATTACTAGGTTTCTGAAAAATCCTGATATATTCCTGATAACAATCTGGAACCCCCTGGATAATATTGATAGAGTTAGTGTTATCCTTAGTTGACTGACAGGACCTTTTTGGAGTCCAATAAGAAGTAGTGGAATAACAATTCTGTTGACAAAATGAAGACGTTAGGGATATAGTTCGTGTTTCCCAATTGATATAGGGGTTGTGTCTGGCTAACCAGGGAATTCCCAAAATCATGATGTGATTTGGTGAGGCTATGAGATCAAAGGCAACGTGTTCTTGATGCCCCCCCAAATGTCAAACAAAGAGTAGGAGTTGAGGCCACCACAGGTCCAAAGGTTAACGGAGAGCCATCCACTGTGTGAACCTGCTCAGGGGTTTCTTTAGGAATGCGAGGAATTCCTTTACTAGTAGCCCAGGTCTCATCCAGATAGAGTCCACTGGCTCCACAATCAAGGAGAGCCAGAAGATATTCTTCTTGATCTTGTGAACTTTGTAACTTGACCGAGAGGATAAACAGGGTGGACATGCTTTCTTTGGAGGAACATATTGATGGTACTTCAGCTCCTCCCGTCTCCTTCCTCCTTACAGGGGACGGGAGCTGGCGTTTCCCGCAGGCCTTGAGGGACGTACCGGACAACTACGGATCAGGTGGCCAGCCTTACCACAGTATAGGCAAAGTCCCCTTCGTCGTCGTTCCTCCCTTTCTGACTCCGTCAATGGCCCACGAACCAGATCTATCTGCATGGGCTCTTCATGGGGAGGTGGAGAGGCTTCAGATGGACTATCTTCCGTTCGCCGACTGCTAGCACGGAAGGTACCGGGCTGGTATGGAGCTCTAGTTATACGTCTTTCCATCTTGCGCTCTCGAAGTCTATACTCGATGTTCATAGATTGATCCATTAATTATTTCAAAGAACAAGCTGGGGAAGAGTGTACAAGCTCATCTTTAATTCCTTCACGCAGGCCTCTGCGGAAAAGGGTTACGAAGGTGGGTTCTACCCAGGAGGTTTCAGCTGCCAGCTGTTTGAAGCAGGTTATATACTGCAGTACATCCTGATTACCTTGCTGAATGTCACATAAGGCTTCTTCAGCTGCTGCTTCTACCCCAGGTATCTCAAACATTTGTTTGAAAACAGTCAGGAAAGCGGAATAGTTAGCCAGGACTGGGTCATCTGCAGAAACCAGAGGAGTCGCCCAAGCAAGCGCTGGACCAGACAAGGCGCTGATCAGATAGCCCACCTTAGTCTTATCCGAAGAAAACTGGAGTGGACGAAAGGCAAAGAAAACCGTCAGGGCGTCCAAAAATTCATTCATTTTTAAAGGATCTCCGGAATATCGAGGAATAGTAGCAGATACGGGTGGTATGGCCATTGATCGGGAAGACAAGACCTGTCGTAGCGCAGTGTTCTCTGCCCGTAACTGTTGTAACTCTTGGGCTTGTTGTTGGACAGTCTGTAACATAGCTTGAGCATTTTCTGTCACCTCTCCCTGTGGCTCTTCCATGGCGCTCTCGCAACGCAGAATCTTTTGGTGTTGCAATCTGTCACGTACTGCGCTGGACTTCTCACCTCCGGATTTCGGATTGGCGAATACACCAAGTCTTCTACAGGTCCTGGATGTTCCCAGATAAGGGCGACCCCTTCTAGTAGCCACGGTGCCACTTGACAGGCTACGCCAAAGCAGACCGTATCCTCCAGAAGGAGTCCCAGAGGGAAAAAACCCCAACACTGGGGAAAAAACCTCTAACAGGAACTCCTGAAGGAAAACAAGAAAAAACAGGACTTGACAACAGGAAACAAAAATAGGCAATATCCAGGGTACAAGGCAGGAAAAAAGGAACAGGAAAAAATATCCCAAGGCAAAAGCAGGAACAAAGAACAGGTAAAAATCTCCCAAGGCAAAATCAGGAACAAAGAACAGGCAAAAATCTCCCAAGGCAAAAAAGCAGGAACAAAGAACAGAAGCGAACAGCACAACCAGAAGGAAGTGTTTGCAACGCAAGGAGGAACAAGACTGACTGACTTATATACTGAGAAAAAGGGAAATGACATCACAGGAAAGGGAAGTAACACCATCTTGGATTGGGAAAAGCCCCTAGACCAGTATAGGAAAAAGGAAGTAGTATAAAAGAAAACAGAGCATGCTGGGACAAAAACACGAAGAAGACAAGATGGACACAACATGGATAGAGACAGGCAAAAGGCCCAACAAAAAACCCACCACCAACAATAAAAGAAGAAAAAAGGCTACAAGTAAGTGTAGCGCGACCGGAAGCAAAATATAGGCTTCCCAGAAAGCATAGTCAAAAAACGCGGAGAACGGCGCTCCGAATATCGGTAGCGCGTTCCACCCGCGAGGACAGAAAGAGACGCCGCGTCAGAGCGCGGCGTTACAGTATGGCAGGGTGCTTGCAGTTTGTTGTGGTCCTTGAAATCTGCCACGAAAGGAGGAGCCACGTCCAAATCCCCTAAACCTCCTATAGGCCCTAAAGGAGGATGAGGCAGATGACTGAAGCCCTAGTGACCTCGCTGTGGCTCTGCTCCCCTTAAATCGCTCCAGAGCAGAGTCCGCCTTTGTTCCAAAGAGCTTCTCGCCATCAAAGGGCAGATCGAGGAGAGTCGCCTGTACGTCTGATGAGAAGCCAGAGGAACGTAGCCAAGATTGTCGCCTAGAAACTATGGTTGTGCCCATAGCCCTAGCCACCGAGTCTGAAGTGTCCAATCCCGACTGGATCACCTGGGTCCCTGCCACTTGAGTGTCCGCCAGTAACTGCAACATTTCCTGGGACATGTTCGGATGGCCTTTCTCTTCCTCCATAAGGGCATGGATATAACATCCCAATATGCAGGTCGCGTTGGATGACTTGAAGGCCATACTACAAGAAGAAAAGGCCTTTTTAGCATTATGGTCCATTTTCTTCGATTCCCTGTCCACAGGTGTTCCGGGAATCGAGCCAGGAGATGATCTGGATGAACAGGAGGCCTGAACCACTAAACTCTCCAGTGTTGGGTGTTTGGAGAGAAACACAGGATCACCTGGTGCCGCCCGATAGCGTTGAGCCACCGCCCTGTTGACAGCAGTGGTAGACACAGGTTTCCTCCAGATGTCTTTAATAGGATCCAGAAGTGTCTCATTAAAAGGCAAGAGAGGCTCTGACGTTACAGATGTTGGATGCAAAACCTCCGTCAACAGGTTTCTCTTAACCTCCGCAGCTGGAAGGGGGAGGTCTAAAAAGTCTGCAGCCTTCCGAATTACAGCATGGAAAGATGCAGCTTCCTCAGTGAACTCTCCACGGGAAGCTAGATCCCACTTCGGGGAGGTATCTATGCCACTCGCTGTATCAAGGCCTTGAAAGTCACCAGAAGGCTCCAAAACCGCACTCTCTTCCAGGTGCTGCCTGCTATATTCTTCGTCGAGATCGAAGCCTTGACTCGAGACCCGGCGCCGATAAGGCGTCGGCCGATGCCGAAGATCTCTGTCGGCGCCGAACCTCGGATCCATCCGACGCCGGACTCTCCGGCTCCACAGGAACCTTGACTGTGGATTGGATCCGAGGCTAATCCAAAGGCGCCGTAGCGGGTGTAGCAGGTCTCCTCGGTGACGTCAAGTGCATCGGTGCTGCTTCAGGTGCAGCAGGCAAAAATGGAGTGAAAGGCGTCGATTTGTAAGACGCCAGAACGCCCAAATTAAAGGCCAAAGGGCCAGACGGACCTGCTTGACCTCCACCCGGCGCCATGGAAGAAAAATTGTTAAACATGGCGTTCAAAAACACCGCAGGATCCGTTCCCGGAGCCGGGAAAGCCGGGTATTGTTGTTGCACCGGCGCCGGCATAGACACCAAAGAGGGGCCAGGTAAATCCTGGTTAGGAGAGCCCTCTGGCCTCTGGGGAGGCTCGACCTAAAAAACCGACCCGGGTGACGTCGGGGTCGTAGGAGGTGGAGGGGTGACGGTCGGGCTAATCTCCCATGTCGGACGGCACCGAGCTGATGGAGATGCCAATCTTGATCTGGACCGTCCCTTGCTCGATTGGCGCCGGGAACCGTAACGGCGTCGAGAGCCACCATGGCGAAGTTGGGATCTCTAAGATCTTCAAGAGGACTCCCTCCAATGACGCCTCTCCTTCTTTTTCTTGGAACGGGCCAAGAACTATTTTGCCTCCCTTTCCTTGAGTGCCTTTGGGTTCATGCGCTGGCAAGAGCCGCATGACTCGACCTCATGGTCGGAGCTAAGGCACTAGAGACAGTTCTCATGGGGATCGTTAACCGACATCTGACCCCCGCACTGGTTACATGGTTTAAAGCCGGATTTCCTTGGCTGCGACATTGTAAACGTTGTTCGAAACTGTAGCTCCCTGTGAGCCTAGAAGAAAAACCGTTACTCGGAGGCACGGAAAAAAGGGAACTGACGTCTGCACGTCGACGAGGGCTTCTTATTGCCTAGATGACATCATACGGCGTCGCATGGAGTCGGGCGATTGTGACGTCATCGTCGACGTGCAGAGCTAGAAGAAATTTCCGTCGAGGCTGGTGTGAGGGGAGAATTCTTTAGGTGAGGAATCCATAGGTAGGTGTATCCATCAGAAGCCATTGTTTTCATCAAGAATCAATTGATAAATTTAGAACTTTCCTAGGAGAATTTTTAAGCAGAAGTCTGAAATAGAAAATTGTAATGTTGCAAGGATTAGATTTATGCAAAATAAAGAAATATGCCAATTTACAAGGGCATTCACTGGTGTGTCCTTCAAAGAAGGTGTACAAAAGCACTTTTCATCACTATAAAAAATGTTTCTGTGCGCCACTCTAAAATGCAAAATTTAGTTAGGAGACTTTACTATATGAAAACTCCTTTCTTATGGTTAGGAGAGATGAATAGAGCTCTATTGCATTGTGCTCTGGCAGAGGTGGAAAAAGTTTGTGAAGATGTTCAGTTCCATTTCTTTGGGCCTGAAGAGGACAGCAGGGAAAATGAGTAGTTGGTGACTGGAGGTATAGACCAGCAGGACACAGAGATTACTTTTGAAAACTTTACACAAGAGGTAGCAATGTTTAACACAGTTACTTCAGAGAAACCAAACTGTGTTTGTATTTGTTGTCGGTGCACTCACTACAAAAGCCAAACTCCCAAGTTGGATGTATTCTCAAAAGGTGAGCGAGAGAACAGAGATAAGTGGCAGGAATTAAGTGTATATTTATTTTAGGAGGAAGACTGTGATTTGGCAACAAAATAAACTACAAGTAAGTATTGTTTTGACAGGTCAGATGATAACAAAATGCCACCTAGAGCACTACATAACAGAATTGGTGTCATTCCCAGAAGAACTTAAACAATTAAATGTTCATGAATCAATTCTCATACAGATTATACACCCTTTTCAAGCAATAGTTTGAATGGAACCGAAGGCTGGGAAACTACCCCCAATAGAGCTGCAGAAAGGACTTAAAGGAAGAATTGTCTACTTACCAAGGGCAGCTCCTCCGTTAGGGCGACGGGGAGTGTCGCCACGCCCCGCCAGGTGCAGAAACTGCAAACCTTTCAGAGCGAAAGGATAATAAACTATGTTTATTATCCTTTCGTTGTTAAAGGGGCGGGGCCATGGGAGTGATGAGCAGTGAGGAGACTCCCCCTCAGAGCGCATGCATGTTTGGACGGCCGTCTCGAGCCAGCCAAACACAAATATGCAGTAGGCTCTCTCCAGCCCAGCAACACAGTTGTCGGGCTGGAGAGAGCATGCAGAGGCTCCCAGTCTGCCTGGGAACACCCTGGCTGGGGACTCCCAGCCAATTCTGACGCTGCTCTGAGCAGCGTCAGGATTGGCCGCAGGGCAGGCTGGAAGCCTGCAGAGACGATGGAAAGGGGATCGGCGCGGGTCTGTGAATCAGGTAGCTTTTATTTTTTTATTTATTTATTAAATGTACCCCCACTCCTGACCTCCCCCCTCCTCGCACCTCACCCGCCACATCCCTTGTTAGCGCAGTGAGCCGCGACTGCTACTTACCTCTAGATTTTAAACAAAATGTCGAGACTGTGTGTGTAGAGAGAGATATTGAACAGTCACTCATCATTCTAGTAAATGGTGTGCCCACCAAAAACAAAAAAAATCTGGCAAGAGTTAGTAGATGTTAATAAAGTAAAAAAAGCCACAATATACATGAAACTAAATAATGTTTATCACCAAAATGATTATGTTGTTGGCGATGTAAGCTGTATCAATAATGAAAGATTTACATCAAGTGGACAGATTGAAAAAGTGGATACACGCTAATAAGAAGAAATATATGAACACTACAGTATCCATCCACTTCATTCCAAAGAAACTATTGCTGATGCTATTGACCTCTTTCAAATAAAACAAGCAAAAGGAGCTCCATTGAGTGTGGGGAAAAAACATTTAGCGGCTCACTATTTTCCAGCAGCTGAGTACAGGTCAACTAGACTATATTCAGAGGACCCTAGATTTTGCCAGTTATTCCCCATATATTCCATCTCTTATTTGAGAGTGGCTTGTCAGGACTGTCTTATACTGTAAACCACATTCTAAAGACAGGAGTTAATCTACAAAATTTCTCTGCAGAGGAATTTGCTGACAAAGTTGTAGGTAAAGATGAAAAGTTGGAATACAATTTGACTAATTTGATGCTATGTCAACATGGTACCAAGGAGTAACGGTATCGTCATCATGGAGAACCTGAATGTATGTTGCAAAACTTAGGTGCACCTACTAGGTTTGTGACACTTAGTTGTGCAGAGTATGCATGGGATGATTTACTTGAGTTTTTAAGAGAAGTAAACTCTTTCATTAAGGATATCAATTTGAAGACAGGAGAACTTTGCTCTGTGGATCCTGCTTATGTTTGTAGGTATTTTAACCACAGGTTTTAAGCCATGCTGGGTCTCATATGCAATATAACAAATACCCCTCTTGGTGAAGTTATAGATTGCTTTTGGTGTAAAGAATACTAAGCAAGATGTGCTCCTCACGGGAGTGAATTTAATAAAATACCTACTTCTCCATGGGACATGTTGTCTCATAAATCTACTTGTCCTGTTAAAAAAAAAAAGAAAAAAAAAAAGTACCCGTCCTTTAAAAACAAATCTACTTGTCCCTTTGGTGCCATGTAGCGTGGCGACAAATTATGGCAGAAATCTCATATTTTGAGCTCTTATATTAGTCTCTTTGATTATGCCAGGGCTTCTACTATAGTATTGCTTGAATACTAGCATTTTCTTTATTTTGCCACCTTTCTGCAGATCTACATACTGGGGTGGGAGGTAGCAGTAAGCAATAGTTCCAAGGTTGGAATTCTGTTTTCAATCCGTGCAAACCTATTAACTTGTATGTTTTAAAGGGTTTTCACTAGCTCTTCTCTAATGATTTCCCATACGAGAAAGGTTGGAAATTTACTTCTGACAAGGGTCAGAAGTAAAACTTCTTCCAGGGTTGGGAAAAAAAAGGTTAAAGGAAAAGTGAATTTATAAACGGTTAACAGATTTTCGCATGAGCAAATCTCCACCTGCATATTTGCTCATGCTAAAATACAGTTCACAAATATTTTCTAGGACTACGCTTTCCTGCTCTACTTCTGTAATTTCTTGTGAATCCATGAAATATGCAAATGTGCACTAATGCAAAGACATATACCATGGGTGCACTCCTGTGATATTCTTTAAGAATAGGGCCCCTAATCAGGTCTGGTGTAAAAAAGACCTTTTGTTTTATTAAAATTATATCTCTATCCATCTATCAGCTGGCTTCACTGTGACTGATCCTATTTGCAGAACCCGCTCCTACTCAGCGCCTGGATACACTCACACGTGACAGGTTTCATACTCTACACATTCATCTTACATTACATTACATTACAATGATCGCAATCTGCTCTTTTACAAGGAGCGTACCAGCACACACAGAGTTTTGTTCAGTGCCAGGAGCTACTGAGGCAATGTGTGCTTATTGCGACCCAAAAATATTTTTGCTTTTTGCTAATATTTATTATAATGGTGAGGGCCCAGCAAGCTCCCACAACAATAACATTTTACAAAAGCAATGTCAAAACAGACACGCTTTGACAAAACTAAAAGACTGACCACCAGTGTTGAACCTATTGGCTCTGCCAGTACTTGTTTATATTAATTTTCCCATAATCTTGTTAAAACTTGTTACACCGACTTTCCATTATGAATATTGTTTGCATGCATAAACACATTTTACTAAATTATGCTTCAAAGAAATGGTACCCAAGTTTCACAGTAGTTTAGCAAAATATTTTTTTTACCTAGTTACATTTTTTGTGAACATTTTATCTTGAAAGCAAAAAATCATCAATATTGCATTGAAGCGTCTGCAAAAATGTGCATTTAATCAGAGAGCATTCTGGGAGCATTATACGTAGCCTCACATTTTAAACTTTGAAAACGTGTGTGCACATTTTTTTATGGGAACTACTGTTAGTAGTGAAATCCAAGGTTACAACATTTATTTAGAACGCTCACCCTAATAATGAACCCTAAATACAATTTCAAACATCATTAACAAATGGACACATATTATCTCAACTGCAGACAATCCGTTTCCATGCTCTTTAATGTGGTACTATAAATTGGCAAAGTGTTTGTGCTGCAGGGGGTTGGGCCTACTTGTTCCAAGGACAACATAAACTTGAAAACTTGTTGTCCTTGATCCCAAACAATATGTCCTGGGCGTCAGGCTATAGGAATTCCACACCCATGCTCCTCATGCTGTTATGGATAAAAGATAGACTGAAATTTGGAACCAATAGTGATGACTCTGTACTGTCTTTCATAGCACACTATGTGACATGTACATCCCAAAAGACAATGATGATAAAGGCCTAAGACAATAAGTTCTTCACTTTCAAACATAGAGACGTGGCAGGTACTGTCGTTGAAAATACAGACATAAAGGAACATTTTCTACAAGATGTTGTTTTGGATTACAAAGACCTAACCTTTTCAAAGGACGAGCGAACAGCTTTTTATGTGCAGTCAGACATACATGGACACAAAAATCACTGAAAAAAACATATAATCTCAGAAGAACAGAGGCTTCCAAGTATATTAATTACTATAACCCTGTCAGTTTCAAATTGTGGAATGAAAATATGGACATTCAATTTGTTGCAGATAACTTCAATGCTGTTGCTCAATTCTGATATTTCATACATTAAAAAAATCAAAGAAGACAGAGATGAAGTAAATATGGGGGTAGATTTCTGCCGAAAAGTCTCTATCCAAGAAATTGTACAGCTTGAGCTTGAAAATGCTTTCACATAGAGAGATAAGTTCCTATGAATGCTGTAACAGGATGAGCTCAGCCAGTTTGTACTAGAAGTCAAGAGGAATTGTTTGTGTCAGTCCAGGGCTTCCAAGCCCATGTCATGGAGTCTTGAAGTCTTTCCTGGAAATTCAGTAGCTAGCAGAGTTCAATCCAGAAAGTACAGATATTGTGAAAACAAATATGTTGGATACTTACTAACCAAATAGGAGTCCACAGCTTGAAAACATATATCTTAATATAAGATTCTGCAACACTATAGATATTAAACAATGTAACAGAAAACATAGATGAAGGGAAATATGCAGTACTTGGTTGTGACAGTTGTTTGGTTCGACACACAAAATGAAGTTCAATAAACCACAGAAAACCTAGTTGTCAAAGTCTTGAGAAAAGAGAGGTTGTCTCATTGGCCCTTCTGCAACAGTTTAAGCTTTGATATTCTGAATCAGAGTCATTTGGACATTATAACTGTTACAAAGAGTCTTTCCACGTTGTGAAAGAGAGCATTCAGTGTTCTGTCTTTCCCAACGACATCTAAATGTTAAATGATTAGAGTGAACAGGAGCAAACAGTTGCTGCAGAGGTAGCAAAGGACTGGTCACAAAGCAGCCAAAGTTAAGGACCTCCAAGTCAAGATTCTCTTGGACAACCAAAATCAAGCTGTCATAGCCATGAATGAGGTTAAACTGCATTGCTACAAGCAAGACAAGAAAGTGTTGATTTGGAGCAGTTAGTTAGACAACTGAACAATGAGCAGAAATAAATATACATAGAGGCAAAAGAAAAAATAGAGCATGGATTCCTCCATGAAAACAATGAACGTAAATGTTCAACATTTCAGCCAATTCGATTATATGTCAGCAGTCAAGATGGCACTGGGAAAAAGCTTCTTAATTCAAGTTTTCAACCACTTACCTACAGAGGACTACAGACTCCAATTTGTTGTGTTTAGTAACAGCACTAACTGGATTAGCTGCACACAACATTAAAGGAATTACTTTGCATCAACTACTTATGCTACCTGAAGAGCATGACAACAAACTGTAGTACAAAGTTTGTCTGGGAAAGAGTGTAATGACATTTCCAGAGTACTGACGAAATTGAAACGTTTAATTATCGATGAGGTGAGCATGGTCTCAAACTTAATGCCTGTCTTTGTCCACTTGAGAATGCAACAGATTCTGAAGACTATGATGTACCATTTGAAGAAAAGTACTTAACTGTATGCAGTGATCTACTACAGCTTAATCCTATGGGTGTGTAGAAAAGGACAGCCTGTGTTCAAGACACTGCTGCATGATGAAACTCGGAATTCCTTGGGAAATCTTGGAAACGTAAACATTTGGATAAACTTCCAATACAAAGAGTTACTTGGAAATATATGCATCAAGCATCGGGCATGGAATACAGAAATATTCTGAAGGATATCAGAGTAGGACTTCTGACAAAAGAGGGGAAACATTGCTTAGAATGTTGACTTATAAAGAAACCATTTCTTACACACAAGACAGCCGCATAGCTAATGTTTCATTTATTGAAAAAGGAAAATCCATTGTCTCCCTAATGCATACACTTCAGGTGAGTTCCACTTTTAATGACCAATTACTAAAACTGGAGAAAGAAGAAATTATGGAAGTTACAGCAATTGACAAAATTGAGCACCGGGGGTGACAGTACTGCTAAGTGAAAAACCACAAGCAAAATTGGATTCATTGGAGAAATCTGTAGGATTAGGTTTACGTGTTTGCAAAAACTGTAGGGTAATTTTGTCACCTAATTTAAATGTTGAGGAAGAATGAGTTAATAATGCCATGGGTAAAGTCATTAATTTCATTTTGTTTCCAAACAGAAATGAAGTTCAATACCTACTGATTACATTTGATCAAGTTGAAGGTGTAAAACAGATTGCAAGGTCTGTTGCATGTTTCTCGCTTGTAAAAGACTTGTATGTTAGGTGGAAGCGGTTCCCAGTGTCTCTAGCATATGCTGTAACAATTTATAAATCTCGAGGTTTAGGTGTAGATGCAGCATTCATTATTATAGTACTACAGTCTTTAAGGAAGGTATGTCATATGTATCCCCAAATATCGGGTTAGAACTTTGTCAGTTTGTATCTCATAGTCTTTGATGATAGTAAAGTAAATGCCAATTCAAGTTGTGCTAAAGAGTACAACCATTTGAGACTTAGTTAAGCTCCTCACTTAGGACAATATCCGGTTTATGAAAAACCTACTATTTGCCCAAAGCAAAAGCTTTGAAAGAATCATAGTGATGTTGCTAAGAAAAAATGCAGGAAAGAGAACAAGAAAGTTTTGAAGAAAAATACTAAGCATACCGGTGCTATTGTTAGTTCCATCTCATACTAGAGATCTTGTAGATGTGTGCACTGGATCCGTACACTTCACTCAAAATACTCAAGAAGATGCGCAAGAAATAGTATCTAAGAAGAAGAGATGATGGCTATTGATGACCAATTCGGACTTAGTTACTCATGGCAGCATGAGCATGAAAATTGTTCCTTTTCATCAAAAACACAAATAGATTCATAACGATTTATCTACTTAACTCTACCAAACCGTAAAACTGTCAATTTTGACAGGTTGTTTAAAGAAGCATTAAAGAATATTACCTGCGTAAATTGTCAATCAGATCTTCTTTCAACTCTGAATATAGGAAGAAGTGGCAAATATATCATTGTAATGCTACAGCAAAATAAATTACACATTTTGAAGCTGAACATATCTCTATTTCTGGAAAAACATATACCAGTATAGCTATTAGTTTTCATGAAGTACTAAGTTTTACATCTGGACACTACACCATCTACTTAAAGAATACAACTGGATGGACAGAGTGTAACAATAGCAATCTTACGTTCAAGCAAAGATTAAATTAACCAATTCCTACCTTTTGTTTCTTGAACAGAAATTCTAAGGAGGAATACTACTGACAAAAGTAAAACAGTATACTTGTGGCACTCCTAATAACATGATTTATGCCATCAAAAGTTCGACCAGGGGTGATGTCTATATAGGGATTACAATTACTGATATGCATTTAATCATGGAACCAGCCAACACAGATACCACTAAAATAGAAACAGAAATCACAGACTAAAAAGCAGGACAAACAACTATTTTATGGAGAAACAAATACTGCTGAGTTTATTATCCTTTATGAAAAAGTTAGTATTACAGGGAGTGCAGAATTATTAGGCAAGTTGTATTTTTGAGGATTAATTTTATTATTGAACAACAACCATGTTCTCAATGAACCCAAAAAACTCATTAATATCAAAGCTGAATATTTTTGGAAGTAGTTTTTAGTTTGTTTTTAGTTTTAGCTATGTTAGGGGGATATCTGTGTGTGCAGGTGACTATTACTGTGCATAATTATTAGGCAACTTAACAAAAAAAAAATATATACCCATTTCAATTATTTATTATTACCAGTGAAACCAATATAACATCTCAACATTCACAAATATACATTTCTGACATTCAAAAACAAAACAAAAAAAAATCAGTGACCAATATAGCCACCTTTCTTTGCAAGGACACTCAAAAGCCTGCCATCCATGGATTCTGTCAGTTTTTTGATCTGTTCACCATCAACATTGCGTGCAGCAGCAACCACAGCCTCCCAGACACTGTTCAGAGAGGTGTACTGTTTTCCCTCCTTGTAAATCTCACATTTGATGATGGACCACAGGTTCTCAATGGGGTTCAGATCAGGCGAACAAGGAGGCCATGTCATTAGATTTCCTTCTTTTATACCCTTTCTTGCCAGCCACGCTGTGGAGTACTTGGACGCGTGTGATGGAGCATTGTCCTGCATGAAAATCAATCATGTTTTTCTTGAAGGATGCAGACTTCTTCCTGTACCACTGCTTGAAGAAGGTGTCTTCCAGGAACTGGCAGTAGGACTGGGAGTTGAGCTTGACTCCATCCTCAACCCGAAAAGGCCCCACAAGCTCATCTTTGATGATACCAGCCCAAACCAGTACTCCACCTCCACCTTGCTGGCGTCTGAGTCGGACTGGAGCTCTCTGCCCTTTACCAATCCAGCCACGGGCCCATCCATCTGGCCCATCAAGACTCACTCTCATTTCATCAGTCCATAAAACCTTAGAAAAATCAGTCTTGAGATATTTCTTGGCCCAGTCTTGACGTTTCAGCTTGTGTGTCTTGTTCAGTGGTGGTCGTCTTTCAGCCTTTCTTACCTTGGCCATGTCTCTGAGTATTGCACACCTTGTGCTTTTGGGCACTCCAGTGATGTTGCAGCTCTGAAATATGGCCAAACTGGTGGCAAGTGGCATCGTGGCAGCTGCACGCTTGACTTTTCTCAGTTCATGGGCAGTTATTTTGCGCCTTGGTTTTTCCACATGCTTCTTGCGACCCTGTTGACTATTTTTAATGAAACGCTTGATTGTTCGATGATCACGCTTCAGAAGCTTTGCAATTTTAAGAGTGCTGCATCCCTCTGCAAGATATCTCACTATTTTTGACTTTTCTGAGCCTGTCAAGTCCTTCTTTTGACCCATTTTGCCAAAGGAAAGGAAGTTGCCTAATAATTATGCACACCTGATATAGGGTGTTGATGTCATTAGACCACACCCCTTCTCATTACAGAGATGCACATCACCTAATATGCTTAATTGGTAGTAGGCTTTCGAGCCTATACAGCTTGGAGGAAGACAACATGCATAAAGAGGATGATGTGGTCAAAATACTCATTTGCCTAATAATTCTGCACTCCCTGTATTTCTGGATAGTTCATTTGTTTTTCAAAAGTAAAAATTGATGGACACAATATCATAAGAAGAACCTCAAAATCAAATAGATATTGTAACCAGAGGTATGACGTTATAAAATGTATTGGAATTGGAACACTGGGATACTCTACTTCTAGTTGTGGGATTACCAGTTTATATGACATCATACGGTATACCAGGGGTGATGCCTTTATAAGACTTTCCAAACTGTACTAAACTTTATAGAAAATAATTCTATCATAACACTATTAATAAAAAGTAATTACCTTTAGCATTTTTTATTTAAATTAGTTGAGTAAGTATAGCTAAAAGAAATCGGATAAATAATTGCAGTGAACGCAATTCACAGTGTCGCTAATTTGTGCAATGATGATTCTTTACACAATACATCATTTATGGTGTAAAGGTATGGAAGTTGAGAACAGTAAAAAGGGAAAATGAAATGGTTAAATTAAATCTGTGCTTGCTTTACACTGTTATAAATATGTACATGATTAATATTAACAAGAAGTTTTGTTTGTAGAAATATAAACATTACTGTGCACATTTATAACATGTAACATTAACTTATATTTTTAGTGTCTCTCTTTTTACACAGATCAAAGGAACCACTTATTGCAGTAATGTAGGTGACTAAGTAGATCTTTACCATATGCAAGTCATCCAACAAAACATGCAGGCAAACATTGGTGCATACACTGACACACCCAGGCACATACTCATTTTTACAGTAATACATCCTGGGACCCACTCCTGCAGACACCAACACACCCAAGCACACACTGATACACCCAGGCACACACTCATGCATACACTGATGCATCCAGGCACACAATCATGCATACACTGACACACCCAGGCACAGGTACATGCATTCACTATTACACCAAGATAGACACATGTGCATACACTAACATACCCAGGGACACACTTATGTGTACACTGACACACCCAGGCACACACCGACGCAGACACTGACACACCCAGGCATACACTGATGCATACACTAACACCTCCAGTCACACACACACATACACTGACACACCCAGGCACATAGTCATGCATGTACACACATACCCAAGAACACACCAATACATACACTTTCACACCCAGGCACATACTGACGCAGGCACTGACACACCCAGGCACACACTGACACATACACTGACATAACCAGGCACACACGCATGGATACACTAATACATCCAGGCACACAATGATGAATACACTGAGACACCCCTGCACACGCATGCAAACACTATCACACCAAATCAGACACTTGTGCATGCATTAATATACCAAGGGACACACTCAAGTATAGACTGACACACCCAGGCATACACTCATGCATACACTCACATACCCAGGCACACACCAATACATAAACTATCACACAGAGGCACATACTGACGCAGACACTGACACACCCAGGCAGACACTGATGCATACACGGACACACCGACATATATACACCAACATACCCAGGCACACAGTCACGTATACAGTCATTCGCCCAGGCACACACTGATCTATACACTTACACACCCATGCTTACACTAACACACCCAGGGTAGGAGGCTGGCTTGGCTTATAGGTGATGCCAGATCCAGTTATCCCTTATTAGTAGATTAGTGGTGTTCTAGCAGCTTAGGCTGATAAAGGTAGCTATAGCAGAGCAGCTTAGGCTGAACTAGGAGACATGCAAAGCTCCTACTATAACACTTATATCATATAGCACTATATCACAAGAATCACAATACTCAGTGTTACTAAAAAATAAAGAATCACAATACTCAGTGTTACTAAAAATAAACATACTTTATTTTAGTGACAATGTGCCAGTAATACCTCAGAGGATATACTCCCTTAGGAGGTAAGTAAAATACACAAAATATACACACAAACCAAAATCAGGTAAGTAAACACTTAGAAAAGTAGTGCAAACACTGTAGAGTACAATAGGATGCAATAGGCCTGGGGCAACACAAACCATATACTAAGAAAGTGGAATGCAAACCACTTAGGGACCCCTGGCCTAATGTAGTGTGTAGAGGGTCACTGGGAGTGTAAGAAAACACTAAGGGTGTCCAAGATACCCCACCCCAAGACCCTGAAAAGTAGGAGTAAAGTGACCCTACTTCCCCAGAAAAACACTAAAGTCATGATAGGAGATTCTGCAAAGCCCACAACTGACTGCAAAGCACGGAAGATGGATTCCTGGACCTGTAAAGTAAGGGGATCAAGTCCAAGAGTCACGAAAGTGTCCGGGGGGCAGGATCCCACTAAACCCCAGATGAAGGTGCAAAATGGCTGCCTCCGGGTGGAAGAAGCTGAAGATTCTGCAACAACAGAAGGTGCTAGGAACTTATCCTTTGCACAGAAGATGTCCCACGGGACGCTGAAGGATGCAGAGTTGTTTCCTTGCAGGAAGACTGCAAACAAGCCTTGCTAACTGCAAAGGTCGCGGTTGAAGAAAATGGATGTTGCCTGGGCCTAGGAAGGACCAGGAGGTCGCCACTTGGAAGAGGAGACAGAGGGGCCCTCAGCAACACAGAGAGCCTATGCAGAAGAAGGCAGCACCTGCAGAAGTACTTGAACACGGGTTCAAGAAAACTGAGCACAGCGGTCGTCTCAAAACTACAAAGGAGGGTCCCACGAAGCTGGTGGTCAACTCAGCGAGTTGAGCAAAGCAGGACGGAGTGCTGGGGACCTGGGCTGTGCTGTGCACGAAGGATTCCTTGCAAAAGTGCACAGAAGCCCTAGCAGCTGCAGTTTATGCAGTACACAGGATTACTGTCTGGCGAGGGGAGGCAAGGACTTATCTCTGCCAAATTTGGACAGATGGACCACTGGACTGTCGGGCTCATTCGGATCCAGCACCTGTGTTCCATGGACCACGCTCATCATGATGAGAAGGGACCCAGGGGACCGGTGAAGCAGAAGTTTGGTGCCTGTGTTAGCAGGGGGAAGATTCCGTCGACCCACAGGAGATTTCTTCTTGGCTTCCAGTGCAGGGTGAAGGCAGACAGCCCCCAGAGCATGCACCACCAGGAAACAGTTGAGAAAGCCGGCAGGATTAGGAGCTACAATGTCGCTGGTAGTCTTCTTGCTACTTTGTTGCAGTTTTGCATGTGTCCTGGAGCAGTCAGCAGTCGATCCTTGGCAGAAGTCGAAGAGGGAGGTGCAGAGGAGCTGTGGTGAACTCTTGCATTCATTATCTGAGGAAAAGCCCACAGGAGAGACCCTAAATAGCCCTCAGAGGAGGGCTGGCCACTTAGAGAGGTAAGCACCTATCAGGAGGGGGTCTCTGACATCACCTGCTGGCACTGGCCACTCATAGCCCTCCATTGTGCCCTCACACCTCTGGTTTCAAGATGGCAGAGGTCGGGGACACACTGGAGGAGCTCTGGGCACCACCCCTGGGGTGGTGATGGACAGGGGAGTGGCCACTCCCCTTTCCTTTGTCCAATTTCATGCCAGATCAGGGGCTGGGGGTTCCCTTAACCGGTGTAGACTGGCTTATGCAAGGAAGGCACCATCTGTGCCCTTCAAAGCATTTCCAGAGACTGGGAGAGACTACTCCTCCTCAGCCCTTAACACCTATTTCCAAAGGGAGGGGGGGTGTGACACCCTCTGTTAGAAGAAATTCTTTGTTCTGCCTTCCTGGGACTGGGCTGCCCAGACCTCAGGAGGGCAGAAGGCTGTCTGTGGGTTGGCATCTGTGGGAGCTGCAGAGAAAACCCCTGAGAGCTGGTTTGTCAGTAGCCGGGGTCCATGGTGGAGCCCCGGGATGCATGGGATTGGTACCCCAATACCAGACTTTGCATGGGGGGACAATTCCATGATCTTAGATATGTTACATGGCCATATACGGTGTTACCATTGTGAAGCTACATAAAGGTATTGGCCTATATGTAGTGCACACGCGTAATGGTGTCCCCGCACTCACAAAGTCTGGGGAAATAGCCCTGAACTATGTAGGGGCACCTTGGCTAGGACCAGGGTGCCCTCACACTTAGTAACTTTGCACCTAACCTTCACCAAGTGAGGGTTAGACATATAGGTGACTTATAAGTTACTTAAGTGCAGTGTAAAATGGCTGTGAAATAACGTGGACGTTATTTCACTCAGGCTGCAGTGGCAGTCCTGTGTAAGATTTGTCTGAGCTCCCTATGGGTGGCAAAAGAAATGCTGCAGCCCATAGGGATCTCCTGGAACCCCAATACCCTGGGTACCTCAGTACCATATACTAGGGAATCATAAGGGTGTTCCAGTGTGCCAATTAGAATTGGTGAAAATGGTCACTAGCCTATAGTGACAATTTTAAAGGCAGAGAGAGCATAAGCACTGAGGTTCTGATTAACAGAGCCTCAGTGACACAGTTAGTCACTACATAGGGACACACATTCAGGCCACAAACCATGAGCACTGGGGTCCTGGCTAGCAGGATCCCAGTGAGACAGGCAGAAGAATAAGTTACTTACCTTCGGTAACGCTTTTTCTGGTGGATACAGTAACTACCTGTGGATTCCTCACCTAAAGAATTCTCCCCTCGCGCCAGCCCTCGACGGAAATTTCTTCTAGCTCTGGACGTCGATGATGACGTCACAATCGCCCGACTCCACGCGACACCACATGACGTCATCCAGGCAATAAGAAGCTCTTGTCGACGTGCAGACGCCAGTTATCACCAATTTTTTTTTATGTGCCATAGAGACGAACAGGTTAAACCTAAAGAGTACACATTCATCCAGAATAGATGAAAATAAAACATTTAATATAGAACTCAATATAAATCACAGTTACGAACGCCCAATTCGAAAGAGAAATAAACATATATATGTATAATTCCAGTCCAAAATGTCATTTTCACTATCTTAATTTGCAAAGGAAAAATATATACAATGAATACAACTAAATGCATGAAGAACGAGTTACTTACCTTCGGTAACGACTTTTCTGGTGGATACATTAGCTACCTGTGGATTCCTCACCTCATGAATACTCCCATGGCGCCAGCATTCGACGGAAATCTTCTTACTAGTCTCTGCACGTCGACGAGGACGTCACTGTCTCGCACGCGACGCCGTCTGACGTCATACAGGCAATAAGAGGTCCTCGACGACGTGCAGACGTCAGTACCAATCATTTTTTACGTGCATGAGAACAACCAGGCAATGCAATGAAAGAGCAAGGCAACATCCATTATATTGTAAAATACACCACATTGTATGAATAACTGTAAATCTTTTTATGTACATATATATATATATATATATAAAACTCTCTCTTTTAAAATATATACACACACCAAGTATATACCATATACACATATATATATACAAATATATTATATATATACATCTATTGCACCCTCAAGGACCAAGAGGAGCGCACTCAAGGATTACTTGGCAAGACCATAAAGGCAACGGGGAGGCGGGTGGGACCGTGAGGAATCCACAGGTAGCTAATGTATCCACCAGAAAAGTCGTTACCGAAGGTAAGTAACTCGTTCTTCTGATGGATACAACTACCTGTGGATTCCTCACCTCATGAATAGAGTCCCAAAGCAGTACCACGCCCGGCGGTGGGTGCCTAAATGGTCAAACCAAGAAATCCTGCAGCACTGACCGTGCAAAATGGCCGTCCCTTCTAACCTCAGAATCTAAACAGTAATGTTTTGCAAAAGTGTGAAGGGACGACCAAGTTGCGGCCTTGCAGATGTCGACCACAGGAACACCTCTGGCTAAGGCCGAAGTGGCCGACTTAGCTCTGGTGGAATGAGCTCTAATGCCCTCAGGAGGATCCTTCTTTGCCAAAGAGTAACATATTTTAATGCAAAGAACAACCCACCTGGATAGTGTTCTCTTGTGGACTGCCTTTCCTCTCCTCTTGCCCACGTATCCAATAAACAGCTGATCCTCCAGCCTGAAATCCCTTGTTCTATCGATAAAGAAGCTCAACGCTCTCTTTGGGTCCAGACGGTGCAGTCTTTCTTCCTCTTTGGAAGGATGAGGCGGAGGATAGAACGTGGACAAAGTAATTGCCTGAGCCAAATGGAAGGGTGAAACAACCTTCGGGAGGAAAGCAGCCTTGGTCCTCAACACCACCTTATCCCCATAAAAAGTTGTATAAGGGGGTTTTACTGATAAGGCCTGCAACTCACTCACTCTCCTTGCTGATGTTATAGCTATCAGGAAGACTGTTTTTAAAACCAAATACCTCAAGGGGCAAGAATGCATAGGTTCAAAAGGGGACCCCATAAGGAAAGTCAGGACTAAGGACAAATCCCATTGCGGCATAACGAATGGCTTTGGAGGATATTGATTTAGAAGACCTTTCAAGAATCTGATAACAATAGGGGATTTAAATAAAGATGGTTGGTCTGGAAGACATATGAAGGCTGACAAGGCCGATAAATAACCTTTAATGGTAGCCACTGCACAACCTTTTTGCGCCAGAGATAGAGCAAAAGACAAAATGTCCGATAGATGAGCATGTAAGGGATCAATCTGCCTCTCTCCACACCACGCAACAAATTTAGACCACCTATTAGCGTAGATAGATTTAGTGGAGTGTCGCCTGGCCGCTAATATAACATCCACTACCTCAGGCGGGAGAGAGAAGGAACTCAGGTTGCCCCGTTCAATCTCCAGGCATGTAGGTGCAGACTCTGGAGGTTGGGGTGTAGAACCTGCCCCTGCGACTGTGAGAGGAGGTCTGCCCTGAAAGGGAGACGGAGCGGCGGGCACGTTGAGAGTTGGAGAAGGTCGGAGTACCACACCCTCCTTGGCCAATCCGGAGCTATTAAGATTACTAGAGCCCGGTCTTGGCGAATCTTCCTCAATACTCGAGGAATCAAGGGTATGGGAGGAAACGCGTAAAGCAACTGGCCGCACCAGGTCATTTGAAACGCGTCCCCCAACGCTTCCTGCATCGGATACTGAAGGCTGCAGAACAACGGACAATGCGCGTTCTCTCGAGTGGCGAACAGATCTACCCGAGGAAACCCCCACTTCTGGAAGATTAAACGGACTTGATCTGGATGGAGACGCCACTCGTGGTCTGCCGAGAAGTGGCGACTGAGACTGTCCGCACGCACGTTCAAAACTCCGGCCAGATGGTTTGCTATCAAGCAAATCCTATGGTCCTTTGCCCAGGACCATAGTCGAAGAGCTTCTCTGCAGAGAAGGTACGACCCCACTCCTCCCTGCTTGTTTATGTACCACATCGTGGTAGTATTGTCCGTTAGGACCTGTACCGACTGACCACAAAGGGAAGGGAGGAAGGCCTTGAGAGCCAGACGTACAGCCCGTAATTCTAACAGATTGATGTGAAAAATCTGTTCCTCTGGAGACCAAAGACCTTTGATCTCCAGATCCCCCAGATGAGCTCCCCACCCTAGAGTGGAAGCATCCGTTATGACTGTGGCCACTGGTGGCGACTGCTGGAACGGCTTTCCTTGTGAAAGATTGTTGCTTGCAATCCACCACTTCAAATCCACAGCAGCATCTCTGGAGATCTTGACAGTACCCTCTAGATCCCCTCTGTGTTGAGACCACTGCCTTCGGAGGCACCACTGAAGAGCCCTCATGTGCCAGCGAGCATGCGTGACCAACAGAATGCAGGAGGCAAAAAGACCGAGCAGACGAAGGACCTTGAGGACTGGAACCACCGCTCCATTTCGAAACATTGGGACCAAATCCTGAATATCTTGAATCCGCTGAGGCGGAGGAAAGGCCCGACCCAATGTTGTATCCAGTACTGCCCCTATGAACAGGAGGCGCTGAGAGGGCTCTAGGTGAGATTTGGGCTCGTTCACCGAAAAGCCCAGGTCGAACAACAACTGGGTTGTTGACTGCAGATGACGCAACACAAGCTCCGGGGACTTGGCTTTGATTAACCAATCGTCCAAGTAAGGGAATACTGCTATCCCCTTCCTTCTAAGCTCTGCCGCAACCACCGACATCACCTTCGTGAAGACTCGAGGTGCTGAAGTAAGACCAAACGGAAGGACCGCAAACTGGTAGTGTTGCGATCCCACCACAAACCGGAGATACTTCCTGTGTGACTTGAGTATCGGGATATGAAAGTAAGCATCCTGCAAGTCGAAAGACACCATCCAGTCTTCCATGTTCAACGCCAAAAGCACCTGTGCTAGGGTCAGCATCTTGAACTTTTCCTGCTTGAGGAACCAATTCAAGATCCTCAGGTCCAGAATTGGTCTCAAACGACCATCCTTCTTGGGAATCAGGAAATACCTTGAGTAAACTCCTTGACCCCTTTCCTGCTCCGGGACCAACTCCACCGCGCCCTTTAAAAGGAGGACTTCTACCTCCTGTTCTAGCAACAGGAGGTGTTCTTGTGAACAATACGAAGGGCGGGGCGGGATGAGGGGCGGAAACTCCCGTAAGGGAAGGGTGTAGCCTTTTCCCACAACACTGAGAACCCAAGTGTCCGACGTAACAGTCTCCCATTTGGTGAGAAAATGCTGTAATCTTCCCCCTACCGGAGAGGAGTGAGTGGGAAATGGTGGAAGCCTAAGGCTGCTTCCCCTGCTGCACCCCGCCAGAGGATGAGGAAGAGGCAGAGTGCTGCTGAGAAGCTCCCCTGGTGCGGACCCTACCCCTCCCCCTAAAAGATCTATAGGGATGGGAAGAGGCAGGTTGCTGATATCTTCCCCGAAAGGAAGAGGAGGAAGAGCCACGCCCAAATCCACGAAACCTCCTGAAGAATCTGGAAGAGGCCGTGGAAGAAGGAGCTTGGAGTCCCAGCGACTTAGCCGTGGCCCTGCTCTCCTTAAACCGTTCCAAGGCCGAATCAGCCTTAGCCCCAAACAGTTTGTCCCCATCAAACGGGAGATCCAACAATGTGGACTGTACATCTGCCGAAAAGCCCGAGTTACGGAGCCAGGCCTGTCTCCTTTCCACCACAGTTGTGCCCATTGCTCTGGCTACCGAGTCGGTGGTATCCAGTCCCGTCTGGATAATTTGGGTCGCAGCAGCCTGAGCATCAGAGACAAGATCCAAAAGACCCTGGGGAAGCTCTGTAAACGAAGAGGAGATGTCATCCATCAGAGCATGAATATACCTCCCCAGGATACAGGTTGCATTGGTGGCTTTTAAAGCTAGACTGCAGGACGAAAAAATCTTCTTCGACTGCGCCTCCAGCTTTTTTGAATCTCTGTCCCCCGGCACCGTCGGAAAAGAACCAGGCGCTGACTTGGACGAACAGGAGGCCTGCACAACCAAGCTCTCCGGCGTAGGGTGCCTAGATAGGAAACCAGGATCAGTTGGAGCCGTCCGATACCTCCTGGCCACGGCTCTGTGAACTGCTGGGGAAGATGCCGGCTTCTTCCACACCTCTAAAACCGGATCCAGCAGAGCGTCATTAAAAGGTAATAGAGGCTCCGCCGCGGCTGAGGCCGGATGCAACACCTCTGTCAAAAGGTTTTGTTTCGCCTCCACCACCGGCAAAGGCAGGTCCAAAAAACTAGCTGCCTTCCGTACCACTGTATGAAAGGAAGCAGCTTCCTCTGTATATTCCCCCGGGGACGAAAGGTCCCACTCAGGGGAAGTGTCCAGCCCACTGGCCGACTCCAGTCCACGCAGCCCATCACCCGAGTCCTCTAGCTCTCCTTCCTCTAGGGCTCGTTGGTACTCCTGCTCCTCTAGTACCCGGAGAGCACGCCTCCTTGAATGCAGTCGTTGCTCAATCCGCGGAGTCGACAATACCTCCGCCGAAGTCGGAGATCGGCGCCGATCTTCCGAAGCCACCGACGCCGCATCCGGCGCCACAGGTAACTTCGGCGCCGACTGAAGAGCAGATGAAACGGATGGACCCACCGGAGTCACAGGCCGAAATCTCGACGTCGACGGGATGGAAATCCCTGGGGCCAATCCGTCCGAAGCCATCGGAGCGGCCACCGGCGCCGACACTGGCGCCGAGCCCACGTTCCCAAACGGGAGAAAGGGCATAAAGGGTGCCGGCCGAAGAGGCGCAGGATCACCCAAAGAAAAGGCCAAAGGCCCAGCCGGAGCACCCCCTGGAGCCATCTGTTGGAAGATGGCATACATCGCATTCAAGAATGCGGAACTATCGGCTCCAGGGGTGGGAAAAGCCGGATACTGGGGTGCCTGACTCGGAGGCGACCCCGACGCCGGCCTCGGCGTCTGCGCCGGAGAAAACACTTGAGGCTCCAATACCTCAATCACCGACGCCTGTCCAGGCGAAGTTGGAGACGCCGGAGAGAGCAACGGCGTCGAAGGATGCGGCGTCACCGTGGGGCTGACCTCCCATGTCCTCCGGCGCCGATCCGGAGACCTGGAACGAGCCTCCCTTGAATGACGCCGAGATTCTCTACGGCGCCGGGAGTCTCGATGACGCCGATGTCTTGGAGAAGACTTTTTCTTGTGATGCTTCTCCTATGACTTGGCCATAAACAGCTTCGCCTCGCGTTCTTTAAGGGCCTTCGGATTCATGTGCTGACACGAATCACAAGTCGAGACGTCGTGGTCGGAGCTCAAACACCAAAGGCAATCGGAATGAGGATCCGTCACCGACATCTTGCCTCCACACTCACGACAAGGCTTAAATCCAGACTTTCTCTGCGACATTATTTCCACAGAGAAAGAGTACGCAGCAAGATATACACTGTAACCGCAAGAGTAACAGTTGCTCCCTCGAAGATAACCGTTTCGAATGCACGGAAAAAAGGGAACTGACGTCTGCACGTCGTCGAGGACCTCTTATTGCCTGTATGACGTCAGACGGCGTCGCGTGCGAGACAGTGACGTCCTCGTCGACGTGCAGAGACTAGTAAGAAGATTTCCGTCGAATGCTGGCGCCATGGGAGTATTCATGAGGTGAGGAATCCACAGGTAGTTGTATCCATCAGAAACAGCTATATACATATATATATACAAGATGAAGGATGCACACCCAAAGAGATCTTGGCTTGACCAGTCAGGCAACGGGGAGGCGGGTGGGACCATGAGGAATCCACAGGTAGTTACTGTATCCACCAGAAAAAGCGTTACCGAAGGTAAGTAACTTATTCTTCTGATGGATACGCCTACCTGTGGATTCCTCACCTAAAGAATAGAGTCCCCAAGCAGTATAACCTCCGGTGGTGGGTGCCTGAATGGTCAAACCAAGAAATCTTGCAGCACCGAGCGAGCAAAATGGCCATCCCTCCTAACCTCAGAGTCCAAACAGTAATGCTTGGCAAAAGTATGGAGGGATGCCCAGGTCGCTGTCCTGCAGATGTCAGCCACAGGACCACCTCTAGCCAAAGCCGATGAAGCTGCTTTGGCCCTGGTGGAATGGGCACGAAGCCCCACAGGTGGATCTCTCTTCGTCAAAGAATAGCAGATCTTAATACATAGAATGACCAACCTGGATAGCGTTCTCTTGTGGACCGCTCTACCTTTCCTCTTCCCCACGTATCCAACGAAAAGCTGTTCATCCTGTCTTTTGTCCTGGCGACGTAGAAGCTCAGTGCTCTTCGCTGATCCAGCCGGTGGAGCCTCTCTTCCTCCTTGGATGGGTGAGGTGGAGGGTAAAAGGAAGAGAGAGTAATTGACTGCCCCAGGTGAAAGGGTGTAAAAACCTTCGGTAGGAAAGCCGCCTTGGTCCTCAACACCACTTTGTCCTTGAAGAAGGAAAGGAATGGGGTTTCTACAGTTAGAGCCTGAAGCTCACTAACCCTTCTGGCAGATGTTATTGCCACCAGGAAAACAGTTTTAAATACTAGGAACTGTAAAGAACAAGAGTGCATGGGTTCAAACGGGGCCCCCATAAGAAAAGTTAAAAGCAAGTTAAGGTCCCACTGAGGCATAACAAATGGCGTGGGAGGATACTTATTAGTGAGTCCCTTTAGAAACTTTAAAACAATTGGTGATTTAAAGAAGGATGGTTGCTCAGGAAGGCACAAAAAAGCAGATAGTGCAGATAGATAACCCTTAACAGTGGCAACTGAAAAACCTTTCTGTGCCAAATAGAGCGCAAATGACAAAATGTCAGATAAACCAGCTCTTAAAGGATCTAAACTATTCTCTCCACACCAGCTTGTAAACTTAGCCCAACGATTTGCATAGATTGACTTGGTGGAGTGTCGCCTGGTCGATAGAATGACTTCCACTATATCTGGATGGAGAGCAAAGGAACTCAGATTGCCCCGTTCAATCTCCAGGCATGACGATGCAGGCTCTGGAGGTGGGGGTGTAGAATCTGCCCCTGCGACTGCGAGAGGAGGTCCACCCTGCAAGGGAGACGTAGCGGAGGGCACTGAGAGAGTTGGAGTAGGTCCGAATACCACACCCTTCTCGGCCAATCCAGAGCTATTAAGATGACTTGAGCTCGGTCTTGGCAGATCTTTCTGAGAACTCGAGGAATCAAGGGTATGGGGGGAAACGCGTAAAGTAAATGACCCTTCCAGGACATCTGAAACACGTCCCCCAAAGCTCCTTGCACCGGATACTGGAGGCTGCAAAATTGCGGACACTGTGCATTCTCTTGAGTGGCAAACAGATCTATTTGCGGATATCCCCACATCCTGAAGATAGACAGAACTAGATCTGGATGAAGATGCCACTCGTGATCGACCGAGCTGCGACGACTGAGAATGTCTGCACGCACGTTCAGGACTCCGGCCAAGTGATGTGCAATCAAGCAGATCTTGTGGTCCCGAAGCCAGGACCAGAGACGAAGAGCTTCTCTGCAGAGAAGATACGACCCCACTCCTCCCTGTTTGTTTATATACCACATTGCGGTCGAGTTGTCCGTTAGAACTTGGATTGACTGACCGCGAATGGAAGGGAGGAGGGCCTTGAGAGCCAGACGTACTGCCCGCAACTCTAACAAATTGATATGTAACTTCTGTTCCCCTGGAGACCAAAGGCCCTTGATCTCCAGGTCCCCCAGATGAGCTCCCCACCCTAGAGTGGAAGCATCCGTTACCACCGTGGCCACTGGAGGAGGCAGCGAGTACGGCCTTCCTTGAGACAGGTTGTCGACTGCTGCCCACCATTGAAGATCCACTGCAGTGTCTCTGGAGATCCTTATTGAATCTTCGAGATCCCCTTTGTGCTGAAACCACTGCTTGCGGACGCACCACTGAAGAGCCCTCATGTGCCAGCATGCATGAGTGACCAACAGTATGCAAGAAGCGAACAGACCGAGCAGACGAAGGACCTTGAGGACTGGAACTACCGCTCCATTTTGAAACATTGGAATCAACGCCTGAATATCCTGAACCCGCTGGGGTGGAGGAAAGACCCGAATCAATGTCGTGTCCAATCCTGCCCCTATAAACAGGAGGCGTTGAGAGGGCTCCAGGTGAGATTTGGGTACATTGACTGAAAAACCCAGGTCGAACAACAGTTGAGTCGTCGACTGGAGATGGCATCGCATGAGCTCCGGAGTTTTGGCCTTGATCAACCAATCATCCAGATAGGGAAACACAGCTATCCCCCTTCTTCTGAGCTCTGCTGCTACCACCACCATCACCTTTGTGAAGACTCGAGGTGCTGAAGTAAGACCAAAAGGGAGGACCGCAAACTGATAATGCTGCGATCCCACTACAAACTGGAGATACTTCCTGTGCGATTTGAGGATCGGAATATGAAAATACACATCCTGCAAATCGACCGACACCATCCAGTCTCCTTCGTTCAACGCCAAAAGAACCTGTGAGAGGGTCAGCATTTTGAATTTTTCCTGCTTGAGGAACCAATTCAAAATCCTCAAGTCCAAAATCGGTCTCAGCCGACCATCCTTTTTGGGAATCAGGAAGTATCTTGAATAACAACCCTGACCCCTCTCTTGCTCGGGAACCAACTCTATTGCACCTTTTTCTAATAGGGAAAATACCTCCTGCTGTAATAGGAGAAGATGGTCTTCCGAACAGAAGGATGGGCGGGGAGGGAAGGCAGGAGGGAATTCCCGAAAGGGAAGAGCGTACCCCCTCTTCACAATGTCGATGACCCAGGAGTCCGATGTTATAACCTCCCACATTAGAAGAAAACGGGCAAGTCTCCCCCCTACCGGAGACAAATGGACAGGGAGTGGAGGAGGACTACGGCTGCTTTCCTTGCTGCACCCCTCCAGAGAAAGAGGAAGAGGCAGAGTGCTGCAAGGTGGCTCCTCTCGTACGGACTCTGCCCCTGAAGGATCTGTACGGCAGGGTAGAAGTAGATTGCTGTGGTCCTTGCAATCTTCCTCGAAAGGAACCACGTCCAAATCCTTTAAACCTCCGAAAGCCTCTAAAGGAGGATGAGGCTGACGACTGGAGTCCCAAAGGTCTAGCAGTCGCTCTGCTTTCTTTAAAACGTTCCAGGGCAGAGTCAGCCTTTGTGCCGAAGAGCTTCTCTCCATCAAACGGAAGATCAAGAAGGGTGGCCTGCACGTCCAACGAGAAGCCAGATGACCGTAGCCAAGACTGCCGCCTAAAAACTATGGTCGTGCCCATAGCCCTAGCCACAGAGTCCAAAGTATCCAATCCCGACTGGATCACCTGAGTCGCAGCCGCGTGAGCATCCGCTAACAGCTGCATCATCTCCTGGGACAAATTAGGGTGGCCCTTCGCCTCTTCCATAAGGGCATGGATGTAACGCCCTAGTATGCAAGTCGCATTGGAAGATTTTAGGGCCATACTGCAAGATGAAAAGATCTTTTTTGCAGTATGGTCCATCTTCTTTGACTCCCTGTCCGCAGGGGTCCCAGGAAACGAGCCAGGAGAGGATCTGGATGAACAAGAGGCTTGCACCACTAGACTCTCCGGAGTTGGCTGTCTGGAGAGAAACACCGGATCCCCAGGCGCCGTCCTGTACCGACGAGCCACCGCTCTGTTGACCGCAGCGGTGGACACAGGTTTCAGTCAGATATCCTTAATGGGGTCCAGCAGAGCCTCATTGAAGGGCAAAAGAGGCTCAGCAGAAGCAGACGTCGGGTGAAGAACCTCTGTTAATAAATGTCTCTTGACCTCCGCGGTGGGAAGGGGAACGCAGACACACACTCATGCATACATTGACACATCCAAGCACACACTGATAGAGACACTGAAGCATGCAGGCGCACACTGACACACCCAGACATGCACTGACACACCCAGGCACATACTCATGCACACACTGATACAACCATGCACACACTAATTGTAGGAAGTTGGCTCTGTATATACTATTTCAAAGTAAGAAATAGTGTGCACAGAGTCCAAGGGTTCCCCTTAGAGGTAAGATAGTGGCAAAAAGAGATAATTCTAATCCTCTATTTTGTGGTAGTGTGGTCGAGCAGTAGGCTTATCAGAGGGTAGTGTTAAGCATTTGTTGTACACACACAGGCAATAAATGAGGAACACACACTCAAAGACAATTCCAGGCCAATAGGTTTTTATATTGAAAAATATATTTTCTTAGTTTATTTTAAGAACCACAGGTTCAAGATTTACAAGTAATACTTCAAATGAAAGGTATTTCACTTAGGTACTCCAGGAACTTTGAATAATCACAATAGCATGTACATACTTTGTAAAAATGGCAAAAAGCTATTTTAAAAGTGGACACAGTGCAAAAATCAACATTTCCTGGGGGAGGTAAGTAAAGGTTAAGTTTGTAGGTAAGTAAAACACTTACATGTCTCAAAGTTGGGTCCAAAGTAGCCCACCGTTGGGGGTTCAAGGCAACCCCAAAGTTACCACACAAGCAGCTCAGGGACTGTCAGGTGCAGAGGTCAAAGAGGTGCCCAAAACACATAGACCTCAGGGGAGAACAGGGGTGCACCGGTTCCAGTCTGCCAGCAGGTAAGTACCCACGTCCTCGGGGGGCAGACCAGGGGGGTTTTGTAGGGCACCAGGGGAGACACAAGCAGGCACAGAAAGTACACCCTCTGCGGCACAGGGGCGGCCGGGTGCAGAGTGCAAACAGGCATCGGGTTTTAGATATGAAGTAATGGGGAGACCAGGGGGTCTCTTCAACGATGCAGGCAGGCACAGGGGGGGCTCCTCGGGGTAGCCACCACCTGGGCTAGGCAGAGGGTCACCTGGGGGTCGCTCCTGTACTGGAGTTCAGTTCCTTCAGGTCCTGGGGGCTGCGGGTGCAGTGTTGGTTCCAGGTGTCGGGTCCCTTGTTACAGGCAGTCCCGGTCAGGGGGAGCCTCTGGATTTCTGTAGGGCTTCAGGGGGGGGTCATCTCTGGTTACTCACGGGCTCGCAGTCATCGGGGAGTCCTCCCTGAAGTGTTGGTTTTCCGCAGGTTGAGCCGGGGGCATCGGGTGCAAAGTGGAAAGTCTCACGCTTCCGGCGGGAAACGTGAAGTCTTTAAAGTTGTTTCTTTGTTGCAAGAAAGTTGCAGGTTGTTGAACAGGGCTGCTGTTCACGGGAGTTTCTTGGTCGTTGGGTGCAGGGCAGTCCTCTGACGCTTCAGAGGTCGCTGGTCCCTGTTGGATGCGTCGCTGTTGCAGTTTTCTTCAAAGTTGGGAGACAGGCCGGTAGGGCTGGGTGCAAAGCAGTTGTCGTCTCCGTCTTCACTGCAGGGCTCTAGGGCAGCAGTCCTTCTAGTTAAGGTTGCAGGAATCTAGGTTCCTAGGTTCTGAGGAGCCCCTAAATACTGAATTTAGGGGTGTGTTTAGGTCTGGGAGGGCAGTAGCCAATGGCTACTGTCCTTGAGGGTGGCTACACCCTCTTTTTGCCTCCTCCCTGAGGGGAGGGGGGCACATCCCTAATCCTATTGGGGGAATCCTTCATCCACAAGATGGAGGATTTCTAAAAGTAAGGGTCACCTCGGCTCAGGACACCTTAGGGGCTGTCCTGACTGGTGGGTGACTCCTCCTTGTTTTTCTAATTATCTCCTCCAGCCTTGCAGCCAAAAGTAGGGGCAGTGGCCGGAGGGGCGGGAATCTCCACTAGCTGGGATGCCATGTGGCGCTGTAACAAAAGGGGTGAGCTATTACCCAGGTACACAGTAATACATGCACTGACACACTCATGCACACACTGATACATCCACACACACACTAATGCAGACACAGGCACTCACTTGTGCATACACTGTCACACCAAGGCAGACAATCGTGCATACACTGACACCTCCAGGGACACACATGTGTAAACTGACACACCCAGGCAAACACTGATACAGACACTGACACATCCAGGCACACACTGATGCATACACTGACACACCCAGGAACACACTGGTACATACACTCACATACCCAGGCAGACGAACGAGTTACTTACCTTCGGTAACGACTTTTCTGGTGGATACATTAGCTACCTGTGGATTCCTCACCTAATGAATTCTCCCATGGCGCCAGCATTCGACGGAAATCTTCTTCCTAGTCTCTGCACGTCGACGAGGACGTCACTCTAGCCCACGCGACGCCGTCTGACGTCATACAGGCAATAAGAGGTCCTCGACGACGTGCCGACGTCAGTACCAATCATTTTTTACGTGCATGAGAACAACCAGGCAATACAATGAAAGAGCAAGGCAACATCCTATAACATTGTAAAATACACAACATTGCATGAATAGCTGTAAATCTTTTATATATATATAACTCTCTCTTTTAAAAAAAATATATATACACATCAAGTATATACACAAAGATATATACATATATACATGTATAAATATATTATACACAACATCTATTGCACCCTCGAAGACCAAGAGGAGCGCACCCAAGGATTACTTGGTAAGACCAGAAAGGCAACGGGGAGGCGGGTGGGACCGTGAGGAATCCACAGGTAGCTAATGTATCCACCAGAAAAGTCGTTACCGAAGGTAAGTAACTCGTTCTTCTGATGGATACAACTACCTGTGGATTCCTCACCTAATGAATAGAGTCCCAAAGCAGTACCACGCCCGGCGGTGGGTGCCTAAATGGTCAAACCAAGAAATCCTGCAGCACTGACCGTGCAAAATGTCCGTCCCTTCTAACCTCAGAATCCAAACAGTAATGTTTTGCAAAAGTGTGAAGGGACGACCAAGTTGCGGCCTTGCAGATGTCGACCACAGGAACACCTCTGGCCAAGGCCGAAGTGGCCGACTTAGCTCTGGTGGAATGAGCTCTAATGCCCTCAGGAGGATCCTTCTTTGCCAAAGAGTAACAGATTTTAATGCAAAGAACAACCCACCTGGATAGTGTTCTCTTGTGGACTGCCTTTCCTCTCCTCTTGCCCACGTATCCAATAAACAGCTGATCCTCCAGCCTGAAATCCTTTGTTCTATCAATAAAGAAGCTCAACGCCCTCTTTGGGTCCAGACGGTGCAGTCTTTCTTCCTCTTTGGAAGGATGAGGCGGAGGATAGAACGTGGACAAAGTAATTGCCTGAGCCAAATGGAAAGGTGAAACAACCTTCGGGAGGAAAGCAGCCTTGGTCCTCAACACCACCTTATCCCCATAAAAAGTTGTATAAGGGGGCTTTACTGATAAGGCCTGCAACTCACTCACTCTCCTTGCTGATGTTATAGCTATCAGGAAGACTGTTTTTAAAAACAAATACCTTAAGGGGCAAGAATGCATAGGTTCAAAAGGGGACCCCATAAGGAAAGTCAGGACCAAGGACAAATCCCATTGCGGCATAACGAATGGTTTTGGAGGATATTTATTTAGAAGACCTTTCAAGAATCTGATAACAACAGGGGATTTAAATAAAGATGGTTGGTCTGGAAGACATATGAAGGCTGACAAGGCCGATAAATAACCCTTAATGGTAGCCACTGCACAACCTTTCTGCGCTAGAGACAGAGCAAAAGACAAAACGTCCGATAGATGAGCATGTAAGGGATCAATCTGCCTCTCTCCACACCACGCAACAAATTTAGACCATCTATTAGAGTAGATAGATTTAGTGGAGTGTCGCCTGGCCGCTAATATAACATCCACTACCTCAGGCGGGAGAGAGAAAGAACTCAGGTTGCCCCGTTCAATCTCCAGGCATGTAGGTGCAGACTCTGGAGGTTGGGGTGTAAAACCTGCCCCTGCGAAAGCGAGAGGAGGTCTGCCCTGAGATGGAGACGGAGCGGAGGGCACATTGAGAGTTGGAGAAGGTCGGAGTACCATACCCTCCTTGGCCAATCCGGAGCTATTAGGATGACTAGAGCCCGGTCCTGGCGAATCTTCCTCAATACTCGAGGAATCAAGGGTATGGGAGGAAACGCGTAAAGCAACTGGCCGCACCAGGTTATTTGAAACGCGTCCCCCGACGCTCCCTGCATCGGATACTGGAGGCTGCAGAATAACGGACAATGCGCGTTCTCTCGAGTGGCAAACAGATCTACCCGAGGAAACCCCCACCTCTGGAAGATTAAACGGACTTGATCTGGATGGAGACGCCACTCGTGGTCTCCCGAGAATTGGCGACTGAGACTGTCCGCACGCACGTTTAAGACTCCGGCCAGATGGTTTGCTATCAAGCAAATCTGATGGTCCTTTGCCCAGGACCATAGTCGAAGAGCTTCTCTGCAGAGAAGGTACGACCCCACTCCTCCCTGCTTGTTTATGTACCACATCGTGGTAGTATTGTCCGTTAGGACCTGTACCGACTGACCACGAAGGGAAGGGAGGAAGGCCTTGAGAGCCAGACGTACAGCCCTTAAACTCTAACAGATTGATGTGAAACATCTGTTCCTCTGGAGACCAAAGGCCTTTGATCTCCAGATCCCCCAGATGAGCTCCCCACCCTAGAGTGGAAGCATCCGTTATGACTGTGGCCACTGGTGGCGACTGCTCGAACGGCTTTCCTTGTGAAAGATTGTTGCTTGCAATCCACCACTTCAAATCCACAGCAGCATCTCTGGAGATCTTGACAGTACTCTCTAGATCCCCTTTGTGTTGAGACCACTGCCTTCGGAGGCACCACTGAAGAGCCCTCATGTGCCAGCGAGCATGCGTGACCAACAGAATGCAGGAGGCAAACAGACCGAGCAGACGAAGGACCTTGAGGACTGGAACTACCGCTCCATTTCGAAACATTGGAACCAAATCCTGTATATCTTGAATCCGCTGAGGCGGAGGAAAGGCCCGACCCAATGTTGTATTAGGTACTGCCCCTATGAACAGGAGGTGCTGAGAGGGCTCTAGGTGAGATTTGGGCTCGTTCATCGAAAAACCCAGGTCGAACAACAACCGGGTTGTTGACTGCAGATGATGCGACACAAGCTCCGGGGACTTGGCTTTGATCAACCAGTCGTCCAAGTAAGGGAATACTGCTATCCCCTTCCTTCTGAGTTCTGCCGCAACCACCGACATCACCTTCGTGAAGACTCGAGGTGCTGAAGTAAGACCGAACGGAAGGACCGCAAACTGATAGTGCTGCGATCCCACCACAAACCGGAGATACTTCCTGTGTGACTTGAGTATCGGGATATGAAAGTAAGCATCCTGCAAGTCGACAGACACCATCCAGTCTTCCTTGTTCAACGCCAAAAGCACCTGTGCTAGGGTCAGCATCTTGAACTTTTCTTGCTTGAGGAACCAATTCAAGATCCTCAGGTCCAGGATTGGTCTCAAACGACCATCCTTCTTGGGAATCAGGAAATACCTTGAGTAACATCCTCGACCCCTTTCCTGCTCTGGGACCAACTCCACCGCGCCCTTTGAAAGGAGGGCTTGTACCTCATATTCTAGCAACAGGAGGTGTTCTTCTGAACAATAAGAAGGGCGGGGCGGGATGAGGGGCGGGAACTCCCGAAAGGGAAGGGTGTAGCCTTTTCCCACAATACTGAGAACCCAAGTGTCCGTTGTAACAGTCTTCCATTTGTTGAGAAAATGCTGTAATCTTGCCCCTACAGGAGAGGAGTGAGTGGGAAATGGTGGAAGCCTAAGGCTGCTTCCCCTGCTGCACCCCGCCAGAAGATGAGGAAGAGGCAGAGTGCTGCTGAGAGGCTCCTCTGGTGCGGACCCTACCTCTCCCTCTAAAAGATCTATAGGGATGGGAAGAGGCAGGTTGCTGATATCTTCCCCGAAAGGAAGAGGAGGAAGAGCCACGCCCAAATCCACGAAACCTCCTGAAAAATCTGGAAGAGGCCGTGGAAGAAGGAGCTTGGAGCCCTAACGACTTAGCTGTGGCCCTGCTCTCCTTAAAACGTTCCAAGGCCGAATCAGCCTTGGCTCCAAACAGTTTGTCCCCATTAAACGGGAGATCCAACAATGTGGACTGTACATCCGCAGAAAAGCCCGAGTTACGGAGCCAGGCCTGCCTCCTTGCCACCACAGTTGTGCCCATTGCTCTGGCCACCGAATCGGTCGTATCCAGTCCAGTCTGGATAATCTGGGTCGCAGAAGCCTGGGCATTTGAAACAACATCCAAAAGACCCTGGGGAAGCTCTGTAAATGATGAGGAAATGTCATCCATCAGAGCATGAATATACCTCCCCAGGATACAGGTTGCGTTGGTGGCCTTCAACGCCAGACTGCAGGACGAAAAAATCTTCTTGGACTGCGCCTCCAGTTTCTTTGAATCTCTGTCCCCAGGTGTGCTGCTTTACTCTTCAGAATATCAAAACTATGCACTTCAGGATATTTTAAGGCACAATGTAAAGCAATCACTCTCAAACACCTTCGTAAGTAGAGTAATCAAGTTTATTTAAGGGGCAAGTTCTCAGCTAGCAAAACTAAACCACACTAATATATATATATATATATATACATCAGGAGAATAACATGAGAATAATGATAAAGATATAAGCACTCTGTGAATAATTGCAAGAGTAAGTGCATATAATACAAGCACACACAATATACCTCAATGCTCAATAGCATGAAAATTACTGTAAAAATAAGTGCATATTACGCGCGCACACACAATATACTTCAATGCTCAATAGCATGAAAATGACTGCAAGAATAAGTACATATTACGCGCGCACACACAATACACTTAATAAATTGAAAAGCTTCACTGAAAAGAGCGTCTGCATCCCTCCGCCGTACACAAAGCTGGGGAACCCAAATCAGCTGACACAGGGAGCCTCTGTTCGGGACAATCAGTCCTCCTGGCGTTGCGTCCAACCCAGAAGAGAGTTCCTAAACCAGCCCATCCGGGCCCCCAACTTTTATAGTATTTACTAACGCCCAGGAGTCTTTTCTAGAAAAAGACCCCCTCCTTTACAAATTGTGCAATCGGCGGTACTTTGTTCACCCTTCGAGACGTCTCCTCAGAACGGGCCAAGTTCCCAGGAGAGGACTCCAAGGTGAAGCTTGCATTCCTCCTTGTGTACAGGCGCATCCCCCTGTTGTTCTAACTGATAGCTCGTGGAATGTAAATAGCGCCCTTCGTACCAGGCAGATGGAGCGAAGTTGAGCAGAAAAACACCCCACCCTTCAGCTTGCCGAAGCTTGTGGAAAAACACAGAACAGTGCCTTACGCACCGAACCAGACTCGACAAAATGGAGTCGTGAACCAAAATGGAAGCGAAGGCCAATGAAAGCAGAGGCCAATGGTCCACACTCTGCACCACTGTTTACCTTGCACGTAGTGCTGCCGCATGCACGTAGTGTAGGTAGCAATACATTTCCACCCTTGGACCATTTGGCCAACTTACAACTAAGTATATCCTATAAGCTGAAATGGCAATGCTCTTGGGCGAAACTGAGATAGAAGGTTAGGCACACACTGAATACAACAACATAATGAAATTAAAATAACTGTTATGATAATGATTACACCAAAGATATAACGCAGTTGGCCTAAATTAGGCAGCCATCCAAAAGCCCAATCCCACCACCCCTTGTCAACATCCTGCTGCACCCCCTTCACCAACTTATGCAGGGCCTCTATGTGGGAGTTGATTGATATGGAGTGGTCGGATAAATTGAAGCAACATAATCCTTCAAAATCACTGCAGCCATGGTTGTGTTTAAGCAGTAAATAATCAATAGCAGCGCGATTCTGCAAAGCAGCTCTTCTAATTCCCTGTACATCTAATAACAGCTCAGCTAAGGCAGCTGATGTATAGTTAATATTCTTGACTACTAAACATGCAAGTTTAGTAATAACTCTGGTATTATATACTGCAAGTCCTGGCACCCCTACGATAGAACTAGCTAAACTAACATATTCTGTTTTGGACAGCAATGAAATTTCAGAATCACAGTCCGTAGGTAATTGAATAGTGTCTCTGGTATAGCGAGGGTGTAGAGCAGTATCCATAGGAAACATGAGAAAGCCTAAGCGTGACCAGGCACAAGGCCCTCCGGTTAGATTGGCTGGAATATAAGTAAAAGAAAGATTACCACAAGAAAAGAGCCAACCTTTAGGCAACTTAACATTTTGAATGTGGCTGGCAGCAGGCACCACATGTTGGCAAAACATTTAATTATTTACATTCAAACAGGTTAGGTCAGTCCGTGAGTGGCACAACGTCCGTTAAGTTTTTGTCTCTTTTCTCCAATTTGAGCTGAGCACATTTACCTATTTTCATAGGATCACAGGTCAATGAATAGCACACATCCCCACTTGAGATGTTAAACGTGAGTATAGATGTCATGTTCCTCCACAACCGCCTGCCCACCTCCGGGCAATGACGGCAGTACTCATAGAGTGACAGATGGGAGCGAACGTCACTCACATCCACCATTCCATTCTGGTTTGTATTGTTAAAGATGTGTAATAATACAGCAGCAGGAGTGGGCACCGCCACTAGACAAGTGGTAATCAAATCTTGAACGCTTTGCATGTTACTCATACAGAAGTGAGATATATTCAGCACTTCCTGCGCTAGATGAATCCAAACATTGTTCGGTTGATGCAGCAGCGTTGGCATCTGCGGCTGACGGTTGAATTTTTGGGCTATGAGCCCCTCCCGCTCCCCGGTGGAGTCTCCCGAACGGGCTCCATACACCACACTCATGGCACAGGCACTCCACAGGATGATCTGAAAAGAACAAAGGACAAAACACGTATTATCATTCTCGCAGATAGCATTTGTCAGCGGGAACATGTTCCCATTTGTCTTGACCAGGTCGCATAACTACCAGGACATTGTCTGGTCCAGTGGCGATGACATCAGCGGGTTGAGGAGGGTTATTTGGGGATTCAATCCACACTTTGGCCCCTGGGTTCTTGTCAGTAGATCCGAACCCTCCTTTGCCTCTCACAGTGAGAAGAGCATAATGACAATTTGGGCAACGCGATCACCAGGTTGCACCACTAGGTCTGTGTCACCACTGTTCAAGAGAATGACTTTCAACTCGCCTTGGTAGTCTGCATCTATCACGCCTCCTAAAACTTGGATGCCCCTCAAGGCAAGCCCAGATCGAGGGGCGATCAGACCGTAATGCTCAGGGGGAATCTGAATTCCCACCCCAGTTTCAATCAGAGTGATGTCTCTAGGTTTCAATCGATGCATGTGTAAAGCATGTAAGTCAAGTCCTGCAGATTCTGGTGTAGCTCGATATGGGGCCAAAGCTCCTGGAGCTGTTTCCCAATACACAATGGTATTGCTCGTTGTAAACGGATTAATCTGTAAAGCAGGTGTGAGCATTCTCATGAGAGGTGTCTCAGCATTTGTAAGGGGTCAGTTGTTCAAAATTTGCAAAGCATCATACAAATTATCCCTCCACCCCTTCAGTGTCCCATCATTCAGTTTACGCAATTGTTCTTTCAGCAACCCATTCATTCTCTCAATCAGTCCCGCTGCTTGTGGGTAGTAAGGTATGTGAAAAATCCACTCAATATTGCGTTGTGCACAATAGTCCTGCACTAGTCTGGCCTTGAAGCGGCTGGCGTTATCACTTTGAATCTGGAGTGGCACTCCATAGTACAGAATCAACAGATCTAGTGTTTTCAGGGTGCTCTGCTGAGTTGCGCGCTTGCAGGGAAAGGCTATGAGATAACCAGAGTAAGTGTCTACCACAGTGCAGGCATACTGACACCCTCTGCTCACTGGCATTGGTCCAATGTAATCAATCTGCTAAATCTGTCCTGGCAATTTACCTCTACCTAGCTGGCCTCTCACCACCTGTGGGACCGGTCTGTGCTGTGCATGCTGACAAATAGGACATTCAATGATCGCTGTTTTAATCAAATTTAGGGGAAGATGCATCCCTCTAATCTCGGCCCACCTGTGAGTAGCCTTTTCTCCAAGATGTCCGCATTTCTGGTGTGCCCATTTAGCCATTCCCACCAAATCAGAACTCTGCGCCTCCACTTCAGCCTCTTGAATCTTGGCTCGATCGTCTGCAAGACAATTGAACCATCGGTCCAATGAATCAGTTGGACAGTGAGCGTCCACATGATAGACAGTCACGGTGCTTTGAGGTAACATTTCCCAGATCTCCTGCCATAACTCCTTCCCCCATACCTCTTTGTTATGGATTTTGTACTGATGTGCATGCCACGTGGGAAGCCAAGTAGCTAACCCATTGGCGGTAGACCAGGAATCTGTATAAATGTGACATTTTCCGGGTAGCTCCTGTTTTAAAGCCTGATACATGGCATAAAGCTCTGCATACTGGCTACTTTTTCCCTGCTCTGTAGTTGTCAAAAGCTTCTTGGTAACAGGATTATAGGACACTGCCTTCCAGTGCCTTTTCGCTCCAACATATTTTGCTGAACCATCTGTGAACCACACATGTTTTTTGTCATCTGCAGACAAGTCTGCGAACGGCTGGCCCCACCCTACTGGGGATTCACACACTGAAGGTACATCATGCAACATTTCGGAATTCTCCACTGGAGCCTGCGCTACCTGCTCATGCAAAACGGCGGTCCCTTTTGGACCTGCTCGTGCCCTGTCCTGGACATACCATTTCCATTTTATAATGCTGGCTTCTTGCGCATGTCCAATTCTATGAGTTTTTGGGGAACTCATCACCCACTGCATGATGGGAATTTCAGGCCTTAAAATCACATTGTGTCCCAGTGTAATTTGCTCAGTATCAACCAGGGCCCAATAGCAGGCCAGCAGCTGCTTCTCAAAGGGAGTATACCGCTCTCCTGCCTCAGGTAACTTCTTTGTCCAAAATCCCAGGGGCACCCTCTTTCTTCCTTGTTTTTGCCATAAACTCCAATTGGCATACTGCCCCTGGACTGTCACATTCAACTCAATGACTCCCTCTCGGATCGGCCATAAATCCAAAGCATGCTGTATGGCGTCTTTCGCCAATTCAAACGCGTGCTGCTCCTGCTCTCCCCATTCAAACGCATTTTTCTTTCGTGTAACTTTGTACAATGGGGCCAAAATCTGAGACAAATGGGGTATATGTTGTCTCCAATACCCGAATAGTCCAATAAAACTCTGGGCTTCCTTCCGATTTCGCGGTACTGCGAATTCCTTAATCTTTTGTTTCACTTTTGGCAACACTTCTCTGTGTCCCTGATTCCACTGAATGCCCCAAAATTTCACGCTCTGAGACGGTCCCTGCACTTTCTCGGGGTTAATCTCCCACCCTTGATTCTGCAAATGTTCCACCACCCTGTCTAGCTGAATTTGCACCTGTTCTTGCGTCTCTCCCTGCATCATCACGTCATCTATATAGTGAGAAATTTGCACTCCAGGAACCACTGGTACTTCATCCAAATGCTCTGCCACCAGCCGGTGGCAGATAGTGGGGCTATGTAAATACCCCATGGGTAATCTACAGAAGGTGTACTGACGCCCCGCCCATTGGAATGCCAGCTGAGGCTGGCTCTCAGTAGCTATTGGTATCGTAAAGAAGGCATTGGCAATGTCAATGGTTGCATACCAAGTCCCACTGTGTTTCTGTATGTTCTCAATCAAGGTAATGGTGTCTGGGACCGCTGCAGTCAGAGGAGGTGTATGTTTATTCAATTGGCGATAATCAATGCAAATCCTCCAACTGTTATCACTTTTACGAACAGGCCAGAGGGCATTATTCCACGCAGTGGTGATGGGAACTATTACCCCGGCCTCTAGTAAATCATGTATAGTCTGGCTAATCTCCTCATGTCCTCCCGGTATTCTGTACTGTTTCATTTGAATCACCTTAGTAGCTTGGGGAAGTGTTACCGGAGGAATCTTCAACAGCCCCACCCTTGCGGCGGCTATTGATATAAATCTTTTGGAACCAAATTGATAACATCCATCTTCCAAATGTAGGGTCATCCCTTTTAAAATGTCAATTCCAATAATGTATTCGGGAATGGGCACAATCAGGACAGTGTATTCTTTCTTTGGAAGTACCCCTATTTTCATGGGAACCACTATCTGCACTGCCGGGGTTTCTTTTCCGCCCAATCCCGTAATGGTGAAGTACTGTCCCCTGAATTTTCTTGGATTGCCATGAATCAAAGTGGCCTCCGCTCCGGTGTCAACGAGGGCTCGAACTTTTTGAACATTTCCACGCTTCCAATAAATTTCTACTTTGACATGAGGTCTGTTATCTTTGCGAGCCCATCCCTGCACCGGAGTTTGGCCTGTTTCCTAATCTATTTTCACTCTGCGCACATCAGAGTCTGCCCAAGTTAAATCTGGATACAGTTTGCGGTAATTCTCAGGGAACTCCTCCTCCCTGTCTCTGCTTCGCAACCTCTCTGAGCTTACCAGCTCCCTCTCCCACTCTCTTCCTCGAGTTTTCCCAGACCCTGTCAGTTCCCGGTCTCTCTCCCTGCTCCGGGTTCCCTCTGCGCTTCGGTGCTCTTCCTCCCAATTTCCGTCCTCTGGGGATCTCTCTCTACTGTGGGGTTTTCTCCCTCTCTCCCCCTTTTCACTCTCACGCTCCTCCCCTCCTGCCTTTCTCTGGTTCACCACTTTGTTATCCTTCTTGTTCCCTTTCCTACTCCCCTCCTTTTTATCCAAACCGCGTTTGCAGTACATTTCCCACAGGTCCTTGGTGCTTATCCCATCGATTTCATTCCTGGTCACCCCATCTCGCATCAAGGCCTGAAACATGTCTCGCCTTGTCACCCTGTTGTTATCAGTACGATTCTCAGACCGTGAATTCCTCTCTGGCTTAGCCCTTTCTCCTAAATCACTTAACTCACGCACCGCTTCTACCACCTGAGACAATGGGTTACCCGTCTGATTAATTAACAAAGTCATGATGACATGCTTATATGCAGGAGGAGCGGCCCTAATCAGCCGGTTTCGCACAGACACACTTAAAATTCCATTCATCAAATCATGGGCATTACCCATAAAGATAGCTGTTTTCATCCCTTCTTCCTTCAATCTCTGTACTGCATCTCTCAAAGTATACCAAGGTTTATCATTAGGCGGCCAGTCTGACTCTGTCGGATACTTCTGAGCACACCCTTGCGCAGCTAGCTCTAACAAATTGGTCATGGGACCATTCCCTGGATAGGTTCTAAACTCATTTTGAATAACCGGGTCTGTACTTAACATACAAAGCCTCGGGGCGTCGCCGTGATCCAATTGGACCCCCTGGCCCCCCATATCGTGCACCCGCACCAACCACGTAAGCAATGTTTCCCCAGACCTCTGTCGAAATCTGTCTATCACATCACTTAGTTCTTGCTGTGTATAATCCTCCAGGGCATCCAACATCACCCCTCCAGGATTAGCTGGGCTATGCTGTAACTTTCGCCGATATATGGGCTGCGCACGGACAACATTCCTGCGCTCTGTCTTCTCCTGTCTAACATCTTGGCAGTCATCGCCCCCGGACCCATCTGAAAAATCAGATGTATCCCAGATGTTTCCATCCCAAAATTCAGGGTCAAAGGCTAATCCTGCCTGAGAGATAGCTAAATGCACCTTCTTTTTATTAACTTTCCCTCTTCGTTTCTTGTGTTTATATTTAGCTACGCTAACAGCCGTTCTCTCCGCAACCAGTTGGTACATTTCCAACTTATCACTTAATAATTTATTTTGACAAGCTAGCATGGTAGAGGAATTTCGGGCTTCCACTAACTCCTTCTCCAGCTGCTCGTGGTCTTTTTGTAACTGTAAACATTTTTCATACAACTTTCGGTACGCAGAAAGCAAGATCCAGCCTCGCCTCCCCAACGCACAAACCTCCCTTCCCTTGTCAATTGAAACTTTCCGTAAACAAATAAGAAGATCTTCAGGTTCCACATTTAACATACACGCATTCCAATTTTCACACAAACCAGCACAACGTGACCATTCCTGAGCTAAAAGTTTATACGGAGCGGTTTCCCACCCCGGTATTTCTATGTCTGGATTTGCTACTTGAGAACCTGCTTTTGAGCTCGCTTTGGTCTTATTAAGCATTTTCCCTTTTTTTTTTTTTCGAATCCTGCAAACGACTACGCCAATTTGTGCTGCTTTACTCTTCAGAATATCAAAACTATGCACTTCAGGATATTTTAAGGCACAATGTAAAGCAATCACTCTCAAACACCTTCGTAAGTAGAGTAATCAAGTTTATTTAAGGGGCAAGTTCTCAGCTAGCAAAACTAAACCACACTAATATATATATATATATATACATCAGGAGAATAACATGAGAATAATGATAAAGATATAAGCACTCTGTGAATAATTGCAAGAGTAAGTGCATATAATACAAGCACACACAATATACCTCAATGCTCAATAGCATGAAAATTACTGTAAAAATAAGTGCATATTACGCGCGCACACACAATATACTTCAATGCTCAATAGCATGAAAATGACTGCAAGAATAAGTACATATTACGCGCGCACACACAATACACTTAATAAATTGAAAAGCTTCACCGAAAAGAGCGTCTGCATCCCTCCGCCGTACACAAAGCTGGGGAACCCAAATCAGCTGACACAGGGAGCCTCTGTTCGGGACAATCAGTCCTCCTGGCGTTGCGTCCAACCCAGAAGAGAGTTCCTAAACCAGCCCATCCGGGCCCCCAACTTTTATAGTATTTACTAACGCCCAGGAGTCTTTTCTAGAAAAAGACCCCCTCCTTTACAAATTGTGCAATCGGCGGTACCTTGTTCACCCTTCGAGACGTCTCCTCAGAACGGGCCAAGTTCCCAGGAGAGGACTCCAAGGTGAAGCTTGCATTCCTCCTTGTGTACAGGCGCATCCCCCTGTTGTTCTAACTGATAGCTCGTGGAATGTAAATAGCGCCCTTCGTACCAGGCAGATGGAGCGAAGTTGAGCAGAAAAACACCCCACCCTTCAGCTTGCCGAAGCTTGTGGAAAAACACAGAACAGTGCCTTACGCACCGAACCAGACTCGACAAAATGGAGTCGTGAACCAAAATGGAAGCGAAGGCCAATGAAAGCAGAGGCCAATGGTCCACACTCTGCACCACTGTTTACCTTGCACGTAGTGCTGCCGCATGCACGTAGTGTAGGTAGCAATACACCAGGCACCATCGGGAAAGAACCAGGCGCTGACTTGGATGAACAGGAGGCCTGCACCACCAAGCTCTCCGGCGTAGGGTGCCTAGACAGAAAACCAGGGTCAGTTGGAGCCGCCCGATACCTCCTGGCCACGGCTCTGTGAACTGCTGGGGAAGATGCCGGCCTCTTCCACACCTTTAACACCGGATCCAGCAGAGCGTCATTAAATGGCAAAAGAGGCTCCGCCGCAGCTGAGGCCGGATGTAGCACCTCTGTTAGAAGGTTTTGTTTTGCCTCCACCACCGGCAAAGGCAGGTCCAAAAAACTAGCTGCCTTCCGTACCACTGCGTGAAAGGAAGCAGCCTCCTCAGTATATTCTCCCGGGGACGAAAGATCCCACTCAGGGGAAGTGTCCAGCCCACTGGCCGACTCCAGACCACGCAGCCCATCACCCGAGTCCTCTAGCTCTCCTTCCTCCAGGGCTCGTTGGTACTCCTGCTCCTCTAATACACGTAGAGCACGTCTCCTCGAATGAAGCCGTTGCTCAATACGCGGAGTCAACAATGCCTCCGCCGAGATCGGCGCCGATCTTCAGAAGCCACCGACGCCGCGTCCGGCGCCACAGGTAACTTCGGCGACGACGAAAGAGCAGTCGAAGCAGATGGACCCACCGGAGTCACAGGCCGAAATCCCGACGTCGATGGGATGGAAATCCCCGGGGCCAATCCCTCTGAAGCCACCGGAGCGGCCACCGGCGCCGACACCGGCGCCGAGCCTACGTTCCCAAAAGGGAGAAAGGGCATAAAGGGTGCCGGCCGAAGAGGCGCAGGATCACCCAATGAAAAGGCCAAAGGCCCAGCCGGAGCACCCCCTGGAGCCATCTGTTGGAAGATGGCATACATCGCATTCAAGAATGCGGAACTATCGGCTCCAGGGGTGGGAAAAGCCGGATACTGGGGTGCCTGTCTCGGAGGCGACCCCGACGCCGGCCTCGACGTCTGCGACGCCGGAGATAACACCTGAGGCTCCAATACCTCAATCACCGATGCCTGTCCAGGTGAAGTCGGAGACACCGGGGTGGGCAACGGCGTCGAAGGATGCGGCGTAACCGTGGGACTGATCTCCCATGTTCTTCGGCGCCGATCCGAAGACCTGGAACGAGTCTCCTTGCTTGAATGACGCCGAGATTCTCTACAGCGCCGGGAGTCTCGATGACGCCGATGTCTTGGCGAAGAAGACTTCTTGTGATGCTTTTCTTTTTTCGATTTCGCCATAAACAGCTTCGCCTCACGTTCCTTGAGGGCCTTTGGATTCATGTGCTGGCATGAATCACAAGTCGAGACGTCGTGGTCGGAGCTCAAACACCAAAGGCAGTCGGAATGAGGATCCGTCACTGACATCTTGCCTCCACACTCACGACAAGGCTTGAATCCAGACTTTCTCTGCGACATTATTACCACAGCGAAAGACTACGCAGCAAAAATACACTGTAACCACAAAAGTAACAGTTGCTCCCTCGAAGATAACCGTTTCGAATGCACGGAAAAAAGGGAACTGACGTCGGCACGTCGTCGAGGATCTCTTATTGCCTGTATGACGTCAGACGGCGTCGCGTGGGCTAGAGTGACGTCCTCGTCGACGTGCAGAGACTAGGAAGAAGATTTCCGTCGAATGCTGGCGCCATGGGAGAATTCATTAGGTGAGGAATCCACAGGTAGTTGTATCCATCAGAAACTGACATGTACACTGACACACCCAGGCACACAGTCATGCATACACTCATATACCCAGGCACACACTAATACATGCACTGTCACACCCAGGCACATTCTGACGCAGGCACCGACACACACAATGACACACACTGACAAAACCATGCACACACACATGCATATACTGATACATCCAGGCACACCCTGATGAATACACTGACACACCCAGGAAAACGCAGGTATACACTATCACATCAAGGTAGACACACGTATATACATTAACAAACCCAGGGACACATTTATGTATACACTGGCGCACACACAGGCAAACACTGATGCAGACACTCGCATAACCATGCACACACACAACCAGGCACACACTAATGCATACACTAACAGACGCAGGCACACACTGATAGACACTGACACACCCAAGTACACACTCATGCACACACTTACATACCCAGACACGCACTGCTACAGACACTGACACACCCAGGTTCACACTCATGCATATACTCACATACCCAGGCACACACTAATACATATACTATCACACACAGGCACACACTCATGCAGACAATCACACACCCAGGCAGACTCTGACACAAACAATAACACACCAGGCACACATTCATGCATACATTAACGCACCCATGCACACACAGAAACATACACTAACATACCCAGGCACACACTCATATATACAATCATACTGATACCTCTAGACATGTGCTACCCTATACACTAACACACCTCATACACTGATGCATACACTAACACACCCAAGCAAATATTCATATATACGCTGATGCACCAAGGCACCCCTAATGCATACACTAACAGATTCAAGCACACACTGATGCGTACACACTGATACAGCTAGGCACACACTGATACACACACTAACACACCCAGGCACACACTCATACATACACTGATACACCCAAGCACACACTCATCCATACACTTAAATAGCCAGGCACACACTGATACATACACTAACATGCTAAGACATATACATTCATACACCTAATAACATACACAGAACCATACACTACACTACCATACAACAGCAGCAACAAAAACTAAGGGTGAATAAAAACTAACAAAAAAAACTATTAGCAGTGTTTATGATAGCCTCAAAAATTGTGTCACACTACAAATTTTTAGTGCCACAAGCTTGTGACACTTGGCGCAGTGTGTCACCATCCCTTCCAACTCAGGACAGGTAGCTGGAATAGTAACCTCAGCAGCAGATGTTCTTTGTCCTGAGGATGAGGCACCAGTATCGTCCCTGATGCTGCAGCTCTCTCCCTTAGCATACTTTGGTAGGCGTGATCATGTATTCTTTTGATGTTTCTACATACTTGATGTGTGGTGACTATATTTCTTTGCAGTGCCATGCGACAACTGCCTGCCACAGAAATTGCACTGAGCAACTCTGGCACATAGTTTCATTTCCCCTGAGGGGATTGTGAAGAACTGCCATACTTCACCTTCTTTCTTCTCACTAGATGGGTGTTCCTCCTCTTTATCAGGGATCACCTGGAGACCTTCTGATTTAGGTGGAACTCTACCTTCAGCCATCTCAACTCTGCACCAGGAACCACTGCAGCAGAATGCTTCTCCAACAGGGATTAAAATAGACAACTGTTTATGGGAGTGGGTTTATTGTAAAATAGGTGTGGTCAAACAGTAACCAATGAAGAGGGAGATTTTCTCTGTGTCATCTTGTGACTCTGCAAATCAGGCCTGCAGAGTCACAAAGTTGCTGAAAGCATAAAAGAACTGAAAACAAATATACAGTAATGTTTATATGATTTTAAATATGTTCACCCTCAAGCTATTATTCAAAAGACGTAAATTCATTTTTTTAAATGTAGTCAAATCTGCAAACCTGAATTTGCGAATACATTGTGAGCATGTGATCGAAACAAAAACCAGAGTAGGTCTCCTATGTTTATGGTTCCTCTGAAGAACCACGGATCCTAAACAAGTAATACTACAATTATATGTATGTGCTCACTGCTTTCTTCTTGTTTATTCAACGTTTTTTGACGGCCTGGTCCTTGCTTTCCCCTGTTTATCACTGCTTACGTGTTTCTTTTCCACCCGTATTTTGTGTGCATTTCCTTGTTTTTCATTTCTTTTCAGTACTTTCAGCTTTCTTCTTTCCCCATATTTCCTATGCTTGCTTCTTGTTTTCTCCTAGTTTTTACTGCTTACACCTTTTGTTTTTCTCTCGTTTCCCTTATTCCTGCTTCTTTCTCCTTCTTTTTCTCCTGTATTTTGTACGCATTGTCTTTGCTTCTCCCTTGTGTTCACTGCTTTCCCCTTGCTTTTCCTTCCTGGTTTATGTGTACCTTGTGCCTTGCTTTTTCCAAAGCTTTTCACACTTTAAAATACACATCCCTGTTTTTGAGAAGAGGATTGAGTGATGCTGAGTGAGTAGCCCTAACTTCCCCAGACGCCTTTAAAATCTGAAAAAATGTCAGTAATCAATAAAGATTTATATAGAGATAACTGAAGCTGTGATATTCAAGCACATTACTTGGTATATTTACATTAAACAAGGTCACAGGAGGTCAGCTGGAGCCTCAGTTCTTGCTCCCAGGAGACAGAAGAAGGGGAGTGGTGTGCATTGACGAGCTCATGCTGCAGTGGCTGTCATTATGCTGGGTACACCGGGTTCTCAACACTTAACAAGGTGCTAAGAGTATTTTATAGGTAAAAGTAGCTCAACTATATTTGTTCTGGTGCATTTGTAAAAGTAGCAGAGCTTTTGTATAGATTTTTTTTAACTGCAATCTTCAGTACAGATTTAGGAGTGTTTGAAAATAACTGCCACCACACTCTGACATGAGATCGCCAGCCTCGCCGTGGCGGTCCTTCTGCCGCGGAACTGGGAGTAAGGACCGCCACATTAAGAGTTGTGGAGCTTGGCAGACGCCAATCCACCACAACTCAGCCTGGCCCACCGATGCAGTCACACCGCCATTGCCGGCAGTGAGCACCTGCAACCCGGCGGCAGGCCTCAGCCTGCCGGCCGGATTACAAGACTGCAAACCTACCCAACATGGGGGGAGCGCTGCCCCTTAGGGGTCGGGGACGCTGGGGACTGGACCCTTCGCACTTGTTGTGCGCGGGCTGGCCAGCTGCTTCCGCCTGCACGCCTCGCGAGGTGTGTAGGCGGAAGTAGCGCCTCGGGAAGATTTGTTGGCCCGACGTTGTGGCCATTCCAGTTTGGGCCGCCGCACGCCAATGGGGGGCTTATAAGTGCTCCCCCAGAAGGCTCTGCCTTCTTCTTCTCGGCACGACGGCCTGAACGGACAGGTATTTGTTGACCCACCCACCCTCTCCCTAGTATTAGGCGGGGGAAAAGGTACTAAAGTAACCTGGAGCAACAGAGGGGTCCCCAAGGGTGGGGCCCAAGTATAACAACAGATAGGAACCTGAACCCCTGGACCAACCTGCTGATGTACACACCAGATTGGGGGTAGGGAGCCCAGATCACTGGGGTGGTCACTGGGCTCATGCCATGGGCCGCCCCGTTACACCCCTTGGCTGATTGGTGTTTGGAGAGGGGGCGGAACCCTGAGCATGTGGGCAAGGAACAGAGGAAGCAGGGGTATCGCCCCCCCTAGGGACACAGGTGAAATCCAGTCCCTGTGTGGTCCAAAAGAGGTTCAGGACAAGAAGGGATCCTGTCAAAAATGATTTATGGTTACAGATATAAATGGTACGAATTTATTTGATATTAATTTTGGATTTGCAGTGAAAAGTTTATTAGAGTGATTTGCATAAAAATGATTAATGTGTTGATTTTAATTAAAGTATATAAAATAAATATTTCTTCCAACGAAATGATTGTCAGGCTGTGAATGACCGGTGTTGGGGCAAGGGCCTGCTGGCGGCTTCCGAGTCCTATTACCATGGGGGTCACCCAGCCATGAAAACGCTGACAGTCACGCACCCGGAGACAGGAATCTCCATTCCTGTCGCTGGCACACACATGCACACATGTCCCCACACATGCACACATCCCCCCCACCCATCCACACACTCACAAACACCCCCCCACCCCTTCACGCACGCATGCATTTACATACACACCCATTCAGCATACGCATACATGCACTCAGACACCCCCATTCACTCGTAAACATGCACTCAGACACCCCACTCACTCACATTCATCCACAGTCACCCCGACTCACTCACATTCATCCTCACAGACACCCCCATACACGCACACACACACATTCACTTGCATACACGCACGCATTCACCACCCCCCTACGCAGACACACACCCACACCCACAAACACCCTCCTCCCCCTTTCGGACGCCCACTTACCTTCTCCGTCAAGGAGGACGTCCGGGAGGGGATGGGTCCTGGCGGTTTTGTATCGCCAGCACCACCACGCCAGCAGGACTCCGCCAAGCGGTATTATGGCTTGTAATACGGCGGGCGAAGTCCTGCTGCTGTGGCGGTGCTGGCGATGCATCTGCCTCTGCACTGCCGACCGCCAGCACGACTGCTGGCGAGTTTCTACCACAAGTATGCAGAGTATGGCGGACGGCTGCCAGCTTTCGTAGTATGGCGGTCTAGTGGCGGGTTTGGCTTTGGGTGTCAGGCAAAATTAACTGCCAAAGTAAAAAATATAACTGATATCCACTGACTTTAGTCTGAATGGGGGAGCCCTCCCAGCGCCGGAGGGGCCTACCTTACCCCCTTACTCAGGTAGCATTGACATCAAATTGCTAACGGCAATGGAAATGAAATGGTCACCACTATTTTTCAAGATGAAACCCCTTGAGTCCTCAACCATATACATGCCTTGGCCATTTTGCCGAAAATTGTAGGGACAAACATTGTCGATTTGAAGTTACCTGTAATTAACACACTCTTGGCACCCCTAACATTTCAAGCAGGAGATACCGAAAATAGGATATGAAAACAGGGAGATGGATTATTCGACCTCAGTTTCCTCGCTATGAAGAGCTTTCTCGTAAAAACGTACTGAATGGCACCGTCTTATCTCCACGCGCACAATCACGCTTGAATCAATTAGGCCACCTCGTATTAGCCTGATTGTTGTTAATTGCCCCCGTGCATTGGACTATAAATGCAAGAGCCTATGCAGCGTTTTTACACTTTCTAGGCAAAGCGGCACTATCTGAAAGGTGTCAAGCGGTAACGTTGTATGTGTGTGTGTGTGTGTGTGTACACCAGCCTATCGAGACGCCAAAAGTGTTCCTGGGCAGTGCAGTGCGTACGGCTTTCCGGTACGACCAGTACAGACTGGGGCATTTCAGAGAGCACCTTACACAGTACTGTCTCTGCCCCCCCGTTACAGCTTCACAGAGATGCAAAATAGTCCTATTTCCCTATATGACCGTCTCTTACTACGTATATCTTACTCTATAATTTATGGTCTAATTTTACTCCTAAACGAAGGTTAGATTTAAGCCTTAAAACGGGTTAATTAGGACCCCAAAGTTTGTGGTTTTTTTTCATGTACTTACATGTTGAGACAGGGAGCCCACTAGTGCTTCAGAGAATTGCTTCCTCCGTGAATTGACAAAAAAAGAGAGGACGAGGCGGTTTGTTTTACAATCGATAGATTAAGGATATGACCAGCATGGAGTACTGGATCGATGCTTATGACTTGCTTCCTTCAGCAGTTCCGTCGTTTCACACTGTGAAATAACAGGTGTTTGTATCACCCAGAACGCAACAGTTCCGATTATTACCAACCTCATGGAGATTAACGGCGGAGTGGGTCCTTCCTGTACTTGAACATTTCACTTGCAGGTTAGCTGAATTTCTCAGCACTTAAATCCACGTCCTTTATGTCCGACAAAGTCTAGATAAAGGCATGCAATGGCAAAGACAAACACTGAGTATTTCTCGCCATAAACAAACTGCACATACCAGAAGCCAACTGGCAAACTCCGAAACAGCCTGGAAAGAGTTTTTATTTCAGTTAGGAACATATATATATAGTTCTACAAATCAGTGACTTATGATACCGAATGGAAAGGCACAATAAGACCGCCACCTATATGGAGTTCATTGGCCTAACCTTCAGAGGAGGACATAATGGACTGAACTTTGATGTAGCCTAATTCAAGCATTTCTTCCCATCTGTTTTCTAAGGTGAAACGCCCTAAGTGCGACGGGTAAAGCCAGACAATGGGAACTTAGCTCAAAGTGCACAGGACCCGAGCTGGACCTCACCGGTAAGGTCCAACGAAGCAAAACTGGTCTAGAGCTTATTGTGTGTCTGCTCAAGAAGGTTGAGGCCTGTCACCCAGGACTGGACTGTTGTTTTCCTGTTACAACACGAAAAGTTTGTAAAGGCACAGTAACCAAACAAGCATCGGGAAGCCTAAGCAAGACCTATCGGCTTTGCCAATGTATTTTAGCCGTGTTGAAAATGGCTGAAAGTAAAGATAAAAGACTTTGGTGGTCATTCTGACCCTGGCGGTCTTTGACCGCCAGGGCGGAGGACCGCGGGAGCACCGCCGACAGGCCGGCGGTGCTCCAATGGGGATTCCGACCGCGGCGGTAAAGCCGCGGTCGGACCGGCACCACCGTGTACCGCGGCCCCATTGAATCCTCCGCGGCGGCGCAGCTTGCTGCACCGCCGCGGGGATTCCGACCCCCCCTACCGCCATCCAGATCCCGGCGGTCGGACCGCCGAGATCCGGATGGCGGTAGGGGGGGGTCGCGGGCCCCTGGGGGCCCCTGCAGTGCCCATGCCACTGGCATGGGCATTGCAGGGGCCCCCGTAAGAGGGCCCCTACATGTATTTCACTGTCTGCTGCGCAGACAGTGAAATACGCGACGGGTGCAACTGCACCCGTCGCACAGCTTCCACTCCGCCGGCTCGATTCCGAGCCGGCTTCATTGTGGAAGCCTCTTTCCCGCTGGGCTGGCTGGCGGTCTGAAGGCGACCGCCCGCCAGCCCAGCGGGAAAGTCAGAATTACCGCCGCGGTCTTTCGACCGCGGAACGGTAACCTGACGGCGGGACTTTGGCGGGCGGCCTCCGCCGCCCGCCAAGGTCAGAATGAGGGCCTTTATGACACAGCCGGCATTAACTGCGTTATAGCATTTTTTTTTGTTGCTTGCAGCTATGCTGCGCAGCGCTTCTGTATAATCTATACTATAACGTCCCTCTAGATCTATAGTCTGGGGACCGTAAGCACACTTCTGACCTTTGCATGCAGCCCCCTGTTAAAAAACGAGCAAACATTTATTGACAAGTTAACCGATGTGAAAGAAAGCAACTAACTAGGGTGTCCGGCACAGTTAACTTTTTGGCACCTTCCTTTTTAAAGACTTTTTGCAACAAACGTTTAAGATAACAAAAAGTCTGTTCAAAAATTCCAAAAGGTGTTTTATTCACATGCAGAACTGTTTCATCTTGGTAGCAGTAGTACATTAGACTAAATCAGTGCAAGTATATTTTTTTAAGCAATAGTTTTCAAACATGAATTTTGAAACATTCAACTTCCACCCATCCTGACAATGGCAATAGTGAAATATGAGGGATGTCAGTTGTGTGAACCCTTTGGAAGGCCTGGGTTGCTATTCTACATAGACTTTTTAGTAAAATCAAATGTTGGCAAAGTTTCCATACAGTGCACATCGTGAAGGTATGTATTTCAAGATCATTTTATAAGTAATAATAAAAAAAGCACTTGAAAAGTCCATAGGTTTCGCCTACACAAAATCTATTGTCTTTCATGTTGCAGATGACTATAATAAAGATGTGAAGTAAATCAGAATCAGATTAGAATATTGGCATTGGTGCAACATCCTGTGATCCTGATCAAATCATGTAATCTCCCCAGTGCTATAAAAAAGTGTCTTTGTACAATATAACTAGTCCTCTTATAAAGCAATGAAACACTTTATAGAACTTTTGAGTGCTTTTTAGGGTCGAGTCTGCGTTGCATGCGCTCGCGCATGCCTAACGCAGCGAGACGCTTTAGGTATTGGCAAAGGGCTCGGAGCCCTGTCGACGTCACGTCAGTGTTTTTCATTGGTTCGTGGGCTTGCCTATTAAAATCTGCTTGCTTTCATTAGTCGAAGGCACGCATTTGTCATGCCTTTTCCGGTGGCTAACCCTCCTCGAGCGCATCGAACAAGTACAGAAAACATGCGGGGCTCGCTGTTTTTTGTTCGGCTCGTGGACTACTTTTTCTCTATTTTCCTAGTGCGATTTCACTTGGCAGAAGTCGAGCGCTTTACACAGTTAATTGCACTTTTTCGGGATACGTACATAAATGCACTTTTGCCGATAGGTGAAAAGTCGGGTTAGGAGTTTACAACGCTATCAGCTCTAACATGAGCAAATGCGAGACCCGTTGCATTGCAAATGCTTGTTATAAAAGCTTCTCGTACTGTGAAAAAAGGTGATCCATACACTTTTAAGATGTGCCAGTGTCCTAAGTGAGGAGAAGAGGAAGGTGAGGAAGGAGGCATGTGAGGGGAGAGAGGAAGGGTGAGGAAGCACATGAGGTGAGGGAGGAAGTATGTGAGGGGAGAGAGAAAGTGTGAGGAAGCCCGGCAGTGGAGGAGGAGGCACTCCCAGAGTGCCACAGGGAGCACTAGGACGACAGATGTTCGTTAGGGAGAGGGGATATTTCATCCATAGCTGGTTCGGAGATGGGGGTAGTAGTAAAATTTAGCAATAATCAGTGGTCATTGGATTTCCTAGACCTTCTGGCCCCTGTGCCACTGCACCTGCTGCAACATTCAAATCTCAGCTCTACTGCCTCCAGGGTAACTGAACTTGTGACTGCTTGCTTAAAATACAGCAATAATCAATGTTCAGTGGTTTCCTAGAGCTTCCGGCCCCTGTGCCACTGCACCTGCTGCACCATTCAGATCAAAGCCTAAGTGCCTGCAAGGTAACTGTACTTGTGACTGCTTCTTTAGTAGTAAAATATAACACAGTTGCAGATGGAATACATAATACAAAGACTTTCATAAAAATTGCCTATAAACTTATCCAACTCTCCAAAAGAAGTTTTCCAATAAGTCATAAATAAAGCATATGCTTCAACCCCTTCCACACCATGGACATAATGGTTAAGTCCGGTGGCGCAGCGCTGGGGCGCCACCGAACGTAACCATTACATCCTGGGACCGGCCATTGGGAGAAGCGCTAGCACTCCCCCCAAGGGCCTCCCACCCCATCCCCTGGGCAGGGATGGAAGGAGAATCGCTTCCCCTTACACCCCCCATCCCTCACAGTGACATATGATGACATCACGATCGTGTGCTGACCTCATCAGGTAACCCCATCACGCTGGAAGCTCAGCTTTCAGGGCGATCGGAAAATAAATGCTTCCATTTCTCTTCCGATCGAGGGGATGGGGGAGATCAGAGAGGCAGGAATAGAAAGGAAAGGCTTTTCCTTTCCTTTGATGTCTTTCTGAGCATTCCTGCAGCCCGATCGCATAGCAATGCCCACTAGGCACCAGGGAGTTTGTTGTTTTGATGTAAACAATAAAGGGGAGCAACCCCTTGGACAAGGGTCGCTCTCCAGGTGGTCATTTTTTTTAATAAGGACATTTCTGCCACCCCTTTGGGGCAGATCAACCTTTATTAATTAGGCCCATCTGCCCCCAAAGGGGGCAGAAACCTCTAGACGCCAGGGATTGTTTACTTTTTTTTTCCACAGGTGGGGAGCGACCCCTTAGGCAAGGGTCTCTCCACTAGGGGGCAAATTTATTTAAGGCCATTTCTGCCCCCCCTTAGGAGCAGATCAGCCTATTTTAATTAGGCCTATCTGCCGCCAATGGTGGTAGACACCACTAGGCACCAGCGATTTTTTTGTTTTTTTTGTTTGTGTTTTTTACAGATGGGGAGTGACCCCGTAGGCAAGGGGGGGGCAATTTTATTTTAGGCTATTTCTGCCCACCTTGGGGGCAGATCAGCCTATTTTTCGTAGGCCAATCTGCCCCCAAGGGGGGGAGAAACCACTAGATACAAGGGATTTTTTTTTGCGCCAATTTCACGCAAGGGAAGTGACCCCTTAGGCAAGGGATGGTCCCCTAGGGGCCAATTTTATTTTAGGCCATTTCTGCCCCCGTTGGGGGCAGATCAGCCTACTTTTATTAGGCCAATCTGCCCCCAAGGTGGGCAGAATCAACAAGACACCAGGGATTTTTTTAAATGTTATTTTTTACAGATGGGGAGAAAATTTATATTTCTGCCCCCAAAGGGGGCAGAAATCACTTAGGCACCAGGGATTGGTATGTGTGTGAGTTTTGTTTGTGGGGGCAGCCCCTTGGGCAAGGGTCGCTCCCCATGGGGGCACATTACTGTTCACCATTTCTGCCCCCCTTGGGGGTAGATCGGACTATTTTTGTAAGGCCCATCTGCCCCCAAGAGGGGCAGAAAGCCCACTAGACCAGGGAAGAATTGTTTTAAAAAAAAGAGGGTGAGGGTATAGCCATACCTCCACCCCAAATTAAAGGAGACAAAGTTGTTCTGCCCACCGGTGGGCTGATGGGGCAATTACCCACGAACCACTCCCTGGAGGGGGTGCAGAAAGCCTACTAGATGCCAGGGAATTAAAAAAGAAAATAGTGGGGTGGTGGCTACCAACTAGTATGGGCATAGTTATGCCCCAACCCCAACTAAAGAGGTAACAGGCTTTCAGCTCCCCCCGCACACTAAAAGATCTTATCCCAATGGCAAGCAAGAGGACATTTGATTATTTTGGGTTTTGGTTTCACATTTGGGCCATAAGACCTTGGCTAACCCTCAAAATTGTCCCACTTGGAATGGCGAGGGCTGCACTTTTTGGATTTTGGGACGCTGCCATGTAGAAAAACCTACAAGACCTAGACACGTCTGAAAATTAAACATCTAGGTGAATCCAGGATAGTGTCTGTATTCTGGGTAACAGAACCTTGTGAGAGCCCCACAAGTCACCCCATCCTGGATTCCCCTAGGTATCTAGTTTTCAAAAATGCACAGTTTTGATAGGTTTCCCTAGGTGCCGGCTGAGCTAGAGGCCAAAATCCACAGCGAGGCACTTTCCAAAAACCACGTCAGATTTCAGTATAAAAATGTGATATGTCCATGTTGCGTTTCCTGTCGCGGGCACTAGGACTACCGGCACAAGTGAGGTACCACTTTTATAGGGACGCTTTGGGGAACACAGAATAGAATAACAAGTGTTATTGCCCCTTGTCTTTCTCTACATTTTGTCCTTCCAAATGCAAGACAGTGTGTAAAAAACAAGTCTATTTGAGAAATACCCCATAATTCACATGCTAGTATGGGCACCCCGGAATTCAGAGATGTGCAAGTAACCACTGCTTCTCAACACCTTATCTTGTGCCCATTTTGGAAATACAAAGGTTTCCTTGATACCTATTTTTCACTCTTTATATTTCACCAAATAAATTACTAAATACCCAGTATACAATGAAAACGCATTGCAAGGTGCATCTCATATACTGGCTCTGGGTACCTAGGGTTCTTGATGAACCTACAAGTCCTATATATCCCCGCAACCAGAACAGCCCAGCAGACATAACGGTATATTGCTTTAAAAAATCTGCCATACCTGGATAAAGATATCAAAGAAAACATGGACAGCAATTGCTCTTTTTTCACCTCAATTTCAATATTTATTTTTATTGTAGCTGTTACTTTCTGTACAAAAACCTTGAAAGATCTACATAAATGACCCGTTACTGAATTCAGAATTTTGTCTACTTTTCAGAAATGTTTAGCTGTCTGGAAACCAGCATTGGCTTCACACTAATTTCTGTCAATAACTGGAAGGAGGCTAAAAGCACAAAAAATTATAAAAATGGGGTATGTCCCAGTAAAGTGCCAAAATTGTGTTGAAAAATGTGGTTCAAGTCTGCCTGTTCCTGAAAGCTGGGAAGATGGTGATTTTAGCACCGCAAGGCCTTTGTTGATGCCATTTTTAGGGAAAAACACACATGCTTTCTTCTGCAGCCCTTTCCCCCCATTTTTGTGAGAAAAAAAAACGCAATTTCAGCTGTATTTTGGCTAATTTCGTGGTCTCCTCAGGGGAACCCACAAACTCTGGGTACCTTTAGAATCCCTAGGATGTTGGGAAAAAATAAGAATGCAAATTTGGCAAGGGTAGCTTATGTGGACAAAAAGTTATGAGGTCCTAAGCATGAACTACCCCAAATAGCCAAAAAAGGCTTGGCAATAAAGGGGTTAAACATCAAAGTGAAAACCATGCATTGTTAAATTGTGTTACAATGTGGGTGGCTCTTTCCTGTGAAAAGATTTTATCCTATGCTTGACAGTGAATGTGCCACAAATAGCCTAAATTTACTAATAGTTTTCAAACATGATTTTAGAAACGTTCATGCTTTTACCCACACCGACAATGCCAATAGTGAACTTAATGTCCCACCAATAAAAGGTAAATGTTTTGTGAAGCCAAAGAACGAGGTACCATTAACAATGGCTATATCTAAAATAAAATGTAAAAAAAGGTTCAAGTAGGCTCCATGGAGAAAGCACACTAAATTCCTTTTTCCTGTAAACAGTCTCACTTTGAAGTCATCCAAAAGCAAAATAAACACAAGCCTTAATGACTCAGCTTGACATTTGACCTCGGCCTTTGAATGCCCAGCAAAGGTGATGTGAATGAGATTTACAGACCTGTTTATGATAGAAAATGAGTTAGTGGAAGTATACTGTAACATGGCTTTGGCATAGGCAGCTACAAACTCGAGCTGGGGAGACTTCAGCAAATAAAGCCAGCAAATATAAACCCTCAAAGCCAATGGCAAGCAACAGGCAGAATGCATTCGCCAGTTAACATTCTGAAACTCCCCAAGATGTCATTTGCAAACCATACAGTTTCGGTTTTTGGTAAGCTGTGACCTTAAAACGGATGGACTGGATGGTGGCCCAAAGTAATGATACCAGTGGCTGAGATTAATCTTGGAAGATACAAAACTGGGAATAGAGAACACTTGCGCTCCGCTTTAGCAGAGCAGGAAGAGAGATGCAGGGTAATGATTGGTAATTTCAGGGGAAGGGCAGGAGAGAAAGAATATAAAGGAAATAGACAGGGGAAGGGAGAGAGAGATATCACAGCAGAGAAGGCACTTAGGTTTTTCCATCGCTGATTTAAGAGGTGGTAAGTAAATCCCTCTTCTCTTCATAATAAACTGCTGGTGTGAGAAGAATACTCACAGTTGCCTATGAGATGTTGTCCCCTTAACATCCCAGGCTGCCCTCCAACTGCCACGCATAGCGCTGTGAGTACCTGTGATGCATCCTACTGGTTCACTCGAAACAGAATAAATTCCCTTAATAGGAAAACTACATGGCATGTGAAGTGGTGTGTCATATAAGGAACATCAAAACCCCTCTTCCAGAACAATGGTCTGACATAGACAATTACACTTTCATCAAGAATGTCACATAATAAAACCATGCTACAGCACTTAATGGACATATCTGCAACATTAACAGGGTCTCCAATTAAAAATCTGTCATTGGTAATACAGCAACGTTGTGAAATGACCAATTTCAAAAGTGTCACCATTAAAAAAATCTGAATAGATAACATTTACAAAAGGAGGGGGACCAGGAAAACAGAAAACAACAAGGCAAAAGAGGAGGGGAAGTAGGCGGATAGAAGGGGTCATGGAGATTGCACCACCCCACCTTAGGTCACGATGTGAAAAAAAGGACAAAAGAAAAGAAGCAATCATTGGCAAAGGCTGTAGGTCTGGCATTGACTGGAGATTGCACCACCACACCTTGGGGTAGGACGGGAAACAAAAGGAACAAAATAAAAGAAACTAGCATCAGTAAAGGCTATAGGCCTGGCACTGGCTAAAGAGCTATTTACAACACTTTTTTTTATTTGTAGTTCTTTTTTTTGCTATAGTTCTGTATTTCTTTATCTGTGGGTCCTAGAAAGCCCCTAGGGATCTCTAGGGCCTACTCAATGGGTCCACAACTGTTTTATAAAATTAAATATTAATAAAATTAAACAATTACAATTATTTAAGCAAATATATAAGCAAAATTCAAAATGTGAACACTTTATGTATTTGACTGTGGATTAAACATAATATTTAAATATTTAAGCATTTGTATTGTGTATTCATGTTTTTGAATTTTTTGTATTATTTTGAGGTTCAAATCATAAAAATTGTTTTGAGGTTGGAAGTCCTCGGCTTCCAATAATGACTCAGTGGGGGGTTCCCGGAATCCAGTAATGATTCAGAGAGGGGTCCGCAGAAGTCAAAAGATAGTAAAAAAAGATAAAATATGGCAAAAGATTACCAAAATGGCCACCTAAGTATGCGCATGCGTGCAGAGGCACTGACTCCTACCTTGGAAATGCTTTTGTCAAAGTTAGCTCCTGTGGATCTACTTAGCCTTTCATCCTTCAGAAGTTGATAAAGTGTATACTACTGATCTGGATAGCAATTATAAGTAGTTGTGGATGCATGTGATTAAACCCCTTAGCAGATTAAAGCCTAATCGATTTTGCTAGCAATATTTTACAAACCAGAAAAATCAATGGTGACGCTATAATTCATATCGCAACCGGGTTTTACCATAACGTGCATTTGTAAAACACATATTCATAGTTTACAGCACCAACACAATTGTATTTATTTTACTAACCTCAGACGGATCAAAGTTTGAGTAGTCACCCAGAGATTTAAACCTGGGATCATGAAGTCAAACAGGGATTCCCGGAGTATGTACACTGGTCCACTGTGCCACAAAACATGGTTTTCAATGTGCTTTTCTGTGGCGCCTTGACAGCACTGAGCAACGCAACTGAAACAACAACAGTAACAATAACAAGCCAAGTAAAAATAAAGAAAAATGTAAAAGCCATATTTCAGATTACTAAAGTGTTTTGCTATGCGAGTCCATGAAATGCTGACCTAGGAATGGTAGCACTGAAAAGACAGAAAAATACCACAAGCACAGAAAAGGAAATATAAATAGATTATTTTGCGCTTATGCTGAAAAGCTCAGGATTTATAATCAGGGTCCCTGGAATTATGTGGCAAGAGAAGGCCTAATTATGCAGCAGGGTTGAAAAAATGATGCGGCAAGAAAAGGCAGATTATGCAGCAGATGTTAGATTGTACACCAAATTTATGCGAAAATCACACAGCTGCATAATCACATAACTCTAGCAGCCCTGCTTATAATTTAGCTTGTAAATACAAGACAGAAGCTACTTAAACTGCTGAGACGGGCAACCTTAGGTGCGCCATGGACAGTTTAAATGTGCAGTGTGATCTACACAAATGAAGGAAAAATAAATGTAAATTAAAATAATCTGTGAGATACATACGCCACATTTCATAGGGGAAGCCACACAATGTTTTCCTCACAACCTTTTTAACTTTAAAATTAAATGTGGAGGACTGTACCTATGAAACAGATAGCATGGTATATGGGATTCCGGCACTATGACAAAATTCCAAAATAAAGAATTCCTGCCTGACAAAACTAGGCTGATGAAACTCCATGCTAGGGGAACTGCCATTCTAAGAAAATACATTTTCCACAAAAATCCAATGATTTTTTTGCGAAACTCTATCAACATATTTTTCTGAATGATGCTTTAAAGCGTTAAAGAAGTGGTGCCTAATTTCACAGTAGTTTTGCAAAACGTTTTTTCCCTGCTTGCATTTTTGTGAACATTTCATTCTGAAAGCAAAGAATCACCAATCTTTCTTTCAAGCTTTTGCAAATATTTGCATAAAATCAGAGAGCATACTGTGAGCATTATACATAGCCTCATATTGTTCAACTTTAAAAATGTGTGTGCCCATTTTTATACTGAAATCACTGTCAGTAGTGCAGTCCGAGCTTACATTTCTTTAGAGTGCTCACCCTAATAATAACGCCTTTGCATTGATGAGCCATAAATATGTACAAGGGCTCTCTGATTAGGTGCAAATATTGGCATAAGCTTGAAAGAAAGATTGAGAATTATTTGCTTTCAAAATAAACGTTCATTACAAAAATGCAACTGGGAAAAAAATGTTTTTTAAACTATTGTGAAATTTTAGGTACCATTTCTTTGAAGAATCATTTAGTAAAATGTGTTGATGTATGCTAGTATTTCCAAAATATATATCCATAATGGAAAAATCAGAGTAACCAGTTTCAACAAGATTATGTGAAACATGAAAATAAACAAGCATTGGCAAGGCCCATGGGTTTTACATTTGTTGTCAGCCTTTAGGTTTTGTCAACGCGTTTTGAATTGGCTTTTTTAAAACGTTATTGTTGTGGGAGATGCTGGGCTCTCATTATTACAACAAACACTGGCAAAAAGCAAAAATATGTTTGGTCTTAAAAAGCACACACTGCCACAGTGTTTCCTGGGACTGAACAAAAATACTTTTTGTGCCAATATGCTCCTTGTGAAAGAGCACAATGCTGTCACTCATAGACAAGCAACTAATAGATGCACATAGAGAGAGAGAATTCTAATGAAAACAAAAGGCCTTAGTTAATGGCAGACCTAATTAAGGGCCCAATTCTTAAAGGAAGTCACAATAAATTCACCCATGATATATGTTCTTTCATTAGTGCAGATATACGACTTTCATGAATTACCAAGAATTTACAGAAGTTGGCCAGAAAATTGTACTCCTAGAAAATGTTTATGAACTCCATTTTAACTCGAGCAAATATGTATGTGAAGATTATCTAATCTCATGTGAAAATCTGTTGAGCATTTACACGTTCACGTTCCCTCCAATTACTTTTTTTTCCAACTGTCTGGAATACATTTCCAAGCTTTCTCACTATGGGAAAAGGTTAGAGAAGAGGTGGTGAAAACCCCCTAAAACATACACATTTGAATAGACTCAAAAGGGCATTCCAACCCTGGAACTATTGCTTACTTCTACCTCCAGCCCTAGTATGTACATCTGTGGAAAGGTGACAAAATGAGAGATATGTTAGTATTCCAACCCTACCATAGTATGAGCACTGGCATAATCAGACAGGCTATCATCAGAACCCTTATATAATGAGATTGCTGTCATAATTTGTCACCGGACTATATTGCACCAAAAGGACAAGTGGATTTTGTTACAGGACAAGCAGATTCATGAAGCAACCTATCACATGGACAAGTAGATATTTTATTAAATTCCACAACCCTGCGGTAAGACCGCACCTGGATTGGTAACATTGGTAAATAGTGTGCACTGTAAGTGTTTTCCACACTTGAGGATGAATGTGTTTAAGAAGACATATCCTGATAAGAAAAGGTTAATGCACATTCTTGAGGAGTAAAGGGCAAAGCAGTTTGTTAAACTGGCAGACGAAGAAGGGCGTCATTCTGAAAAATCTGCTAGACAGAGTAGAATGGCTGGCACCCTGGCTTTTTTGGCTTGATCCCATAAAGGATAGTTCTACATGGGTGCATTATAATATCCAGAGACAGGTGTCAGGGTGGTTAAAAGATCTTGAAAACCAAAGGTCTCATTTAGGAGACTGAGAAAAATCTGGTGATAACTTAAACAATCGGTATGACCTTTAGATTTAGGGCCTTATTACAATCCGGGCAGAGCAACTGCTGGACCGTTAACACATTGGTGGGGATACGGCCACCAAGCTGGTGGCTTCCACATGGGCGCATTATAACTTCCCTGCCGGGCAGGCTGGCACCGAGTCTCCCAGAGTCAAGACCAATGTCACCAAACTGTCGGTGCCAGCAGCCAACCCGTCCGGATCCATGATCCTGGTGGTGGTGGCTGTCTCCTGGTGTTCTGACTGCCAGCATCATAATCTGGTGGTCGGACAGCCAAGATAGCGGTAGTCAGACCGCCACTATGGCGGTCTTAGGCCCACCATACTCGTAATTAGGCCCTAAGTGTTTTTTTTAAATATATCTAGCAGAACTAACAGAAACAATAAAAGCAACTTTGCTGCACAACTATTTAAAATCTTGTGTACACTGAATCAAAAGAGAAAACTCAGTGGCAAAGCCAATCAACATGCCTAACGAATAAACAAATGGGTAATTACAAAATAAGTGAAGTCGCCCTGTGTTTCTCATAGGAGCCCGCTGCCGAATCTGGAGATTACCATAGTGACCAAATATAAAGGCTGCCTAGTCTAGAATGCTCCCCATGCCTCTAACTTCCTCCAACCTACACTTCCTATCTTCTTTCTCTAACTGTTGCAGGCTATGTTTAACACCCATGCTTTCTCCCTCTGTCACTGTCCCCTACTTTTCTCTTGCTCATCTTCTCTTTCTCTCGTTTCTGCCCTTCTCTCGCTTGCTCTGGTTCATAGACGTGATGGACATTAAGTCCCGGTCAGCAAAAATGATTGCCAGTGCCCCACTACAACCACTGACAAATTAAGCAATAATTACAATTCAGTCTACAACTACAGATTCTCAAAGCAACGACTCTCGCAACAAATTCCTGACATTTTTAGACGGAGAGGAAGCACATATGTGCTAGGGTCAAGAATAAGAATAACATGGTTTTATATAGCAATTCATATCGCAATTCTGCCATTTCTAAGTGCTGTAAACTAATGGTGTTGCTATTAGGAAATGTATTGGTAGGTAATCCACCAATCTCAGAAAGATGGAAGGCACATACCAGCCTATAACCAGCATAACATAACATGTCAGCTTCTGAGAGTTTAACTTAAAAAGCCACAATGCCAGCCACTTATTACTCTTCAAGACTTCAAGACACTTTGACTGTAGCATAGGCCCTTCAAATCAGGTGAGTGCCAATAAACAGCGCTAATAACTTGTTTAAGTGTGAGTAAAGCAAGCAGGAATACTACTAACGCTCTAGGTCTTCAAGCTGGTGCTAAATAGGACTTGTTCATAAACCTTCCTCCGAAAAGTTATTATTCACTGGTACCTTGCAAACGATCAATTACTATAAAACAGAACTACTGCAGTTAAAGCTGGCAAATTATATCTAGAAAACAACATTGCAGACCTGAACAGGCCACACACAAAATAGGACTGAAATACACTACATACAAAAATGGTTCCTCTGTGAAGGAAATTAATGTCCTTATAAAGTTACTGTTCACCCCTTAAGATATACCAACAAAACTTGAAGAAACTTTACTTCAACATAGCATGTGATCAGCTACCAAGATTGAAGATACAGATTGCTAATTCACTACATTCCCTGTGATATCTGACAGGTAATCTGGTCTTTTCGGAAACTTGGAGAAGATGTCCTTGGTCCAAGTGAGAGACTTTGAGACATATGCAAATCTTGGGCATTCAAACATTGTAATCCCGCTCGGATTATTAAAAAATGTGGAAAAGCTAGAGGAAGCCCTTTCGGTCAAGTCATCACAAATGCATTTTTCATAGCAACTTTTTATACTTGCGAGAGGATGTTCTGCTTGTCAGATATATCATTGTGGATCGTGGCAAACACAACAGTTTATGCTGTTCCTTGGTTAGTAAATATTTTATGACATTGAGAAGAAAAATGAAGAGATAATCCACAAACCCAAATATCTAAAAACTAAAATCCTCTAGTCACACGCAATATCTAATAATAAAGTGGGAAAAGGAAGCAGTAGGAAAGAGACACAAAAGGTTCTCCCACATAAAGCAGACAAAGGGTAGGAAATGGGGTCAGGAGTCTAAGCAGGAGGAAACAGGCAGCTTGGCTGGAGGACTGGGAAAACAGAGGCACAGAAATAAGAAGGTTCACCTCAAACACAGGGACAGGAAATTCACCATCACAACCCGGCTCAGTAGAAAGAGTGAAACTGTCAAAAACAAGCCCAGGCAAAGCCAGTAGGTCTTGCCTTTTTGACCTATTGGATTTACCAATGCCTTTTGGCAATGGCCTACAGCGGCAGGCTTTCCCCTGACACTGTACAGCATCGTCAAAAATGAATAAACGTAAAAATAAAGGCACTATGAAGTTACTGCTTCTAGTGGCAAAACAGGGACAGGGTATAAGCACACATGGAGAGGAGAAAGCAGAGCTAGAGGCAACAAGGAGAGAACACCACAGAGCGCGGAACAGAAGCACACAAGAGAGTGAGAAGCATACAAAAGTAACAGCAAGTCTTGGAGCAGAAAGATGCATCTGAAGGCAAGAACAACGTGGAGCTCGGGGGGAGAAGTATATGAGAAGACAAATACAGAGAGCACTGGGCGATCATTTGATGGAAAGAGAAGGAACAGAGAAGGGGAGAGCTTGAAATCACAACTGCACTCAATCAAATAGGAAAAAAATGTTCTGAGTAGTGGAAGAATAGAAGCCAGCTAGTCAAATAAATGGTAAACAGACTTTGCTCTAGGAAAGCGACAAACACAAGATAAACAAGTTGGGACAAGAAAAGCCATCAAATGAAAAGCAAGCAAATGAGTGTGACAATAAAGCCAACCAATGATAAGCAATGGGCTGGCTATTCACCTCTGTAAGTTCTTAGGTCTTTTCCAACTAGACAGCTTGCACTACCCGGAAGGAACGAACTAAAACGCATATCATGCTCTTTGCATCAGATTATACACTACATACACTGTACCCTGTAACACCTCGCGTTTGGTTAATGCAGTGCTGCAAGAATGTACCTAACCACGTAAGACCACACAGAAATCTGTTTTATTAGTAAGTGAGTTTGTTTCCCAGCACCATAAACTATTTTCTCCTGTGTGTCCAGAGGTTTAAGGCGGCAGAACATCAACTGCTGGAAATTACGTGTTTTAGACCACGTTTTCCTCAATGTCTCTCATGTTCACGGCTCAGCAGGCATTTCAGGTCTCGAAAAGTCTGGGCCTTTTTTTTATTAGAAGGGACCATAGCTGTTACACTACGTTTCTCCTTTTGTTCCGAAAAGTATACTTCTAAATACCGTTTTGACTTTTTTTTATATTTTCTTTTTAGGCTTGTAGGTAAAACATCCGGAAGTGTATTAAATAGCAATATTTCGGATTTAGTTTCAGGTATTTTATAACTATCTAAATGGCGTTATTGGTACAAACTAGTGAAAAGAAAAGACAGAGGGGTACGTTCTAGACTGGATTACATCCAAACTCGGTCGGATTGATTGTCATACATTCTATAGATATTTCTGAGTCTGAATAAATAGGTATCAAGATTTTGGACGTAGTTGTGACGCGGACAATGGGCTGTTTCTCAGAAAGGTTGTTAAGGTTGACAACAGGCTTTCTAGGCAGAGGATGAACAATGCACTTTTAAAGATGTTCAGCAGGAAAGAAAAGTAAACAGCAACTCTGAATAGTGAGTCTTATCATCAGCACTTTCCTTAACTTGTACATTGATGTGACTGAATTTGATGGTAACTGCATCAACTGAGACAATGTGCAAAATGAAGGTATAAGCAGAGGTTCTTTCAGGGTCAAGAACGCACAAGTGATTTAGCATGGCTGATGCATACCGCTGCTGTCCCTGTCTACATGAGGCACTCTTGCCTTACCACAGAAATGTTATAAAACTAATGCCAGCTGATTACATAGTACTTATGAAGGAATAACTTTAGAAGATGTCATAGGCAAGGAGTGTGGCTCTAACATGGAATTGAATGGCATGTTTGTGCTTTTTCCAATTTTTGCCTGGCCTTGCAAGTATCTTTCTTATGGATACAGCTGTACCCCGGAATATTCTCTATCTACACTCATCCAATGTTCCACAAGTCTTGGGCCATTGTTTCCTAGATTTGTCATCTCATGTCAGTTTTCACAGGTGAAGTTCCTCAAGCTAGTTAGTATCTCATTGCCACCCTACAGGCAGAGGACTCTGTTTTCAAGTTTTGATCCAAAGGCGAGGGCAGTCCCTTTTAATTGTACCTGGTTGTGACTGAAGAATGGCCTCAAAAGTGATTCTGGATATGGATTGTTTTTTCTTTCTCTGAAGACAAAGAGAGGCAGAAGCACTGCTGTGTCTGGCGTTCAGTAAATCACACGACTTTATGGTTTGCATGTGCTTGACACCTACCCAAATGAGGGGTAGGCTGAGGGTGGATTAAAGCTAGGTGGCTGAGTGAACTGATAAGTGAGAGAAAGAGGTGGATCATAACAAACTGAGGTACAAAGTCTGCTTTACAACAATTTAAAGTACATAGACCTTCTGAGCGATTAAAAGAGAAGGGGCTCCAGAAACTATAAATTAAAGTCCACCTCATTCAATATGGGAAATTGTCAAACAAAAGCGCTAGGCATGAGGTTCCCCGCTCATTTATTGTGCATATTTTTATGTTGCTTACATAACTTTCTTCATCCAACTACAAATTTCCAATATACTTTTAATCTTTCTTCATCAAACTAGCAAATAACAGATTGTAACAAATATTAATTTGTTACCAGAAATAAACTGGTCACCAGTACCGTGCTTGTGACAATGATATTGTAGCCGCCACACCAGCATGGGCAGAAGCAACTCCCTCATGCGCTGCTTTGATCAATCATGGTCTTTGGTCTTAGTTGGGAATCACACGATTACCCACCCCAGGTATAACTGCTAGGGCTGTACTGAGGCATGATAGGCAGTAGGAATATTTAGCAGGATAGGCTTTTGGTAAGGGCATGCTTTCAGCTGACGTTTTCACAGCAGCTAGTGTTTCATCATCCAATTTCGGTCTAGAATGAGTTACTGCAGCAACAGAAGCCGTAGCTACTGCTGATTTGGCTGCTTCAACAGCCAAAGTGTTGCCTGCAACGTGTATTCCAACGCACTGATGTCCCAGTATATGGACAGTAGGTAGCGTTTCTTCAGATCCGCTACTTTCCACCACAGAAGTCTGTGTTTAATGGTGTTTCCTTTTGAATCTCTGAGCCCATTCTGGCTCCAGTATTGCAGATATTCATTAAAGGACTGGACGCAATAGTACGAATCACAGACAATCAGCATCAGCTGTTCAGGATCCGTATGTTCCAGTGCCAATACCAGAGCCTTGAGCTCTCCTAGTTGTGCGTTGCAGTCCCCAAAGGTCCGGGTGTAAATATGTGGTGGGTGGAACTTGAAATCTTTCATGAATCCACTCACATCTGCACAAGCAGCGGAATATTGATGTTTAGTGCCTATTGCTGGTTGGGCTGAACCATCAGTATACAAACTTGTTTGATATTGTTCAATAGGCAATGTGTTTCCTGGAACTGGGTATTCAGGTTCGTATTGCAAAAACTCTTGGGTTTGTAATTTTGAGTCAAAAGGAAAATGTCAGTTACCCAGTGTACATCTGTTCGTGGCATGTTCCGCTGCAGATTCACATGCTATGCACAGGTCCTGCCATCTAGTGTTGGGCTCGGAGTGTTACAAGTTGTTTTTCTTCGAAGAAGTCTTTTCGAGTCACAGGACCGAGTGACACCTCCTTTTCAGCTCCATTGCGCATGGGCATCGACTCCATCTTAGATTGTTTTCCCGCAGAGGGTAAGGTAGGAGTCATAGAGTGTAAAGAGAGAGATGTCAATGCAATGGAATAGAGATGGATCTACAGAGTTTAAATAAAGGAATGTTTATATACATATGTACAAATCTTAATTATAACTTAAACGGCTACAGGCTCCCGGGGAGGAGGGAGGGCGCATGTGAATCTGCAGCGGAACATGCCACGAACAGATGTACACGGGGTAAGTGACATTTTCTGTTCGGTGGGATGTGTAGCTGCAGATACACATGCTATGCATAGACTACAAAGCGGTAATCCTCCCCTAAGCGGTGGTCAGCCTGTAGGAGTTGAAGTTGTCTGAAATAATGTTCTTTGTACAGCCTGTCCTACTGTGGCTTGTTGTGTTGCTAACACACCTACACAGTAATGCTTGGTAAAAGTATGAGGTGTGGACCAAGTGGTTGCCTTACAAATGTCTGTCATTGGTATGTTTCCTGGAAATGCCATTGTTGCTCCCTTTTTTCTAGTGGAGTGTGCCTTTGGCGTAATGAGCAGTTGTCTTTTAGCTTTCAGGTAACAAGTTTGTATACATTTCACTATCCATCTGGCTATGCCTTGATTGGATATAGGATTACCAGTATGGGGTTTTTGGAATGCAACGAACAACTGCTTAGTTTTACGAAATGATTTTGTTCTGTCGATGTAATACATTAGAGCTCTTTAAATATCTAACGTATGCAGTGCTCTTCCTGCCACTGAGTCTGGCTGTGGGAAGAAGACGGGGAGTTCCACTGTTTGGTTTAAATGAAACGGTGAGATGACTTTTGGTAGAAACTTAGGGTTTGTGCGGAGTACAACTTTATGTTTGTGTACCTGTATAAAGGGCTCTTCAATAGTGAATGCTTGTATTTCACTAACTCTTCGTAATGAAGTGATTGCCACTAGAAATGCTACTTTCCAAGTTAAGAATTGTATCTGACAAGAGTGCATGGGTTCAAATGGTGGACCCATGAGTCGTGTAAGTACAATGTTAAGATTCCACAAGGGTACTGGTGGAGTTCTTGGAGGTATGATTCGTCTTAGGCCCTCCATGAAGGCTTTAATGACTGGTACCCTAAATAGGGATTTGGCCTGTTTATTTAGCAAATAAGCAGAAATTGCTGTGAGATGTATTTTGATGGATGAAAAAGCTAGATTTGCTTTTTGTAGGTGGAGTAAATAACCTACGATGTCTTGTATGGACGCATCCAAAGGTGTTATGTGTTTTGCCTGACAGTAGAAAACAAATCTTTTCCATTCGTTAGCATAACACTGCCTGGTGGTAGGTTTTCTTGCCTGTTTAATGACTTCCATACACTCTGGTGGAAGATTTAGATATCCAAACTCTAAGATTTCAGGAGCCAGATTGCTAGATTGAGCATCACTGGATTGGGGTGTCTGATTCGCTGTTTGTGTTGCGTCAGCAGACCTGGCCTGTTTGGGAGTTTGACGTGTGGTACTATTGACAGGTCTAGCAGTGTGGTGTACCATGGCTGGCGTGCCCACGTTGGTGCTATAAGTATGAGTTTGAGTTTGTTTTGACGCAGTTTGTTGACCAAAAATGGAATGAGTGGGAAAAGCGTAAGCAAATATCCCTGACCAGTTGATCCATAGAGCATTGCCCTTGGACTGAGGGTGTGGGTACCTGGACGCAAACTTTGGGCATTTTGCGTTATGATTGGTGGCGAACACCCACTGACAAAAGTATTTGTGGAGTACTTGGGGGTGAATTTCCCACTTGTGAGTTTGTTGGTGATCCCGACTGAGGTTGTCTGCTAACTGATTGTGAATCCCTGGAATGTATTGAGCTATCAGGTGAATGTTGTTGTGAATTGCCCAATGCCAAATTTTTTGTGCTAGGAGGAAAAGTTGTGATGAGTGGGTTCCTCCTTGTTTGTTTAAGTAGTACATTGTTGTCATATTGTCTGTTCTGACAAGAATGTGTTTGTGAGCAAGAAGAGGTTGAAAGGCTCTTAGTGCTAGAGAGACCGCTAGCAGTTCTAAGTGATTTATGTGTAGTTGCTTCTGTTTGCTGTCCCATTGTCCCTAAATATTGTGATTGCTGAGGTGTGCTCCCCATCCAATCATTGACGCATCTGTTGTGAGAATAGCATGAGGCACAGGGTCTTAAAAAGGCCGCCCTTTGTTTAAATTTGTGGGATTCCACCACTGAAGCGAATTGTGCGTTTGGCAGTCTATCAACACTAGATCTTGGAGATGACCCTGTGCCTGCGACCAGTGTTTTGCAAGGCACTGTTGTAAGGGCCGCATGTGTAACCGTGCGTTTGGGACAATGGCAATGCATGATGATATCATGCCTAGGAGTTTCATGACAAAACGGACAGTGTAGTGCTGATTTGGCTGCATTTTTGGCAACATGGTGTGGAACGATTGCACTCTTTGTGGGCTTGGACTTGCAAGCGCCTTTTGAGTGTTTAGTGTAGCTCCTAAGTACTGCTGAATTTGCGATGGTTGCAGGTGTGATTTTTGGTAATTTATTGAGAATCCTAGTGTGTGTAGGGTATCTATTACATAACGTGTGATGTTGACACTGTTTTTGAGTGTTGGCTTTTATTAGCCAATCGTCGAGATATGGGAATACATGCATATGTTGTCTCCTTATGTATGCTGCTACTACGGCAAGGCATTTTGTAAAGACTCTGGGGGCTGTTGTTATCCCGAAGGGTAATACCTTGAATTGGTAATGTTTTCCTTGTATAACAAACCTGAAGTATTTTCTGTGAGCTGGATGGATGGGTATGTGAAAATACGCATCTTTTAGATCCAGTGTTGACATAAATTCTCCCTGTTGTAGCAAAGGGACTACATCCTGCAGTGTCACCATGTGAAAGTGTTCTGATCGGATGTAGAGGTTGAGAGTCCTGAGATCTAATATTGGCCTTAACGTTTTGTCTTTCTTTGGAATAAGGAAGTACAGGGACTAAACCCCTGTTCCTTTTTGATGATGAGGCACTAGTTCTATGGCTTGTTTGACCAATAGTGCCTGTACTTCTGATTGTAATATCGCAAGATGTTGCGATGAAAGTTTGTGCGGTTTTGGGGGAATGTCCGGAGGAAATTGTGTGAACTCTATGCAGTAACCATGTTGGATAATGAATAGTACCCATGTGTCTGTTGTGATGTCTAACCATTGTTTGTGGAACATTTTCAGTCTTCCTCCCACAGGGGAAGTGTGTTGAGGGAAGGTGACGATAAAGTCACTGTTTGTTGTTAGTGGCTTGTTTTGAGAATTGGAATTTTCCTCTAGATTTGGGAAATTGTCCTCTGTAGGATCCCCGAAATCCCCCTCTTTGATATTGTGTCTGGTATGAGGGTTTGGATTGGGAGGTAGATGGTTCAGAGGGCTGTGGCCTGAAGCCTCCTGTAGGAAGTTGGCTCTGTATGTACTATTTCAAAGTAAGAAATAGCATGCACAGAGTTTAAGGGTTCCCCTTAGAGGTAAGATAGTGGCAAAAAGAGATAATTCTAATGCTCTATTTTGTGGTAGTGTGGTCGAGCAGTAGGCTTATCAGAGGGTAGTGTTAAGCATTTGTTGTACACACAAAGGCAATGAATGAGAAACACACACTCAGACAATTCCAGGCCAATAGGTTTTTATATAGAAAAATATATTTTCTTAGTTTATTTTAAGAACCACAGGTTCAAGATTTACAAACAATACTTTAAATGAAAGGTATTTCACTCAGGTATCTTAGGAACTTTGAATCATTACAATAGCATGTACAGTTTTGGCAAAAATTGGCAATAAGCTATTATAAAATTGGACACAGTGCAAAAATCAACAGTTCCTGGGGGAGGTAATTATTTGTTAGGTTCACAAGTAAGTAAAGCACTTACAGGGTTCAAAGTTGGGTCCAAGGTAGCCCACCGTTGGGGGTTCAAGGCAACCCCAAAGTTACCACACCAGTAGCTCAGGGCCGGTCAGGTACAGAGGTCAAAGAGGTGCCCAAAACACATAGGCTTCAATGGAAATAGGGGTGCCCCGGTTCCAGTCTGCCAGCAGGTAAGTACCAGCGACTTCGGAGGGCAGACCAGAGGGGTTTGGTAGGGCACGGGGGGGACACAAGTAGGCACAGAAAGTACACCCTCAGCGGCACAGGGGCGGCCGGGTGCACAGTGCAAACAGGCGTCGGGTTTGCAATAGGATTCAATGGGAGACCCGGGGGTCTCTTCAGCGATGCAGGCAGGCGGGGGGGCTCCTCGTGGTAGCCACCACCTGGGCTAGGAAGAGGGCCGCCTGGGGGTCGTTCCTGCACTGGAGTTCGGATCCTTCAGGTCCTGGGGACTGCGGGTGCAGTGTGTTTCCCAGGCGTCGGGTTCTTTGAAGCAGGCAGTCGCGGTCAGGGGGAGCCTCTGGATTCCCTCTGCAGGCGTCACTGTGGGGGCTGAGGGAGGTCAACTCTGGCTACTCACGGGCTTGCAGTCACCGGGGAGTCCTCCCTGTAGTGTTGGTTTTCCGCAGGTCGAGCCGGGGTCGTCGGGTGCAGAGTGGAAAGTCTCACGCTTCCGCCGGGAAATGTGTGGTCTTTAAAAGTTGCTTCTTTGTTGCAAAGTTGCAGTCTTTGTGGAACAGGGCCACTGTACTCAGGAGTTTCTTGGTCCTTTTAGATGCAGGGTAGTCCTCTGAGGCTTCAGAGGTCGCTGGACCCTGGGGGACGCGTCGCTGTTGCAGTTTTTCTTGAAGTGGGGAGACAGGCCGGTAGGGCTGGGGCCAAAGCAGTTGGTGTCTCCGTCTTCTCTGCAGGGCTTCAGGTCAGCAGTCCTTCTTCGTCTTTGGGTTGCAGGAATCTATCTTCCTAGGTTCTGGGGGCCCCTAAATACTCAATTTAGGGGTGTGTTTAGGTCTGCGGGGTTAGTAGCCAATGGCTACTAGCCCTGAGGGTGGCTACACCCTCTTTGTGACTCCTCCGGGTGGGGAGGGGGTCACATCCTTAAACCTATTGGGGGAATCCTCCATCTGCAAGATGGAGGATTTCTAAAAGTCAGAGTCACCTCAGCTCAGGACACCTTACTGAATTAGGGGCAGCTGCCGTGTGATGTAGACTGGGTCTGAGGGTGGTGGTTTGTATTTTTTTTCTACCCTTGGGGTTATAGCCCTTCCTTTACCCGTCTCCTGGAATATTTGCTGGGCATGTTTGAGCATACCAGGAGCATGGGTAGGCTTTGGTATGTGGCGTGGGTTCAGGACAAAGTATTGAATAAGAAGTCATCCTCTAGAGGTTCTGTATGCATGCTCACGTTATGGATAGCTGCTTTAGCTAGAACCTGTGTATACAAGGTGCTATCCTCAGATGGCAATGGCTTAGATGGATAGCACTCTGGACTGTTGTCTGATAGTGGGTCATCATAAATATCCCATGGATCTGTGTCCTGATGTGACTGCATAGGGGTTGTCCTGACTAGCCAGTGACTCCTCCTTGTTTTTCTCATTATCTCCTCTGGCCTTGCCGCCAAAAGTGGGGGCTGTGGCCAGAGGGGCGAGCAACTCCACTAGCTGGAGTGCCCTGGGGTGCTGTAACAAAGGGGGTGAGCCTTTGAGGCTCACCGCCAGGTGTTACAGTGCCTGCAGGGGGAGGTGAGAAGCACCTCCACCCAGTACAGGCTTTGTTACTAGCCACAGAGTGACAAAGGCACTCTCCCCATGTGGCCAGCAACATGGCTGGTGTGTGGCAGGCTGGTAAAACTAGTCAGCCCACACTGGAAGTTGGGTATGTTTTCAGTGGGCATCTCTAAGATGCCCTCTGGGTGTATTTCACAATAAAATGTACACTGGCATCAGTGTGCATTTATTGTGCTGAGAAGTTTGATACCAAACTTCACAGTTTTCAGTGTAGCCATTATGGTGCTGTGGAGTTCGTGTTTGACAGACTCCCAGACCATATACTCTTATGGCTACCCTGCACTTACAATGTCTAAGGTTCTGCTTAGACACTGTAGGGGCATATTGCTCATGCACATATGCCCTCACCTGTGGTATAGTGCACCCTGCCTTAGGGCTGTAAGGCCTGCTAGAGGGGTGACTTACCTATGCCACAGGCAGTGAGAGGTTGGCATGGCACTCTGAGGGGAGTGCCATGTCGACTTAGTAATTTTCTCCCCACCAGCACACACAAGCTGAGAGGCAGTGTGTCTGTGCTGAGTGAGGGGTCCCTAGGATGGCACAAGACATTGTGCAGCCCTTAGAGACCTTCCCTGGCATCAGGGCCCTTGGTACCAGTTACAAGGGACTTACCATCCTTCGGTAACGCTTTTTCTGGTGGATACAGTAACTACCTGTGGATTCCTCACCTAAAGAATTCTCCCCTCGCGCCAGCCTCGATGGAAATTTCTTCTAGCTCTGCACATCGACGATGACGTCACAATGGCCCAACTCCATGCGACGCCGTATGACATCATCCAGGCAATAAGAAGCCCTCGTCGACGTGCAGACGTCAGTTATCACCATTTTTTACGTGCCATAGAGGCGAACAGGTTAAACCTAAAGAGTGCATATTCATCCAGAATGAATGAAAGTAGAACGTTTATTATAAAACACATTATAAATAACAGTAATGAATGCTCAATACAAGAGAGAAATATATATATGTATATATAAACCAAGTCCAAAATGTCCTCTTGAACTATCTTAATTTGCAAAGGAAATGTATATACAGTTATAACAACTATATACATGAATCAGCTATATACATATATACAAGACCAAGGATGCGCACCTAAAGAGTTCTCGGTTTGACCAGTCAGGCAACGGGGAGGCGGGTGGGACCGTGAGGAATCCACAGGTAGTTACTGTATCCACCAGAAAAAGCGTTACCGAAGGTAAGTAACTTATTCTTCTGATGGATACATCTACCTGTGGATTCCTCACCTAAAGAATAGAGTCCCCAAGCAGTATAACCTCCGGCGGTGGGTGCCCGAATGGTCAAACCAAGAAATCTTGCAGCACCGAGCGAGCAAAATGGCCATCCCCCCTAACCTCAGAATCCAAACAGTAATGCTTGGCAAAAGTATGGAGGGATGGCCAGGTCGCTGCCCTGCAGATGTCAGCCACAGGAACACCTCTAGCCAAAGCCGATGAAGCTGCTTTGGCCCTGGTGTAATGGGCACGAAGCCCCACAGGTGGATCTCTCTTCGACAAAGAATAGCAGATCTTAATACATAGAATGGCCCACCTGGATAGCGTTCTCTTGTGGACTGCTCTACCTTTCCTCTTCCCCACGTATCCAACGAAGAGCTGTTCATCCTGTCTGAACTCTCTCGTCCTGGCGACGTAGAAGATCAGTGCTCTTCGTGGATCCAGCCGGTGGAGCCTCTCTTCCTCCTTGGATGGGTGAGGCGGAGGGTAAAAGGAAGAGAGAGTAATTGACTGCCCCAGGTGAAAGGGTGTAACAACCTTCGGTAGGAAAGCCGCCTTGGTCCTCAACACCACTTTGTCCTTAAAGAAAGAAAGGTATGGGGGTTCTACAGTGAGAGCCTGAAGCTCGCTAACCCTTCTGGCAGATGTTATGGCCACCAGGAAAACAGTTTTGAATACTAGGAACCGTAAAGAACAAGAGTGCATTGGTTCAAACGGAGTCCCCATAGGAAACGTTAAGACTAAGTTAAGGTCCCACTGAGGCATAACGAATGGTGTAGATGGAAACTTATTAGTGAGCCCCTTTAGGAACTTTAAAACAATTGGTGATTTAAAGAAGGATGGTTGATCAGGAAGGCACAGAAAAGCAGATAGAGCAGACAAATAACCTTTGACAGTGGCAATCGCACAACCTTTCTGTGCCAGATGGAGTGCAAATGACAAAATGTCAGATAAACCAACTTTTAAAGGATCTAAACTGTTCTCTCCACACCAGCATGCAAATTTATCCCAACGATTAGCATAGATTGACTTGGTGGAGTGTCGTCTGGCCGATAAAATAACTTCCACCACATCTGGAGGGAGAGAAAAGGAACTCAGATTGCCCCGTTCAATCTCCAGGCATGAAGATGCAGGCTCTGGAGGTGGGGGTGTAGAATCTGCCCCTGTGACTGCGAGAGGAGGTCCACCCTGCAAGGGAGACGGAGCGGAGGACACTGAGAGAGTTGGAGTATGTCCGAATACCACACCCTTCTTGGCCAATCCGGAGCTATTAGGATGACTTGAGCTCGGTCTTGGCGGATCTTCCTGAGAATTCGAGGAATCAAGGGTATGGGGGGAAACGCGTAAAGCAACTGACCCTTCCAGGACATCTGAAATGCGTCCCCCAAAGCTCCGTGCACCGGATACTGGAGGCTGCAAAACAGCGGGCACTGCACATTCTCTTGAGTCGCAAACAGATCTATTTGTGGATATCCCCACATCCGGAAGATATACAGAACTAGATCTGGATGAAGACGCCACTCGTGGTCGACCGAGCTGCGTCGACTGAGAATGTCTGCACGCACGTTCAGGACTCTGGCCAAATTATGTGCAACCAAGCAGACCTTGTGCTCCTGAAGCCAGGACCAGAGACGAAGAGCTTCTCTGCAAGTCGCATTGGATGATTTTAAGGCCATACTGCAAGATGAAAAGGTCTTTTTTGCAGTATGGTCCATCTTTTTTGACTCCCTGTCCGCAGGTGTCCCAGGAAACAAGCCAGGAGAGGATCTGGACGAACATGAGGCTTGCACCACTAGACTCTCCGGAGTTGGCTGTCTGGAGAGAAACACCGGATCACCAGGCGCCGCCCTATAGCGACGAGCCACCGCTCTGTTGACCGCAGCGGTGGACACAGGTTTCACCCAGATGTCCTTAATGGGGTCCAGCAGTGCCTCATTGAAGGGCAAAAGAGGCTCAGCAGAAGCCGGGTGCAAAACCTCTGTTAATAAATTTCTTTTGACTTCCGCAGGAGGAAGGGGAAGGTCTAAAAAGTCTGCAGCCTTCCGAATGACTGTGTGGAATGAAGCAGCTTCTTCAGTGATCTCTCCAGGGGAAGCTAGATCTATTCCGGGGAAGTGTCCAAGCCACTGGCTGTATCCAGTCCCTGGAAGTCACCAGAGGGCTCCAAAACTTCACCTTCCTCCAGGTGTTGTCTTGCATACTCTTCCTCCTCCAAAAGTCGTAGAGGCAGACGTCTTGATCTAAGCCTTGACTTCAGACCTGGCGTCTATAAGGCGTCGGCCGACGCAAAAGATCTTCGTCGGTGCCGAACCTCAGATCCATCCGAAGCCGGAAGCTCCGGCTCCACAGGATTCTTAACCGTCGATCGGATCAGAGGCGAATCCAATGGCACCGTAGCAGGTGTAGTCGGCCTGGGCGACATCATGGGCATCGGCGCCGCTTCAGGTGCAGCAGATAAAAACGTGGCAAAAGGCGTCGATTTATAAGACGCCGGAACGCCCAAATTGTAGGCCAGAGGGCCAGACGGACCTGCTTGACTTCCACCCGGCGTCATGGAAGTAAAAATGTTAAACATTGCGTTTAAGAACGCGGCAGGATCCGTTCCCGGAGTCGGGAAAGCCGGGTATTGCTGCTGCACCGGCGCCGGCATAGATGCCGAGGAAGGTCCAGGTAACTCCTGGCCAGGAGAACCTTCTGGCCTCTGGGGAGGTTCGACCTCAAAGACGGACCCGGGTGACGTCGGGGTCGTAGGAGGCGGAGGGGTGACGGTGGGGCTAATCTCCCACGTCGGACGGCGCAAAGCTGACGGAGAAGCCGATCTTGATCTAGACCGTCCCTTGTTCGATCGGCGCCGAGAGTCACTATGATGGTGATGAGACCTCGAGGATCTCAAAGAAGACTCCCTCCAATGACGCCTCTCCTTCTTTTTCTTGGATCGAGCCAAGAACAATTTCCCCTCCCTCTCTTTAAGTGCCTTAGGGTTCATGCGCTGACAAGAGCCGCATGACTCGACCTCATGGTCGGAACTAAGGCACCAGAGGCAATTCTCATGGGGGTCGGTAACCGACGTCCGACCCCCGCACTGGTTACATGGTTTAAAGCCGGATTTTCTTGCGTCGTTGGAAACATTAGCTCCCTGTGAGCCTCGAAGAATTAACCATTACTCGGGCACGGAAAAAAGGGAACTGACGTCTGCACGTCGACGAGGGCTTCTTATTGCCTGGATGACATCATACGGCGTCGCATGGAGTCGGGCGGGTTGTGACGTCATCGTCGGCGTGCAGAGCTAGAAGAAATTTCCGTTGAGGCTGGTGCGAGGGGAGAATTCTTTAGGTGAGGAATCCACAGGTAGGTGTATCCATCAGAAATGGGTGAACAGGAGGGAGGTGGGTCTGGAGATGTGGAGAATGATAACCCCTAGGTGCTTGCTGTAACAGTCTCATGGTTCCAGGGGGCCCACAGACTGCTGAGGCATACTGTTGGCAAATGTTGGAGGGCAGGGGTGGAGATGGGGGAGGGTCCAACTCGAATGGCAGTGTCATGGTTCGCATTTATTGCCATAGTAAGAGAAGATGCATATAATACAGTATTCAACTGTGCGAGATACGTAGAAATTGTACTGCGAGACGATGCAATTGCGCTTTGTATTAGAATTGTGTTAAAAAGCATACATTTTTAAAAAAAGTGATTTGTATGCAATTGGGACGGTCTCACCCTCATTGAATGTTACAGAGGTGAAACCAATGGCACCAGCAATTACTCTGATGAGCAGGTGTTTTTTGTTATCCCTTGTATGTAGGTGTTTTGCTTCAAGCATGTCTTTTTGTAATGCTCTGAGAATACGTGTGTGTTCGACTGTCCAGTATTTGCTGGTAAAGACGTATCAAGTCATATAATGGTTTAATGCGTTGTGCATAGTCTGGAATATAAATTCTGCCAAAATGTTAAAAGCCAATAAAGACTGGAGCTTTTTTATTGTATTTGGAGGCTGTAGTTTGCACATTTTTCAAAACATTGGGACGCAAGGCCCTTGCCTTCATCTAACAATTCGTATCCCCGGAACAGGACACTAAGGAAGGCTATTTTTGTTTTTTTTAAATTTAATTTGTAGCGGAATTTGGCAAATTCCACAACAATGCGGCCTACCTGTCTTATATCTTCCATGAGGTCGTCGTCCATAAGGCACATATGACAAAGCCTCAGGGTCAATGTCGTGTAAAATAGATGTAACATGAGCTGAGAACAGTCCTGGACTGTTCTTGTACCCCTGTGGGAGTCGGGAGAATTTTTCCTGAAAGCATAAGGCACAGAAACTTGTTAAGTCCCTACTTTCAGGTGCTATATTTTGGCAGAAAAACCTGTGGGAAATTTCCAGGGTTGTGTTGTATTTTTTGCGCACTATATTGTTCATAAGTGCTGTGGTGTGTGCATTTTGTATAGAAAATGTGCGAGTTTTGATTGTTTAAATGTCTTTAGTCTAAAACTATTCTGTATGAATGGTCGGGTTTAATTACGGGGAACAATGGATTGTTCATTGGTGAGACACAGGGTTCAATTACACCCTGGTACTCTAATTGTTTGAGGATTTCCCTCACAGGTGCTTTAGCTTCATCTTTTATTGAATATTGGGGTTGAGGTTGGGATTTGATTGGTATTACGTGATGGGGGAATCCTTATTCCACCCTACATGGTTGTGGTATAACGCAGGTGCCTGCATCACGGCCCAATCAATGGCATGTATTTCTACAAGCTTTCTGGGAACACTGGCACATTTTTTTTTTCAATAATCTATTCTCCATAAGGTGAGATCATAGACAAATTCCTGTTGCCAATCCTTTTCGGCCACTAAAATATCATAAATGGTGACGACGCGGTCCCAAAAGACAGCGTTGATTGTACATTCAGTGTCTCCTTCTAACTGTATAGTTACTTTATACACCCTGTCGGGTGTGGAGACCCGCATGTCCGCAGTCTCAACTTGTAAGAAGTCATCAGTTGCTTTCACTTCCAGATGCTTTTGAAGATTCCGGTGAACTACTGTGACCTCTGCCAATGCCCACTTCCTGTCCTTCAGTAAAGCCTTCTTCCTGAGTGGAATATCGTATTGCAACTGCTGCCACTTTTTTCTTTTTGAACTGGGGTTTTTATTGGGGAAGTTTCTTGGATTTCTTAACAGACACTTCGGACAATCACTGAGTCCTTTCTCAGTTTCATGTACTCTGTTTGCTGCTCTGACCACCCACCTCTCTCACTGCGTTTTTCTGGTGAGTCCTGAAAGGAACAAGGTTGGTATGTATTAGTATATTGATATCTGTCAGGCGTTTTAAAATTATCTCTATTTCTAAGATTATATCTATTATGAGGGGTCTCCGAATGCGGAGATTCTCCCCTTTCTTTTTTAAGTGTTTGTTGCTTTTTATCCCCACGCTTTTTGGAACCTTCAGGCGCTCGCTCAGTAGAATCTTTATTAGATCTACCTTGTAATTGTGGTTTAATGGGTCTGGCCCCTAGACTATCCCGACTAATACTAGAGTGGGTCTCAGCAGCTCACGTTCTTGATACTGTACAGGAACGTCCTGGAGCAGCATGAGTATTGCTAGTGCAATTGCTTCCCCTTTAAATTTACTTAATATGATTGAAAATATAGTGGCAAAATTGCCCATTAATTGCATCCCCAAGTCCAGGTCGAGGGCAGCCCCGTATTCATCTTGAATTTGTTTTAACACTTCCGAAAGATTGGCAAGTGTTGGTGTAGAGTATGCGGTAGTATAGAGCGTGGCAAATACTGTGCCCCATGTGTTGCAGTTATCTACTGAGGGAGCCATGCCAAATGACAGGCACACAGTGAGGATTCTATGTTTGTCCTGAGGACACCTAAGGGGAAAAATGGCTTCCAGTGCATTTATTTTTTGAGCTAACCAAAACGGAATTTTCTCCCATTTGGCGGATGCTTTACCCATAATCGAATGTACAGTTGCAGGGTTAATGCCTGGGGTAACTGCAAGTGGTTGTGTTGGGGCAGCATGTGCTGGGTTAGTATTTAATGTTTGCATTACAACCTGTACTAACAGTCTGTATATTCCAGTGTGCTCTGTATATAAGTGACAAGCTTCAGCTACCGTTAAGGTTGCTGCATCAGAGTGCGGTGCCTATGTGGCCAATAAAGGCCAGATCAGGCCATCATTGCTCATAGGACCTAACGCGTAATAGTATATGTGGTAGGGCACCATCAAACCAATTATTACGGTCTCAATAAGATAAAGGTATTTCTAAGTATGCGTAAGCTCTGTATTGTGCAGGTATGTTTGCAGGTGTATAGTAATGAAATGTATTTGTGTTCCCATCAACTGCTGGAAAAGTAACCCAAGAATAAAATGTTTCTTTTCTGTAGACTGGATGAGCCTCAATAACAAATGTGACTTGACCCCCCTGGGCCGTTAGGCCATTTGCCAACAAGTGTGCAGTAAGGGGGGGGGGGGGGGAGTCACGTATTTACTGCAATTGCTACTCGTTGCAGGTTCTCCATGTTATTGGTAAAGGTGTTTATTCAGAGATGAGAACACCAACTGGGGATTGATCCTTTTAAGGTTCAAGTCTGAACAACCTACAGCGTTAGATAGGTACTACCTACTTAGCGGAGGAGGAAATCCTAAATACCACAAACATCTCCGTATATAGTATTGAGGTGCCTTTATTGAGACTGAGATACTTAAGAGGATCTGAAAATTAGTGCCTGACCAAACGTTGGCGCCATCATGTCGCATAGGTTCTCATTATCCTAATGAGGCTACTGGATTTGGGCGGCAGAATCGCATAGATTGTGGGGTAGTAAGTACAAGTCCACACCATATGACACCTGTCAGCCTAATCCGAGTTTTCCAGCTAACTAGCAGCACCTCATCTCTGCCCAAGAACAGGAATGATCGTGGAAACCGGGTGCATGACAAGAAACACTCCTCAGGGGAATCGTGGTCGATCAGCTCTCACCCCTTTCTCTCAGTTACGTTAGTCTCACACAAGCAAAGACAACAGAGGCAGAATATAGTTCAATAAGGATTATTGAAGTAACTGCATCTTAGATAAAATGGTATGCATTGCGATAACTAGGATGACAGAACACACTAAAAGCAAAATGGTGACAAGGAGTGTGAAACACAAAAACAGGCCCACTATACTGTCACTAGGAGTGATATATATATATATATATATATATATTTTTTTTTTTTCAAACCAGGATAGTCTAAAGGTTGCTGGGTGGTGGACTCCACTGCCGGTGCCAGTGACGGAGAGGACCAATCTCGAAAAATACAGTTCACCAAGAGTATTCACTGCACTCCATGAAGTTTCAATAGTGCCTAAACACTCGACATCCCAATAGAATAATGATAGGTATTACATTGGAGAATTTTGATATAAGTTTACCTAGGATCGAGAGAGTAGAAATTTATAGATAACTTTATTAAATCTCTCAAGGTCATCAATGACATATGGGTATGTTTTAGTTAGAAATGCTGGAACATCATAGTGACACTATCTCTGAATATACATATGAAAAATTGAATAGATGCTATAAGGAAATGTGTGTCACTCATGTACAGCTTCTTTGTGTAATACAATATAGTAAATGATCAGTGGTACAAACAAATAGGATGAAGTTATGAATTAGAAATTGAATGAAGAGGCACACTAGAAGTGAGCACATGCAACAAGTACTATATTATGAGGAATGTGGTTTTTTAATATTTTTTTTATTTTTTATTAGCATTATCGTTGTATTTGTTATGGTTATTCTTATCTTTGTTTTTATTATTATTTATTAGTAATTGTATTTAAAATTAAGATAATTACAAAAATGTTCTTTAATTGGAAACTACACTATCCAGGATGCATTGTAAATAATGAAGCACTATGGGGTATAAATAGCAAAAGGGAAAAGGGACTCACTCACTGTGAACAAGACTCCTTGGGGAGTTGAAACGCGTTGGTGGTTGTTATTTTGGCATTAACAAATAGGCACTATTGAAACTTCATGGAGTGCAGTGAATACTCTTGGTGAACTATATATATATTTATACATATCTTCCCTACCTAAGCTATGTTAGAGCACAGCATAATAAGCCTAATTCACCCTTCAGGTTTTCCCCTTGAGATGATATCTCCCATACCTGAGCAAGGAAGCCTGTAGACTAGAGAGATACCGTCCCCATACAGGCCAGGGATTCGGTAGTCTAAGCAGGCTGGGATCTCTATCTAACACGTATGGGGCAAAGGAGTGTTTTTATAATAAAACAGTTGACATTCTAAGAAAGGGTCCCCACATAGGAGTATGTGTGTTTCTGTGAATATTGGAGACACTGAGTATCACTTTTGCCGGCAACCCTATCGAACTGCAGCATTGAGGAAAGCACAAAGTGAAGTTAATGCCATGCTAAGAACGTTATGCTTTACTAGGTGAAAGAACAACTAGATAGAGAAAAATAAAGACAATACTGCAAATGTGGCTAATGCTAGAAAAACAAAAATGATGCTGAATAAAATGTAACTGGGCTAAAGGGCACAACGGCAGGCCTAGTTTGACTAAAATACCACGTCCAAAATATAGCTAAAATAGCTACACAACAGCTTCATCTAATGCTGTGCCTCAGATGCCTCTACTAATACATACTGCTGCTTGGCCTTAGAATAAATTTGAAAAACCTGCCTGCTCCTGGAATGCTCCTTTTATAGAGATGGACAGGTGGTTTTCATTATAGCTTGGATCAAAAGAGTAGTTCAGAACATAAACATTTGAAGGAGCTCAGTTATTTGCGATTCCTGATCACGTTTATGCTTAGATGACATTTCTAACACTGACTGGACTGGGTTACTAAGCCTGACACCTAGCTGTAAAGGATACTTGGATCCAGAGTCCAAATCACAAAGTATATGGCTATCAAAATGTTAGTCGACAGTAAGACAGTCTACGGTTCAACAACAAATCAAAATTACAGTTCACCCGTGATTATGAAAAAAAATATCAGCCCTGGATCTGGGACTGGACATCTCCACAATTGGTGCTTTGTTACAAGCTATCAAAAGCTTTTGACTAGATTGGCTACACATACTAATGCAATATCTAGTCTGTGGAGTTGCAATATTTTCAATTTAACAGGGGGCATCAACAAATCCCCTCCACTCTCCTATGCAGAGCATGTCATTGCTCAACTTTTCCTGATTTCTCATATGTCTAGGAGTCATTACTGTATCTAAAATATTTGTTCTTCACCTTAGCTGTATGACCATAAAATGAAAAATACATCACTGGGAAATATTTTAATGGACTATTCCACCCTGCAGTGGATACGCTTCACTAATGCATTAAAAACACTTTATCCAATGCAGTGGAATCCGTACTAAGGAAGACTAGGCTAAACAAGAAATCTATGAACCACTGAACAGTTCCGGGTCTTATTTTAAATTTGAACATCAAGCAAATCTGAGGTTCAGAAACAAAGCCTGGTAAATATATAAAGACGATTAATATAATCATGGAACTAGCTAGCTTACAAGTGTCTTCCTAACCCAGTGTTCTGGGATCTGTTGTCTCACCTACCACTCTTGTCGGCAATAAGTACTAAACAAGCAACCAGCATGACATAGCATTGTGTTGGCTTCTTCCATTTGAGGTTCCTACAACACTCGTATCCTTGCTCAGGCTCTCACAGAAAACGTTCTTCCCTATTAGACTCTCTGTGAGCATTGTTAGCACCACAAGGTACCAATGTAGTCAACCACTGTCTACATTTCAGTGCAATTCACTGTTTTTGTTTTTGCAGCAGGATGTTTTTTCACCTTCAATAATAACTCCTCAGATCAGATAGATCTTATGCCTCATCTAGATGACGACCCAAATAATTCTACTCTGGGGTTAAATCAGCAACCACACATAAGCATCGTATTTTATGGACTCCCCCCAAAAAAAGAAAAGCACTCACATTTTTTTTTCTGTCCCTCCCGTGAATATGCTGCTCGTATACCTACTCTTAGGGTCAAATGTTCCTTCTGAGGCTGTTTTAGCACCCTTGTCGTATTAGAAACTAGACAACAAAACACACTGTACCCAGTTCTGTCACATGAGGACAAAACAGGATAACCTGCTTGCAAAGTCAGCATGATTAAATGCCAACCTTAAAGAATCAAGAGACATGTATAGTATGGAATATATATACATAGAGGTATATAAACCTTGACCAAATATAAACACTATTCAGACTTACAGATCAAATCTAACATTAATCAACATTATATTCAATCTAACTTTAACGCTATAATTATATAACGATACAAAAATATACATATGAAACAAACACCTAGGGCCTCATTGCGAGTTTGGCGGTCTTATAGTAAGACCACTGCAGAGGCGGCCGTCATGTTGGTGGTAATCCGACCGTCTTATTACGACTTACACTGTGAAGACCGCCAAAAAACAGCCAAAAATCAGAAACTGCAAGGACACTGAAGGACGGAAAAGAGGCGGTCCCACCACCAGCACCGCCGGCCCAACAAAAATCAACCCATCAGATTACGAGTCACAAATCACCACAGCGGTTCTTCCCTGGCCGAAAACCATTGGTGGTGCGAACCGCGGTGGTCACAACTCGCTTCAGTCAGAAAATCACACCACATTGGATAGTGTGGATACCCCGCACGATGCACAAATCCACACACTCGACACACCTATTCACTGCGCTATATAACACACCCCTTCACAACCCGCAATCTTTTGCATCCAGAACGCCATTCAGATACTCCGGGAAGCCAAAAATATGGATTTAGCTCTTTTACACTATAGGTACACATACACATCTCACTCAGAACACACCCCACAGCAGCATAACTATCACAATACACACATCACTAGCACACACAATCCACAACTACAGTCTCCAACGCACATGGCATCCCGGCACCAGATTGCTGTGCATAAGACTGGGGGTGGGCCCCCACCTTCTCCCCCACAGTTCACATCTTGGGAGGACAAGGTCTTGACCATACTGCATCCTGAGGGCCTGGCTGGAATACCAGGGGGACTGGAGCCTGGTAAGTATCCACAACATTAATGTCACACAAATGACTAGCCCTGCATGCTACTTCACCATCCAAATCCTCCGTATTTAACTATGTTAGCCACTACACCTCTCATCTAAAGCTCCTCTTTGGCATGCCACCTCTCCACTCAGTCCAACTGCCCTTACAGACCTTGGAAATGGCACATTAACTATTGGCTGATCAGATCACTGCGACTCCCAGAATGCACTAACCCATCATTGTGAAAACCTGGATTGTGCACATCATATGTTATGCATGTATATCTAAAGTATTAGCTACCCCATCTAGATTGTTCTAGTGAGGACCAGTACATGGCAATGACAGCAATGCAACAGCACACCAAAGCAAAACACGGCTAGAGCTGAGTGACCATTCCCAATGGCCACAGATCCCAAACCAGAAATAGACAGACCTGGGATGGAAATTAAGATGGAGGAGTCGATACACATGCACAACATTAGTTACAGGACAATTTCCCCTGCATACTCACATACTGTGTTCCCACTAGGACACCATGGTGCATTGTGCAGCTTTGATGTGTGACACCTAGCAAGCCCCACTATTCTCTGGGTAACAGAGCTGAACAGTCATGCCATAAATCAGACATAATCAGATTGCATCTGCACTAAATTATGTACCCAATTAGTATGGCAGCTCTTAATGTGGAGTAAGGAAAACAAGTCACAGAATTGTATGTACAACTAAGGTATGTTGTGCAGCATCCTTCAATGTCATTGCAGGGAATCATGTTAAACCATGTCTGCTTCTCACAAAAAAGCAACCAAACACACATTCTAACCTGAACTCTGAGTCTCACTCCAGGTAACCTTGCCATTGCCACTATGGACAGTATACCTGAGACTGTCAGCCCCCTTCAGAATGAAGGCCCCAGTGAAGACAACATGGTTGGATGTCTGGACACTGACAAACAGCCTGGCCCATTTGGGACACCTGGTCAGTTAATGACTCTCAGCCTCATCCTACCCACATCAACTCCTCCCAACACTGTTGCATCCACATCTCAGGCAACCTTTCGCCCCCAAACCTGTGTCCCAAGGACTGTTCAATCTATTGTGTGCCCCACAGTACAGGAACCTGAGTCTAACCTTGACACCCCTGACAATGAGGGACCTGCAACCACTGGAAGTGGGCAAACTGTGCCAGGGGCACAGGCACGTGGGGGTAGGGTGCGTGAGAGGGATGCTGTGGCCAGAGGATGGGGCCTCAAAGGGACAGACCGGACTAGGAAACCATCTCCCTACTCTTGGGAGCTTACCAAAGTTCCCAAGACAGGATGGGCAAAATCTTCACCATGTTGGGGACAAATCAAAGGCTGCAGAGGGATTACCACCAGGAAGTCATGCAACAGCAGCAGGCACAAAATGCCCATATGGCTACCATTGCAAAGGTGCTGAGGGACATCAATGCCACCTTGCTTAGTTTCTCCACACAACATCACGCCCCTCCACTAGCAATGTTACATCTGCCCCTTCTACATCTGCAGCAGCTAGTGGAATGGAGGCCCTGTCAGGGGAAGGACATGCCTCAGACACCCCTCCCTCTGTAGCTGAGAACCACCCCCGCAAACATGGACGTTCACCCAGACATCCAGCTGGACCAGATGCTAAGACCAAACCCACTGCCAGGAAGTGAACCGCTCCTGATTTGTCACCCTTGTGTGCCACAGATACACCCTTTTGACTGTTCTGAAACCTAAGTCCATTTTCCCATGGTACAAGGACACTGGACTTGTGTAACCGAGTGGTGTAGCTGTGCTGTACCCTGATGAATACATCAACCATGACTTCACTTATCACTTTTATTTTCATTTATGCACTTTAATTGTAACTGATAGTATTTTCATATGCCCAATAAATCACACTTAAACACAGCTACTGTGTATGTGTCCTTTATAATACATGTGGTCTGATCATGCCCCCCTGTATCGAACAGCCAGTGTAATGGTCATCAGACAGAGACTCCCTCAGCAGGAGACACATTACAACAGAAATGTCACAGGGCAGATGTCAGAGAGTTTGAAATCCAGGTCAACACAATTGTATAGTTAGTATTCAAATCTGCAAAAGAGCACGACAGAGTACCATCTATATGTAAGCCATGGTATCATATAATGCACATATACAGGTTATAGACGTCTGGCTCATGGTAATCTACCTACAAAGCAGGGGCACACAGATAGGTCCTCCATATCACCAGGTATGTGCTCGTCATATACCCATATCATAGCTACAAAATCACATATCCCATGGAACACACAAAGAACATGACAGAAGAACCCAGTACTGAAAACATACATTAACACTGGCTCCATACCAGTACGACTGTCAGTCACCTATGTGAGTATACAGTTACATACACCTTGGACAGCAAGTTAGAACACAAACACGGCTAGGTCTCATGACCATCACAAAGTATTCCACCCATTGTGAAGCGAGAGGCCATGATCCAACCTTCACACATGCCAGAAACTTCACCTGACACGTTATACACCATTTTACATCCTCCTCAACCCCACAGGTAAAAGAAAAGGACTAATCATTTAACACCCCACTTTTACGAAGGATAAACTATCAAGGCACCACCCCACTAAAACTAATCTTATTTTACTAGGTATCTGTCAGGTACACCTCTCATGTCTGTCAGCAGTTATCATTGGCCACTGACACAGAATCCCTCAAGTCTAGTCAAATCAGTGAGTGGAAGGAAAAGAGGATAGGAGATTGCACGAAACATACCTCAAATTTGAGACGTTTTTATCAGAAGTGTATGTTTGCATCTGCTGTAACAATACATGAAAAAGAAGAACATTCTTTCCTGTACATATTACAATCTATCAGTCTGCATTCACAACTCACACATAGACATAGGAGCTCATTGCACCCCCACTGATGAGCAAGAAAGGAAGTGTAATGGCAGCCATTTACTACACATTGTACTCATTCCTCACAACAAAAGGTCCACTTCACATACCTGTATGTCAGTTGAAGTACTGATTGATGAGATCTGCCCTAGTCACCTGCTCCTTCTTCCGCTGGCTCTTTATCACTTGCCATATCATCATTTCCAGCCACTGGTCCAGCTGCCTCCCCCTCTCTGCTATCAATGTTATCTGACGTCTCAGGGCTAGATTGGGAACATTCAGCAGGCAACGATTATTTGGTGTATCTTGTGGGGCGAGTAGAGAAGGGCTTCTCCAGATAGGTCGAGGCACCTAAATCTTGCCTTCAGGAGCCCAAATGTTCATTCTATTACACACGTTGTCCTCCCGTGGGCCTCATGTAAACTAGTTCCCCTGGCATGGTTGGGTACCTCACTGGTGTCAACAGCTAAGGACATTTGGATAGCCAGAGTCACCTGTGAACACAATGTGAGAACAACACAAACATGTATGTGTGACATGCTATATTGTGATGGCAGGAGACATAAATTGTAAACATGCAGTTAAATGGTAACTTACCAACCAGCCAGGCCCTCTCTGTGTGGAGTCGTGCCATTTGCTGTGGGACACTGCTGTTCTGCATGATGTAGGAATCATGCACAGATTCTGGGTACTTGGCTGTGACTTGTGAGATGTACTGGTCTGCCAAACACACCACCTGAATGTTGATTGAGTGGTAGTTCTTCCTGTTCCTATGTTCCTATACAGCTGTTCATTGGCATTGGGAGGGGCCAAGGCTACATGGGTGCCATCAATGGCTCCTACCACATGGGGAATGTGTCCCATCTTATAAAAGTCTGCCTTCGCATAGGCCAAGTCTGCTCGGTGGGGAAACTTGACGCAGCTGTCTAGGTGTCTCAATAATGCACACAGTACATCCTTCAAAACCAGACTGAACATGGGCTGAAACAACCCTGCTTTTAAAGCCACTGTATTCTGAAAGGAGCCTATGGCCAGGAAGTGTAGCACTGACAAGACTTGACGATGGGAGGTATGCAATAGGAATTGTGAATGGCAGGCATCAGATCTGGCTACAACTGAGTACAAAGATCCATGATGGTATGGCGATTAAGACGATATGCCTGGATGACGTGCCTTTCCTCCATGGTGTCCAGGTCTACTAGGATGGTATACTGTTAGTCGTCTCACTCTCCTCATGGCAGGACAACTATGTAAAGACAAGTGTAAATACTATGAGTTATGCAGTATGCACACATCATGTACACTTTGTTTATTTCCTCACACCTAATATCTGTAGAGGACACATAGCACATCTGACATATACAGTACAGCCCATAGATATGTACCGAATCCAACCTCCTTGGTGCACAATGACAATGGGACTGTACATATACTACTGTTAGAGTATTTGTGTGTAAGACTTTGCTGTCCAGCACTAATCACACATGTTTTAGAATCAATCTATATCTTTCCATGGACTAAGAACCTCTGAATAGCTGTATGTAGATACCACCATATTTACTCAATCAACACAGCTTTTACTTCACATTTGCACAATGATACACACACATGATGGCACTACATACAGATATACAGCACTTTAGGGGAGTAAGTGAATGACTCAGATTAGTAAACACTTTCATCTACCAAATGTGCCCAAAATAGCAGGCGCCTCACCTACTGTATTGGACAGGTGAAAGGGACCTAAGTCCACCGGCAGAAGTTGTCATGACGGTAGGCGGTCGCAACCGCAGTGTAACTTCCCATTGGAAAACCATGCTGCCTTTGGAGGATTTGGGCCAATGGCGATGTCTCCCGGCGGTGATGGTCATGTACGTGGCGGCTGTGACCGCTATCTTTAGCACTGTTGCTCACTTGACTCCTGACACTGTTGCCAGGAAGACCTCCACAACGTAAGCTGCTGTGTACTGCCTCTGGGAGCGATCATGCCACGTCCTACAGGTGATAGGGTCCCTGCCTTCACCCCGAAAGAGCTTGAGAGGCTAGTGGAGGAGGTCTTACCCCGTATGGACAGCTATATGGGGCATCAGAGGAGCAGGTGAGTCCAATGTCCTATGTGTGATAGGTGTTCTGTGTGACATTGTACTGGACATCTAAACTTGAGGGTGTAGATGCATGCAGATGGCATAATGTGAGGGTGTGTGTGCAGAGACAATGGGTATGTGTGCCTTCTTGCTGTGACTGATGTGTACTGACCACCCCTTTTGGTATGGTGCATGTGGACTTTCTCCTTTTGTCTGTGTCATCCATGCTGGTCAACGGCCATCAGAAGAAGGGGATTTGGCATGCCATCGCCAGGCAAGTGTGGACCTTACGGATCCACAGCCAGTGGAGCACCCACTGCAAAAAGCGTTGGGAGGACCTGAGATGCTGGGCCCAGAAGACCGCTGAGACCCAGCTGGGGATGTCTTCCCAACGAGGGAGGTGTGCCAGTCGGACCCTGACCCCACTAATTGCCCACATTTTGGTGATGGCCTACCCTGAGGTGGATGGGCGTTTGTTTGCTGTCACACTTTAGCAACTGTGACACTGTAGTAGGTGCTACATGTATGTTGAGTACTGGAAATACTGGAAATACATAGTACTCAAGTTGCCTGACTAAAATATGGAGTTCTGGCCTTAGGGCTTCGCATGTGGATGTTTAGATCACCTGTGTCAAGGAATATCTATGACTGCATATGGAGATACACATTTGACTGTGCCACATGTGACACTACCTAGCCATATAGATGTCTGTAAGCTGCTGTATCATCCTACCCATCTAGTATTTCTAGGTCCATTAATCTGAATATATAATAATGTAGCTCGACTGCAACTGCGAGAGGAGGTCTGCCCTGTGAGGAGCAGAGGGCACAGTGAGAGTTGAAAAAGGTCTGTGTTCCACACCGTTCTTGGTCAATCCGGGGTTATTAATATGTCTTGGTCCTGGTCTAGGTGAATCTTCCTCGGGAACTCAAGGAATTAAGGGTATGGGAGAATTTGTTAAAAGCAGCCGGTTGCTCCAGCTCAGCTGAAACGAGTCCCCCAATGTGCCCTGCTTCATATACTGGAGGCTGCAGAACGATGGGCAGTGTGTGTACCGGTGAGTTGCAAACAGGTCTATCTGAGGCATTCCCCACAGCTGGAAGATGTGAAGAACTACCTCCATATGGGGGCGCCACTTGTGATCGGCTGAAAAGCGTCAACTGAGACCGTCCGCATGCACGTTTAGAACTCCAGCCAAAGGGTTTGCTACTACGCAAATCGGATGGTCCTGAGCCCAGGACCAGAGCTGCAGAGCCTCTCTGCAGAGAAGGTATGACCCTACTCCTCTCTGTTTGTTTATGTACCACATCGCGGTAGTGTTGTCTGTCTAGACTTGTACCGACTGACCACGAATGGATGAGAGGAAATCCTTGAGAGCCAGATGTATCAACTGCAACTCCAACAGATTGATGTGACACATCTGTTCTACTGGAGACCAAAGGCCTTTGATCTCCAGGTCCGCCAGATGAGCTCCCCACCCTAGAGTGGAAGCATCTGTTATGACTGTGGTCACCGGAGGTGGAAGACAAAATGGCCTTCCTTGAGACAGGTTGCTGTCCACACTCCACCATTGCAGATCCACTGCAGCGTCTCTGGAGATCATTATTGAATCCTCAAGATCCCCTTTGTGTTGAAACCACTGCTTGAGGAGGCACCACTGGAGAGTCCTCATGTGCCAACGTGCATGAATAACCAACAGAATGCAGGAAACGAACAGACCGAGCAGGATTAGGACCTTTAGGACTGAAACAGCTGCTCCCTTTTGAAACATCGGAATCATAGCCTGAATGTCCTAAATCCTCTGGGAAGGAGGGTAGGCCTGACTCAATGTTGTGTCCAGTACTGCCCCTATGAACAAGAGGCACTGAGAGGGTTCCAGGTGAGACTTGGGGACGTTCACCGGAAAGCCCAGGTAGAACAACAACTGATTTGTCACCTGCAAATGGTGCAGCACTAACTCTGGGAACTTGGCTTTGATCAGCCAATCCTCTAGGTAAAGACTCGAGGTGAGGAAGTAAGGCCAAACAGAAGGACCACAAACTGGTAGTGTTGTGACCCTACCATAAACTGGAGATGCTTCATGTGCGACTTCACAATAGGGATGTGAAACTACGCATCCTGCAAGTCGATAGACACCATCTAGTCTTCTTTGTCCAGCGCAAAAAGCACCTATGCTAGGGTTAGCATTTTGAATTTCTCGTGTTTGGGAAACCAATTCAAAATCCTCAGGTCCAGGATAGGCCTCAAAAGACCATCCTTCTTGGGAATCAGGAAATACCTTGAATAACATACCTGATGCTTTTCCTGCACCGGAACCAACTCTCCTGCAACCTTTAACAGTAGACTTCGCACCGCCTGTTGAAGCAACAGAAGATGCTCTTCGGAGCACAAAGAATGTTGGGGAAAGCGGAGGGGGGTGGAAACTCCCGAAAGGCAAAGGCATAAACATTTCTCTCTATGCTTAACACCCATGAGCCTGATGTTAGTAACTCCCACTCTTGGAGAAAATGTAACAACCTTCCCCTATGGGCAGCACATGCTGGTGAAAGAGGAGAGAACTAGGGATGCTTCCCTGACTGGTTTCCTGCAGAGGATGAAGAGGAGGCGGAAGGCTGCTGGGTGGCACCTCGCCTTCTAATTCTTCCACGACCTCTGTAGGACCTGTTGAGGGGTTGGCATGCTGCTGAACGTGGAGCTGCTGGCTCACACGAAAGGATGAACCACACCCAAATCCTCTGCACCTATGGAATGGTCTGTAAGTCGTAGATGATGACTGACGGCCCTAAGGTTTTGCAGTGGCTCTGCTATCCTTGAATCATTCCAGGGCAGAGTCTGCCTTTGCACCAAACAGCCCAGCACCATCAAAAGGAATGTCATTCAACGTAGCCTGCACATCCGAGGAAAAGCCAGAACCTCTGAGCCAAGTATGTCTCCTAGTAGCAATCGAAGACCCCATGGCTCTAGGCCTGACTGGATCACTTGTTTGACTGCCACCTGACTGTTCTGTAACAGTTCAGCAAAATGGCCCTGTAAATCCTGCAGCAATTTAGGGACCACCTCTTTCGCACATAGATGTATTTCCCCAGTACAAAGGTTGTATTCAATGATTTCAAAGCCAATGCTCCCTGAAGACTGGGTCTTGTTTGTTGACTGCTCCATGTGCTTCGATTTCCTATCCACAGGAGTTGTAGGGAATGACCCTGGAGATTTTGAAACCGGAGGAGTAGTGACCGGTTTCTTCCATATTACTAATATGGGTTCAGTCAAAGCGTCATTGAACTGAAGAGGGGGCTCTGAAGACGAGACTGTAGAATGCAGCACCTCTGTCAGCACATTAGTCTTTAACTCTGAAGCAGGCAGAAGCAAATCCAAAAGTTCTGCTGCCTTCCTAATTACCCCATGGTAAGTCATCACTTCCAATGCAAGTACACTTCCAGGGGATAATAGCTCCCATTCAGGGGATGTATTTAATCCACAAGCAGTATCAAGCGACTGGTATTCATCTGAAGGCACAGGTATTTCCCCTTCTTACAGATACTTGTGTTCTTATAGAAGTCTTAAGACTTTCCTCTAGATTTCAGTCTAGACTCCAAATGTGGCATTGATAATGAGTTCACTGACATCGACAATACCCCTAATGGAGAAGGCGAAAGTGGAGGAGGAGCCAGATCCATGCTCCGCTCCAGAGTAGACTGAGCCGACTTTGCTCAAGGTCTATCCGACGCCAGTACTGGCACCACCGCCGCTGACATCTGGGGTAGAGATGGTGTCATCTTCGGCACTGAGCCAGTACATTCAAAAGTGGCTGCTGGTAGTAAATAAACAGAACCTGTTTGTACAGCGCCGGCATCCCCAGCGTAAATGCCAATGGACTCGTGGGGCCAGCAGGAGCACCAGAGGGGACCATTGTTTTTAAAAAAATAGCATTTAGGAACAGAGATGGATCCAATCCCAGAGGCAGAAAGGCAGGATCCTTCCATTCTTCTTGCGGAGGTTGGGCAAGATCTGACACCCAAACCCCGAACCCCGGAACGAGGATGCAGGGGAAAATTGACCCGCAGGACTCGGAGACGATGCCAAAATATCTACAAAAGATGGTGCCGGAGACACCTCAGGTGACTTCGGCTGGGGAGATAAAGTGGGACTGACTTCTCAAGTCATGTGGCGCTGTGATCTTGAAGTTGGAGATATCGACCAAGTGCTGTCATCTCTAGACGAACAGTGCCACGATCCATGACAACGTCGCTTCTTGTGGGACCTTGATAATCGGTGCGACGAAGTGTCCCGAGTCCTGGATATACAACGTCCTCTTTTCTCTTTCTTAGCTTTTGATAGAAAGAGCTTTGCCTCCCTTTCTTTCAGAGCTTTAGGATTCATGATCTTGCAAGACAAGCAACCTGCTACATCGTGATCGGAGCTCAAACACCAAAGGCATTTCTCGTGCGGATCCGTCACTGGCATGTATTGTATTGTACTGTATTGTAATTGTATTGTAATTGTATTTATATAGCGCTTACTACCCCTGACGAGGCGTTGAATCGCTTTTCGGTGAGTAGCACGCTACTCTGGAACCCAACAAGAATTAGTGATGGATTAGTATCGGGAAATAAGGAGTACAGTTTTAGTATTATTATGAGTTAATTTGAGCCGCGGATATGAGAGTTTGTTAGTTAGATTGACTGGAGTAATGGAGGGGTGGAGGAGGAAAGAAATCCAGAAGTATTGTGACCTCCGCACTTGCTACAAGGTTTGAAGCTGGATTTCCTTGGCAGAGACATAGTAGCACTGTAAGAAATTCCCTCAAAACAGTTGAGAAACAACGGAGAGGTAAAAAACCATTAGCACCGAAGGCGTGGAAAAAAGGGAACTGACGTCAGCACGCCGGCGAGGACTTCTTACGGCTCCGATGACGTCAGACGGAGTTGTGTGCAGAGCCATGCTATTATGAGCTAGGAAAACATTTTTGGCGAATGTTGGCGCACTGGGAAAATTCATGAGGTGAGGAATCCACAGGTAGTTGTATCCATCAGAAAATTGTGGCAGAAACCTCCACACTGTAGGTTACCTTTTTCAAGAAGGACAGACGATAGCAGTCACTCATGAGCTCAGGACGGAGAGGGTTTCAGTGATTCTCAGCCAGAAAGGAAAGAGGGAAGCCTCCAATATGTGAGACTTAGGGGGTTATTACAACTTTGGAGGAGGTGTTAATCCGTCCCAAATGTGACGGATATACTACCAGCCGTATTACGAGTTCCATAGGATATAATGGACTCGTAATACGGCTGGTGGTATATCCGTCACTTTTGGGATGGATTAACACCTCCTCCAAAGTTGTAATAACCCCCTTAATGTTAATACTTGTCTTACTAAGAGGATAATTAAAGGTGTACTCTACAAAAATAGTTATGTGTGCAGAAAGCAAAGAGAGAGGTTTCAGTGTAACTTTCACAGATGCTTTAGGAATGGTTACAAGTCTACAGCCCTGATGTGAGTTTGTTACCAGGTGTGATAATTACCTCAACTGTCACATGTGCCAGGCATAACTTGCAGAATCTGTGTTTACCCACCAAATGATGCATGCGTCATATTTTTTCTGGTCCTTTTAAGCCCTGATACATTTTGGCGAGATTAACATGCTGAAATTTCTCAAGGAAAAGGAGGAGGCCTGCAATAATTTTAAACCTCATTCGTGTGCAAACAAGCATTTGCATAGGGATAGGAACTTACAGGCCCACTCAGAAACGGAGCATATGTGCATAGGGTGTATAAGAAGTTCCCTTGCATTGCTGCAATAATGAAACAAAGGACTTATATTCGGACATGGACCATTATAAACATGTATATCATGTGCATTAGGTAGACTGACTGATAAAAACATTATTACTAATAGTAATTTTATGATTCCAGAAACTCTGCAATTCTGGCAGAGACTCCGCACATAAGAAGATAGGCATGTCCTATCTTTTTATGTGCAAAGTGATCCACCCTGACTGTGGACTCTCCATAGCCATAAAATTACTAGCAGTAAAATTAAACTCGTAGTTTGTAAATACCAAAAAGATAGTAAGTTTACACAAAAGAATTAGGTGGCCATTATAAACATGGCGGTAAACACCGCCCCGCCAGCGGTAACTACTGCCAACAGGCTGGCAGTCCGGACCGCCAAATAATGAAGCCAATGAGAAACAAGTAGCAGTCCATCCACACACCACCATATTTGTAGTCCCGACGAGGACAGAGAAGGCTGCCCACATGCCGGTGGAAAGGTCCTACCTGCCCACCAAATAATGAAACACAAGACCGCCAGCAGTTCCCGGGGCGGGAACCACCGCCAGGCAAAGCATGGTGGAAACAAACAATATAAAAGGACACACTCACCGGAGGCACACACAACACTCTGACGCAGACATGGAGAGAGAGATGGAAATAATGCCAGTGCTGCTCCTTGTAATATACCTCCACGACCGTGACCGCCGACGAAGACGACAACGGTACGTACTGCAACCTAGTACCCATGGGAAGAAAGGGCACAGTTACACGCACATACCCCACCCACCCTGCAACGCAATCCCAACCACTCCCACATCCCAAGCCATACATACCAAAACAAGATGTACTTACCAGACACAAGGCAACAAAGACCTGCACCAAGGTACACAACATGTGCACACCACACCACCACAGTGAAACGCTAAACAACGTCACTATATGGTGCCAACAGCACCACTGGGCACTCACATTTTGTTAAACTGTTTTTATTAACATTTATCGTTTAAGAAAACATTGAAAGAAAGAATTTGAATCACAAATATGCTCCAGCACTGTATCAAATGCTTTAGCCCCCGCCTTAATGGTAATCATGTCAATGTTCAACAGAGGATGGGGCTTCAGTCTAAACAGAACTCAAACATTTCCATCGGATTAAGCGCCAATGCGCAGACCTCTGTAACATCACGTCCAGAGAAAGAAAAAAGAAAAGAAAAAAAAGAAGAAAGAAGAGAGAAACAAGAACCCACAATATAAACAACCAAACTATATGTCCCATTTCCTACAGTTCATTGTATACAGGCTGAAGCTAGAACACAAGGGGCTCATCTGTCCCCGAGGTGCGACCCCCCCAAAGCCCTCCCCGGTGTCTCTTCCCATGAACTGAGTCTTATACATGGAAAAGGTGTAAAGCCCTAAGATGCGGGCTACAAGCTGTGAGCAGTATCCCCCTAGAAAGGAACCTCACCAGGGGATCCCAAATGTAGTCAAAGCTCCTCCTAGAATTGTCCAGTTTATCAGCTAAGCGCTCCATAGCGAGCCCGCACCACAGTCTAGCATATCACAGCGCTGTTGGGGGTGATTCCGTTTTCTTCCAATATGATGCTAGTACCGCCAATCGCTGTACCCAATGCCAGCCAAAGAATAGAATGGTCGCCCTGAGTGATGTAGCAGTTCCCTGCGCACGCAGGCCCAATAAAATATGTTCCGGGACAGGGTAGCCCAAAATCTCTTTTAGATGCAACAGAATTTCATTCCAGTATGGGCGTATAGTGGGACAGTCCCACCAAATATGCCTAAAATCTCCCAACATCCCACATCCCCGCCAACACCTATCAGACACCTGGGGATTACCAATTGTAGAGGAGTTTATAATGCGCTTCTCTAGTGCCCATGGAACGGTTGTATTTGACTATGTCCTGAAGAACGAGTTACTTACCTTCGGTAACGACTTTTCTGGTGGATACATTAGCTACCTGTGGATTCCTCACCTAATGAATACTCCCATGGCGCCAGCATTCGACGGAAATCTTCTTCCTAGTCTCTGCACGTCGACGAGGACGTCACTCTAGCCCACGCGACGCCGTCTGACGTCATACAGGCAATAAGAGGTCCTCGACGACGTGCCGACGTCAGTACCAACATTTTTTACGTGCATGAGAACAACCACCCAATGCAATGAAAGAGCAAGGCAACATCCCATAACCTTGTAAAATACACAATATTGCAATGAATAGCTGTAAATTTAATATAACGAACAAATATATGCAATTCATGTATGTACACAAAGATATATACATATATATATATATATATATACAGATAATATACACACGTATCCATATATACAATGTCTATTGCAACCTTGAAGACCAAGAGGAGTGCACTCAAGGATTACTTGGTAAGACCAGAAAGGCAACGGGGAGGCGGGTGGGACCGTGAGGAATCCACAGGTAGCTAATGTATCCACCAGAAAAGTCGTTACCGAAGGTAAGTAACTCGTTCTTCTGATGGATACAACTACCTGTGGATTCCTCACCTAATGAATAGAGTCCCAAAGCAGTACCACGCCCGGTGGCGGGTGCCTAAATGGTCAAACCAAGAAATCCTGCAGCACTGACCGTGCAAAATGGCCGTCCCTTCTGACCTCAGAGTCCAAACAGTAATGTTTCGCAAAAGTGTGAAGGGACGACCAAGTTGCGGCCTTGCAGATGTCAACCACAGGAACACCCCTGGCCAAGGCCGAAGTGGCCGACTTAGCTCTGGTGGAATGAGCACTAATGCCCTCAGGAGGGTCCTTCTTTGCCAAAGAGTAACAGATTTTAATGCAAAGAACCACCCACCTGGAGAGTGTTCTCTTGTGGACTGCCTTTCCTCTCCTCTTGCCCACGTACCCGATGAACAGCTGATCCTCCAGCCTGAAATCCTTTGTTCTATCAATAAAGAAGCTCAACGCCCTCTTTGGGTCCAGACGGTGCAGTCTTTCTTCCTCTTTAGAAGGATGAGGCGGAGGATAGAATGTGGACAAAGTAATTGTCTGAGCCAAATGGAAGGGTGAAACAACCTTCGGGAGGAAAGCAGCCTTGGTCCTCAACACCACCTTATCCCCATAAAAAGTTGTATAAGGGGGCTTTACCGATAAGGCCTGCAACTCACTCACTCTCCTTGCAGATGTTATCGCTACCAGGAAAACTGTTTTTATAACCAAATACCTTAAGGGGCAAGAATGCATAGGCTCAAAAGGGGACCCCATAAGGAAAGTCAGGACCAAGGACAAATCCCATTGCGGCATAACGAATGGTTTTGGAGGATATTTATTTAGAAGACCTTTCAAGAATCTGATAACAATAGGGGATTTAAATAACGATGGTTGGTCTGGAAGACAAATGAAGGCTGACAAGGCCGACAAATAACCCTTAATGGTAGCCACTGCACAACCTTTCTGCGCTAGAGAGAGAGCAAAAGACAAAACGTCCGATAGATGAGCATGTAAGGGATCAATCTGCCTCTCTCCACACCACGCAACAAATTTAGACCACCTATTAGCGTAGATAGATTTAGTGGAGTGTCGCCTGGCCGCTAATATAACATCCACTACATCAGGCGGGAGAGAGAAGGAACTCAGGTTGCCCCGTTCAATCTCCAGGCATGTAGGTGCAGACTCTGGAGGTTGGGGTGTAAAACCTGCCCCTGCGACTGCGAGAGGAGGTCTGCCCTGAAAGGGAGACGGAGCGGAGGGCACATTGAGAGTTGGAGAAGGTTGGAGTACCACACCCTCCTTGGCCAATCCGGAGCTATTAAGATGACTAGCGCCCGGTCTTGGCGAATCTTCCTCAATACTCGAGGAATCAAGGGTATGGGAGGAAACGCGTAAAGCAACTGGCCGCACCAGGTTATTTGAAACGCGTCCCCTAACGCTCCCTGCATCGGATACTGGAGGCTGCAGAATAACGGACAATGCGCGTTCTCCCGAGTGGCAAACAGATCTATCCGAGGAAACCCCCACATCTGGAAGATTAAACGGACTTGATCTGGATGGAGACGCCACTCGTGGTCGGCCGAGAATTGGCGACTGAGACTGTCCGCACGTACATTCAAGACCCCGGCCAGATGATTTGCTACCAAGCAAATCTGATGGTCCTTTGCCCAAGACCATAGTCGAAGAGCTTCTCTGCAGAGAAGGTACGACCCTACTCCTCCCTGTTTGTTTATGTACCACATCGTGGTAGTATTGTCCGTCAGGACCTGTACCGACTGACCATGAAGGGAAGGGAGGAAGGCCTTGAGAGCCAGACGTACAGCCCGTAACTCTAACAGATTGATATGAAACATCTGCTCCTCTGGAGACCAAAGGCCTTTGATCTCCAGATCCCCCAGATGAGCTCCCCACCCTAGAGTGGAAGCATCCGTTATGACCGTGGCCACTGGTGGCGACTGCGCGAACGGCTTTCCTTGTGAAAGATTGTTGCTCGCAATCCACCACTTCAAGTCCACAGCAGCATCTCTGGAGATCTTGACAGCACCTTCTAGATCTCCTTTGTGTTGAGACCACTGCCTTCGGAGGCACCACTGAAGAGCCCTCATGTGCCAGCGAGCATGCGTGACCAACAGAATGCAGGAGGCAAACAGACCGAGCAGACGAAGGACCTTGAGGACTGGAACTACCGCTCCATTTCGAAACATTGGAACCAATTCCTGAATATCTTGAATCCGCTGAGGCGGAGGAAAGGCTCGACTCAATGTTGTATCCAGTACTGCCCCTATGAACAGGAGGCGCTGAGAGGGCTCCAGGTGAGATTTGGGCTCGTTCACCGAAAAACCCAGGTCGAACAACAACTGAGTCGTTGACTGCAGATGATGCGACACAAGCTCCGGCGACTTGGCTTTGATCAACCAGTCGTCCAAGTAAGAGAATACTGCTATCCCCTTCCTTCTGAGCTCTGCCGCAACCACCGACATCACCTTCGTGAAGACTCGAGGTGCTGAAGTAAGACCAAACGGAAGGACCGCAAACTGATAGTGCTGCGATCCCACCATAAACCGGAGATACTTCCTGTGTGACTTGAGTATCGGGATATGAAAGTAAGCATCCTGCAAGTCGACAGACACCATCCAATCTTCCTTGTTCAACGCCAAAAGCACCTGAGCTAGGGTCAGCATCTTGAACTTTTCCTGTTTGACGAACCAATTCAAGATCCTCAGGTCCAGGATTAGTCTCAACCGACCATCCTTCTTGGGAATCAGGAAATACCTTGAGTAACAACCTCGACCCCTTTCCTGCTCTGGGACCAACTCCACCGCGCCCTTTGAAAGGAGGACTTGAACCTCCTGTTCTAGCAACAGGAGGTGTTCTTCTGAACAATAAGATGGGCGGGGCGGGATGAGGGGCGGGAACTCCCGAAAGGGAAGGGTGTAGCCTTTTCCCACAATACTGAGAACCCAAGTGTCCGTTGTAACAGTCTTCCATTTGCGGAGAAAATGCTGTAATCTTCCCCCTACAGGAGAGGAGTGAGTGGGAAATGGTGGACGCCTAAGGCTGCTTCCCCTGCTGCACCCCTCCAGAGGATGAGGAAGAGGCAGAGTGCTGCTGAGAGGCTCCTCTGGTGCGGGCCCTCCCTCTCCCTCTAAAAGATCTATAGGGATGGGAAGAAGCAGGTTGCTGGTATCTCCCCCGAAAGGAAGAGGAGGAAGAGCCACGCCCAAATCCACGAAACCTCCTGAAAAATCTGGAAGAGGCAGAGGAAGAAGGAGCTTGGAGCCCTAATGATTTAGCTGTGGCCCTGCTCTCCTTAAAACGTTCCAAGGCCGAATCTGCCTTGGCCCCAAACAGCTTGTCCCCTTCAAAAGGGAGATCCAATAAGGTTGACTGCACATCCGCAGAAAACCCCGAGTTACGGAGCCAGGCCTGTCTCCTTGCCACCACAGTTGTGCCCATCGCTCTGGCCACCGAGTCGGTTGTGTCTAGCCCAGTCTGAATAATCTGGGTCGCGGCAGCCTGGGCATTTGAAACAACATCCAAAAGACCCTGGGGAAGCTCCGTAAATGATGAGGAAATGTCATCCATAAGAGCATGAATATATCTCCCCAGGATACAAGTTGCATTGGTGGCCTTCAACGCCAGACTGCAGGACGAAAAAATCTTCTTGGACTGCGCATCCAGTTTCTTCGAGTCCCTGTCTCCAGGCACCGTCGGGAACGAACCAGGCGCTGATTTGGATGAACAGGAGGCCTGCACCACCAAGCTCTCCGGTGTAGGGTGCCTAGAAAGAAAGCCAGGGTCAGTTGGTGCAGCTCGATACCTCCTGGCTACGGCTCTGTGAACCGCTGGGGAAGATACTGGTCTCTTCCACACCTCTAGCACCGGATCCAGCAAAGCGTCATTAAACGGCAAGAGTGGTTCCGCCGCAGCTGAGGCCGGATGTAGCACCTCTGTCAAAATGTTCTGTTTTGCCTCTACCACCGGCAAAGGCAGGTCCAGAAAACTAGCCGCCTTCCGTACCACTGCGTGAAAGGAAGCAGCCTCCTCCGTGTATTCCCCTGGAGACGAAAGATCCCACTCAGGGGAAGTGTCCAGCCCACTGGCCGTCTCTAGACCATGCAGTCCATCACCGAGTCCTCTAGTTCTCCTTCTTCCAGGACTCTTTGGTACTCCTGCTCCTCTAATAAACGGAGAGCACGTCTCCTCGAATGAAGCCTATGCTCGATACGCGGAGTCGACAATGCCTCTGCCGAATTCGAAGATCGGCGCCGATCTTCAGAAGCCACCGACGCCACGTCCGGCGCCACAGGTAACTTCGGCGCCGATGAAAGAGCACTCGGAGCGGATGGACCCAACGGAGTCACAGGACGAAATCCCGACGTCGACGGGATGGAAATCTCCGGGGCCAATCCCTCTGAAGCCACCGGAGCAGCCACCGGCGCCGAGCCCACGTTCCCAAAAGGGAGAAAGGGCATAAAGGGTGCCGGCCGTAGAGGCGCAGGATCACCCAAAGAAAAGGCCAAAGGGCCAGCTGGAGCACCCCCTGGAGCCATCTGTTGGAAGATGGTATACATCGCATTTAGGAATGCGGTACTATCGGCTCCAGGGGTGGGGAAAGCCGGATACTGGGGTGCCTGTCTCGAAGGCGACCCCGACGCCGGCCTCGACGTCTGAGACGCCGGAGACAACACTTGAGGCTGCACCACTTCAATCACCGACGCCTGTCCAGGTGAAGTCGGCGACGCCGGAGAGGGCAACGGCGTCGATGGATGCGGCGTGACCGTGGGACTGACCTCCCAAGCCCTCCGGCGCCGATCCGAAGACCTGGAACGAGTCTCCTTGCTTGAATGGCGCCGTGATTCTTTACGGCGCCGGGAGTCTCGATGACGCTGATGCCTTGGTGAAGAAGACTTCTTGTGATGTTTTTCTTTTTTCGACTTCGCCATAAACAACTTCGCCTCACGTTCCTTGAGGGCCTTTGGATTCATGTGCTGGCATGAATCGCAAGTCGCAACGTCGTGGTCGGAGCTCAAACACCAAAGGCAGTCGGAGTGAGGGTCCGTAACTGACATCTTGCCCCCACACTCCCGACAAGGCTTAAAACCCGACTTTCTCTGCGACATTCTTACTGTAGCGAAGGACTACGCAGCAAAAATACACTGTAACCACGAAAGTAACAGTTGCTCCCTCGAAGATAACCGTTTCGAATGCACGGAAAAAAGGGAACTGACGTCGGCACGTCGTCGAGGACCTCTTATTGCCTGTATGACGTCAGACGGCGTCGCGTGGGCTAGAGTGACGTCCTCGTCGACGTGCAGAGACTAGGAAGAAGATTTCCGTCGAATGCTGGCGCCATGGGAGTATTCATTAGGTGAGGAATCCACAGGTAGTTGTATCCATCAGAAACAGGCATGTCCAAAGACCCTCCTCCTCTGGGGACTCTAGAATCTGCTCCCAAAAAGGCAAATGACAGGGAGTGTAGGCACGCTGTGCTTCCATCAACAATCTATACAATGTGGAAATACTACCCTGCGCTACCCCCCGCTGAACAAATCTCTCGATGGGAAGAAGATCTATAATGGCCGCTGCTCTCATATGGGGTTGAGTAACCCAGTGGAGTAGTTGATTATAATGAAAGCACTCAGAAATGGGTAAATTGAAGTCTCTGAAACAATTTTCGAATATACGCACATGTTCCCCATGAAAAAGATCAGCGATCATCAGACAGTCCCCCTCCCTCCACTTATCAAAAGGTCCTGGACTAGCTCCCGGCAGAAAGGCCGTGTTGTAGTGGATTGGGGTATGGGGTGAGGGAAAGGTCGTAAGTTTGTAGGCGCTTCTCACTGAGTCCCATACCTTGAGGGTAGTAGCGGTGATAGTGCTGAGGTAAACATTCTTCAGGCGGTTTCCCTTGGGTTTCCACAGCACATCCCACAGTGTCCGCCCCGTCACTGCCCTATCCATGTGCAGCCACAACTTGTCCGATTCTCGGAGGGAACACTCAGCGATAACGCGGAGCTGTGCCGCTCTATAATATATGAGAGGGTCAGGGAAGGCCATCTCTCCCCTGTCTCTGGGGCTTGTAAGCAGTCTGTTGGAGAGCCGAGCTCTTGCGTTTTGCCAAATAAACTGAGTTAACAACCTACGAAGCCCGGTAAAAAACTCCGGAGGAATGTCAATGGGCAGGCTTTGGAACAGATATAACAACCGTGGGAGAACTGTCATCTTAATGGTGTTGATGCGACCTAACCAGGAGTGCCAGAGTGTTGACCATCTCTTAAAATCTGCTCGCAATGTCCTAAGGAGAGGTGGAAAATTGGCCTTAAATACATCAGCCACCCTGTGGGTGAGCCGTACTCCCAGATATAGAATTTCTTTCTTGGCCAAGACAAATGGGGAAGTGGCGGCCAACACACTCATCTCTGCGGAAGGAACTGTTAAGTTGAGGGTATAGGATTTCCCCCTGTTCACTTTGAAGCCTGCTACCTGCTCAAAGAGACCCAACTCCTCCTGGATTGTCCGAAGGGTCATGCGTGGCTGAGTGACAAAAAGCTAGATGTTGACGGCAAATAGAGAGATCTTATGATGATCAGAGCCAAATTGAATGCCATGAAAGTTTGGATTGGCCCTTATCTGGGCTGCCAGTGGCTCCACGCTAAGTGCAAAAAGCAGTGGGGAAAGGGGCACCCCTGTCTGGTTCCCCTGAAAAGGTACAAAAAAAATCCAAGATCACCTCATTGATGAACATTCGTGACCTGGGGCCTGAGTGGTTGCTCCTTACCATTGCTATGAACTGCTCTCCAAACCCAAAGTGCTGCAGGGTCGCCACCAAAAAGGACCATTCCACCCAGTCGAAAGCTTTTTCTGTGTCTAACAGCATAGTCAGGACTTGCTTTTTCATCACCTTTTCCATCAGGTGGATGACCCTTCTAAGGTTATCATGTGTTTGCTGACCCTTAATGAAACCCGACTGGTCTGAATGAACCAGATCCAGCAATACCCCTTCAAGTCTCCGGGCAAGTATTTTGGTGTAAAGTTTTGCATCGAGATTAAGCAGGGCGATGGGCCTATAAGAGGCACAGAGCTGGGGGGGGGGGTCCTTCCCCTCCTTAGGGATAAGTGTGATCAGGGCTTTCCCCATAGTGGGGAAGAGTGTGTGCTCAGTTCTTATGAAATTGAACAGTGCAACTAGGTGGGGAATTAACTCGGGCGCAAAAGTTTTGTAAAAATGCACAGTGAATCCATCAGGACCAGGCACTTTGTGCAGTGGAAGGGAGTCAATGGCATCTTGCACTTTGCCTAAGGTAAATGGGGCCTCTAGAAACTCGTTAGTATCACGAGAAACCTGCGGGAGCTGAGTGTGGCACAAATAACTCTCCTGGGCGGTAGCACTCAGATTGTCTGATTTATAGAAGCGAGTATAAAAGTACCTGAAAGCTGGCGCTTTCTCCACTTCCGAATAAGGCTCCCCAGATTTGTCCCGCAACTGCACTATATAGCCCTCAGAGTGCTTAACATGCAATTGCCTGGCCAGGAGAGTGCCTATTTTGTTGCCACTGACATAGTGAGACCTCTGGAGCTGCAACAATGCCACCTCTGTTCCGTTCGTGTAAATAGATTACGGTTTACCTTTAATGGAGGTTACTTTCCTCTGATTCTGCCAATTAGGGGAAAGTTTATGGGCCTGTTCATCCTCTTTCAATGCACTCTCCAAACCTCGTCTTTCTTCAGCTTTCAGCCGATAAAGTGAGGTCGCTAAAGAGATGTATGTGCTCCAGAGGACAGTTTCAAACGCATCCCAAGTGGTGGGGAGAGGGGTGTCCCCTCGTTTATTACTCTGAAAAAAGTCCCTGACAGCTCTCTGCAACTGGTCTCAAGTCATTGGGTCTCTAATTAACATGTGTGGAAAATACCAACGTCCACTCTGCGTCCTTGGGAGGGACCACTCCAAACCCACCTCAACCGGTGCGTAATCTAAGATGATTATCGGGTGGATGGTTGCCGTTCGTAGAAACTGTCGAAGGGGCTTGCTTAAAAATATATAATCAATCCTGGAATAGGATCTGTGAGATTGGGAGAAAAATGTATAGACTTTTACCGTGGAGTAAATCACGCGCCAAGAGTCAAGAAGCTCCAATCTATGAAGTGCCGTGTGTGGGAAGTTGGCTCTGTATATACTATTTCAAAGTAAGAAATAGTGTGCACAGAGTCCAAGGGTTCCCCTTAGAGGTAAGATAGTGGCAAAAAGAGATAATTCTAATGCTCTATTTTTTGGTAGTGTGGTCGAGCACTAGGCTTATCAGAGGGTAGTGTTAAGCATTTGTTGTACACACACAGGTAATAAATGAGGAACACACACTCAAAGACTTACTCCAGGCCAATAGGTTTTTATATAGAAAAATATATTTTCTTACTTTATTTTAAGAACCACAGGTTCAAGATTTACAAGTAATGCTTCAAATGAAAGGTATTTCACTCAGGTATTCTAGGAACTTTGAATTATCACAATATCATGTACAGTTTTGACAAAAAATGGCAATAAGCTATTTTAAAAGTGGACCCTGCAAAAATCAACAGTTCCTGGGGGAGGTAAGTAAAGGTTAAGTTCACAGGTAAGTAAAACACTTACAAGTCTCAAAGTTGGGTCCAAGGTAGCCCACCGTTGGGGGTTCAAGGCAACCCCAAAGTTACCACACCAGCAGCTCAGGGCCGGTCAGGTGCAGAGGTCAAAGTGGTGCCCAAAACACATAGGCTTCAATGGAGAAGGGGGTGCCCCGGTTCCAGTCTGCCAGCAGCTAAGTACCTGCGACTTTGGAGGGCAGACCAGGGGGGTTTTGTAGGGCACCGGAGGGGACACAAGTCAGCACAAAAAGTACACCCTCAGTGGCACAGGGGCGGCCGGGTGCAGAGTGCAAACAGGCGTCAGGTTTTGTATAGGAGGTAATGGGGGGACCCGGGGGTCTCTTCAACGATGCAGGCAGGCACGGGGGGCTCCTCGGGGTAGCCACCACCTGGGCTAGGCAGAGGGTCGCCTGGGGGTCGCTCCTGCACTGGAGTTCGGTTCCTTCAGGTCCTGGGGTCTGCGGGTGCAGTGTTGGTTCCAGGCGTCGGGTCCCTTGTTAAAGGCAGTCGCGGTCAGGGGGAGCCTCTGGATTTCCTCTGCAGGCGTCGCTGTGGGAGCTCCGGGGGGTCGTCTCTGGCTACTCATGGGCTCGCAGTGGCCGGGGAGTCCTCGTTGTAGTGTTGGTTTTCTGCAGGTCGAGTCAGGGGGTCAGGTGCAGAGTGGAAAGTCTCACGCTTCCGGCGGGAAACGAGAAGTCTTCAAAGTCATTTCTTTGTTGGAAGAAAGTTGCAGATTGTTTGAACAGGGCCGCTGTTCACTGGAGTTTCTTGGTCCCTGATTGCAGGGAAGTCCTCTGAGGCTTCAGATGTTGCTGGTCCCTGTTGGATGCGTTGCTGTTGCAGTTTTCTTCGAAGTTGGGAGACAGGCCGGTAGGGCTGGGGCCAAAGCAGTTGTCATCTCCGTCTTTACTGCAGGGCTTCAGGTCAGCAGTCCTTCTTCTTGTTAAGGTTGCAGGAATCTAGTTTCCTAGGTTCTGGGGAGCCCCTAAATACTGAATTTAGGGGTGTGTTTAGGTCTGGGAGGGCAGTAGCCAATGGCTACTGTCCTTGAGGGTGGCTACACCCTCTTTGTACCTCCTCCCTGTGGGGAGGGGGGCCCATCCCTAATCCTATTGGGGGAATCTTCCATCCACAAGATGGAGGATTTCTAAAAGTAAGGGTCACCTCAGCTCAGGACACCTTAGGGGCTGTCCTGACTGATGGGTGACTCCTTGTTTTTCTAATTATCTCCTCCAGCCTTGCCGCCAAAAGTGGGGGCAGTGGCCGGAGGGGCGGGCATCTCCACTAGCTGGAATGCCCTGTGGCGCTGTAACAAAGGGGGTGAGCCTTTGAGGCTCACTGCCAGGTGTTACAGTTCCTGCAGGGGGAGGTGAGAAGCACCTCCACCCAGTACAGGCTTTGTTCCTGGCCACAGAGTGACAAAGGCACACTCTCCCCATGTGGCCAGCAACATGTCTGGTGTGTGGCAGGCTGGCAAAAACTAGTCAGCCTACACTAGAAGTCGGGTATGTTTTCAGGGGGCATCTCTAAGATGCCCTCTGGGTGTATTTTACAATAAATTGCACACTGGCATCAGTGTGCATTTATTGTCCTGAGAAGTTTGATACCAAACTTCCCAGTTTTCAGAGTAGCCATTATGGAACTGTGGAGTTCGTGTTTGACAAACTCCCAGACCATATACTCTTATGGATACCCTGCACTTACAATGTCTAAGGTTTTGCTTGGACACTATAGGGGCATAGTGCTCATGCACATATGCCCTCACCTGTGGTATAGTGCACCCTGCCTTAGGGCTGTAAGGCCTGCTAGATTGGTAACTTACCTATGCCACAGGCAGTGTGAGGTTGGCATGTCACTCTGAGGGGAGTGCCATGTCGACTTAGTAATTTTCTCCCCACCAGCACACAAGCTGTGAGGCAGTGTGCATGTGCTGAGTGAGGGGTCCCCAGGGTGGCATAAGACATGCTGCAGCCCTTAGAGACCTTCCCTGGCATCAGGGCCCTTGGTACCAGGGGTACCAGTTACAAGGGACTTACCTAGGTGCCAGGGTTGTGTCAATTGTGGAGACAAAGGTACAGTTTAGTGAAAGAACACTGGTGCTGGGGCCTGGTTAGCAGGGTCCCAGCACACTTTCAAGTCATAACTTAGCATCAGCAAAGGCAAAAAGTTGGGGGTAACCATGCCAAGGAGGCATTTCCTTACACCGTCTTAATGGATTTCGCAAAGGCACTTTAAGCGGTCTCAGGGGATGGGTTGTGTCCTGAGCGGTATCCCAAATCAAGCTGAAGCCTCCCAAAAGCACTATCTCACCCTCCGCAAAGCCTCCCAGCATGTTTGCCCACCATTAGGCGCATAGAGTGTGGCTATCGTACAAACCTGCCCCCCCCCCCCCCTCAGGGATCCCTTAACAAACAAGAATCTACCCTCTTTAACTAGTTGCAACCCAGAAAGCTGAAAGTGCGTGGCTCTATTAAACAGCAAGGCTACCCCACAATGCTTTGTTGCCACGGAGGCAGTTCTTGAGATGTGTTTCCTGCAATGCCACTATATCATATCAGTGGTCATCAAAGAATTTCCGCAACTGTGATTGCCTTTTAGGGGAATTTAGCCCTTTAATATTCCATGTTAAAAAATGTAGCGTCATGTCAGTGTAAGTAAGAAGGCCTCGCCCGAGAGTACCTCTGATCTAGTATGTCACCCAGGGTCCCCAGCACTCCCCCTCCATCCCACAACCCCCGTCCGCTCCTGCCCCACCCGAATGTTCATTCACATGAAATAGGGACAACAAACAGTAATCAAACATCAAGAATAACAATTTGAAAAGTAACAACATAGAAACTATAAGTCGCTGACATTGAAACGGGAAACTCTGTGTGGTCCTCATGAGCGGGAAGGGGTATTCATCCGCCTCCACCCCTGACAGACCACTTACAAAAGCACAGACAGTGTCCGGTGTAGGGACCTCATTTGCCGCTTGTTGGAGGGATGATAGGGAACCACCCCGGGAGCGCCCACGCCGCCAGCATCCCGCCAGCCAGTCCAAAGTCTCCAGACTGTCACCTGGGGGGAGGAACAGGGTCAAGACTGATTTGCATATGGCTGGGTCCAAACTGGGGTGGCATGGTGAGCAAAAGAACGATGGATTAAACCCAGATCTATGACTGGGGGTGAGTGTTTGACAATGTTCAGCATTCCGTCCATCACTTGTTGTTTTTGCTTTGTCACCCTAAGTGGGAAGGGTATGCCCAGACGTGGGTCCCGTGCTTCCCATGCCACTGGATTCAAGCTAGCCTGGCTGATGAGGGGTGAAACCCCGAAACCGGTCCCAGGATGCTTGTTTCCGGTCCAGTGAGGACCTGGCTTGGCAGTTCGGTCTGGACTGTTCCCATGAGGAACAGGGTCAAGACTGATTTGCATATGGCTGGTTCCAAACTGGGGTGGCATGGTGAGCAAAAGAACGATGGATTAAACCCAGATCTATGACTGGGGGTGAGTGTTTGACAATGTTCAGCATTCCGTCCATCACTTGTTGTTTTTGCTTTGTCACCCTAAGTGGGAAGGGTATGCCCAGACGTGGGTCCCGTGCTTCCCATGCCACTGGATTCAAGCTAGCCTGGCTGATGAGGGGTGAAACCCCGAAACCGGTCCCAGGATGCTTGTTTCCGGTCCAGTGAGGACCTGGCTTGGCAGTTCGGTCTGGACTGTTCCCATGAGGAACAGGGTCAAGACTGATTTGCATATGGCTGGGTCCAAACTGGGGTGGCATGGTGAGCAAAAGAACGATGGATTAAACCCAGATCTATGACTGGGGGTGAGTGTTTGACAATGTTCAGCATTCCGTCCATCACTTGTTGTTTTTGCTTTGTCACCCTAAGTGGGAAGGGTATGCCCAGACGTGGGTCCCGTGCTTCCCATGCCACTGGATTCAAGCTAGCCTGGCTGATGAGGGGTGAAACCCCGAAACCGGTCCCAGGATGCTTGTTTCCGGTCCAGTGAGGACCTGGCTTGGCAGTTCGGTCTGGACTGTTCCCATGAGGAACAGGGTCAAGACTGATTTGCATATGGCTGGGTCCAAACTGGGGTGGCATGGTGAGCAAAAGAACGATGGATTAAACCCAGATCTATGACTGGGGGTGAGTGTTTGACAATGTTCAGCATTCCGTCCATCACTTGTTGTTTTTGCTGAGCCCTCACACAGCCCCCATCAAGAACCTCCTCCTCCGCCCCCAGGCGAACCTCCAGCTGATGTGAGTCAAGAGAAAAATACTACGACTTGGGAGCTTTCCTCCCCTCCTGCAGCAGCTTCCAGTGACCCCCAACGGAAGACACGGAGGATCAACGCCGTGACTCCCCCGACACAGCGACTCCGATGTCCACACTTCTCTCCTGCAGACCCAATGTGGCCGCTGCCTCCCCATACTCCATGAAGTGGTAGGGCTTGTTGTTAAGTTCAAAAGCAATGCCAAATGGAAATGTCCATTTGTACCTGATGTTTTGCGCTTTCAACTCATTCGTGATCGGACGGAGTCTCTGCCGCCGTAGTAGTGTAGATGGAGCAATGTCCTGGAAAAGCGTGCACTGAGCTCCTTGAAAAGACACCAAGTCCTGTTGCCTCGCCTTCTGAAGTATGCGCTATTTAACCTTGAATGAGCTCAATTTCACCAGGATGTCGCGGGGTCTCTTATCGTCAATGGCGGGGCGACTCCCCACCCTAGGCACCCTTTCAATCTGTACCTCTGGGTGCCCATCGCCCAAGAGAGTGGAGAAGAGACCCACCACAAACAACTCCAGATCCGGGCCTTCACTGCCCGCCTCCAGCCCCGCAGTCTAATGTTATTTCTTCTAGAGCGGTTTTCCAAGTCCTCGCATTTGATTATCGAAAGTTGGAGATGAGAACTGAGCTGTGAAACCTCTTTCTCCAAGGGACTTGCTTGTTGTTTTAGCTCTTGGACTTGTGTTTCAAGATTCAATGTGCGGGTCCCCACTGAGTCCACGTCCGCAATTAGTGACTTCCGACTGAAGCGCCTCCAGCGCAGACTTGAAGTCAGCCGTGAGTTCCTCACGCAGTTGCGCCTTAAAGGTGTGGAGGGACGACAGAAGGTCCTCCTTAGTGAGTGCCATGTCACCGAACCACTGCGATGCAAGCACCCCGGATCCGGCAGGCGTGAAATAACTAGAGACGCTATTAGATTGTAGCTTCCGTCGAGGCATAGTCGTCCCCAGGCCTCACTCACCCTAGTGCTCCTCTTGCCACAATTGGTACCACTTCTGCTGTCCACCAGCCACTCCTCACTAGGACAGGACTCCCCATGTTGACAACGCCGGTAAACAGAGGAAAAAAAAAAACTCTATGCAGGGGAAGGAAGAAGTGTCCGTCCTGCTACTTCTCCATGTAGGGCCTCCCCAGAGAAGCCAGACGTGGTCTGACACCAGACGCCATCTGTAGGAAGTTGGCTCTGTATGTACTATGTCAAAGTAAGAAATAGCATGCACAGAGTCCAAGGGTTCCCCTTAGAGGTAAGATAGTGGCAAAAAGAGATCATTCTAATGCTCTATTTTGTGGTAGTGTGGTCGAGCAGTAGGCTTATCAGAGGGTAGTGTTAAGCAGTTGTTGTACACACACAGGCAATAAATGGGGAACACACACTCAAAGACAATTCCAGGCCAATATGTTTTTATATAGAAAAATATATTTTCTTAGTTTATTTTAAGAACCACAGGTTCAAGATTTACAAACAATACTTTAAATGAAAGGTATTTCACTTAGGAACTTTAGGAACTTTGAATTAGCAAAATAGCATATACAGTTTTCACCCAAATGGCAATAAGCTATTTTAAAACTGGTCACTTAGTGCAATTTGCAACAGTTCCTGGGGGAGGTAAGTGTTTGTTAGTTTTGCAGGTAAGTAAACCACCTACAGGGTTCAAAGTAGGGTCCAAGGTAGCCCACTGTTGGGGGTTCAGGGCAACCCCAAAGTTACCACACCAGCAGCTCAGGGCCGGTCAGGTGCAGAGGTCAAAGTGGTGCCCAAAACGCATAGGCTTCAATGGAGAAGGGGGTGCCCCGGTTCCAGTCTGCCAGCAGGTAAGTACCCGCGTCTTCGGAGGGCAGACCAGGGGGGTTTTGTAGGGCCCGGGGGGGACACAAGTCAACACAAAAAGTACACCCTCAATGGCACGGGGCGGCCGGGTGCAGTGTGCAAACAGGCGTCGGGTTTGCAATGGAGTTTAATGGGAGACCAAGGGGTCTCTTCAGCAAAGCAGGCAGGCAAGGGGGGGGGGGGGGCTCCTCGGGGAAGCCACCACCTGGGCAAGGGAGAGGGCCACCTGGGGGTCGCTCCTGCACTGGATGTCGGATCCTTCAGGTCCTGGGGGCTGCAGGTGCAGTGTCCTTACCAGGCATCGGGTCTTTGAAGCAGGCAGTCGCGGTGAGGGGGAGCCTCTGGATTCCCTCTGCAGGCGTCGCTATGGGGGCTCAGGTGGGTCAACTCTGGTTACTCACGGGCTCGCAGTCGCTGGGGAGTCCTCCCTGTAGTGTTTGTTCTCCACAAGTCGAGCCGGGGGCGTCGGGTGCAGAGTGAAAAGTCTCACGCTTCCGGCGGGAAACGTGTGTTCTTTCAAAGTTGCTTCTTTGTTGCAAAGGTGTTTCTTTCTTGGAGCAGAGCCGCTGTACCCGGGAGTTCTTGGTCCTTTTAGATGCAGGGTAGTCCTCTGAGGCCGCTGGATCCTGGGGAACGGGTCGCTGGATCCTGGGGAACGCGTCGCAGGAGCAGTTCTTTTGAAGTGGGGAGACCGGCCGGTGAAGCTGGGGCCAAAGCAGTTGGTGTCTCCGTCTTCTCTGCAGGTTTTTCAGCTCAGCAGTCCTTTTTCATCTTAGGTTGCAGGACTCTATCTTGCTGGGTTCCGGGAATCCCTAAATACTCGATTTAGGGGTATGTTTAGGTCTGGGGGGTTAGTAGCCAATGGATACTAGCCCTGAGGGTGGCTACACCCTCTTTGTGCCTCCTCCCTGAGGGGAGGGGGGCACATCCCTAATCCTATTGGGGGAATCCTCCATCTGCAAGATGGAGGATTTCTAAAAGTCAGAGTCACCTCAGCTCAGGACACCTTAGAGGCTGTCCTGACTGGCCAGTGTCTCCTCCTTGTTTTTCTCATTATCTCCTCCGGCCTCATTATCTCCTCCGGCCTTGCCGCCAAAAGTGGGGCCGTGGCTGGAGGGGGCGGGCAACTCCACTAGCTGGAGTGCCCTGGGGTGCTGTAGCAAAGGAGGTGAGCCTTTGAGGCTCACCGCCAGGTGTTACAGTGCCTGCAGGGGGAGGTGAGAAGCACCTCCACCCAGTACAGGCTTTGTTAGTACCCGCAGAGTGACAAAGGCACTCTCCCCATGTGGCCAGCAACATGTCTGGTGTGTGGCAGGCTGCTAAAACTAGTCAGCCCACACTGGTAGTTGGGTATGGTTTCAGGGGGCATCTCTAAGATGCCCTCTGGGGTGTATTTCACAATAAAATGCACACTGGCATCAGTGTGCATTTATTGTGCTGAGAAGTTTGATACCAAACTTCACAGTTTTCAGTGTAGCCATTATGGTGCTGTGGAGTTCGTCCATGACAGATTCCCAGACCATATACTCTTATGGCTACCCTGCACTTACAATGTCTAAGGTTTTGCTTAGACACTGTAGGGGCATAGTGTTCATGCACTTATGCCCTCACCTATGGTATAGTGCACCCTTACAATGTCTAAGGTTTTGCTTAGACACTGTAGGGGCATAGTGTTCATGCACTTATGCCCTCACCTATGGTATAGTGCACCCTGCCTTAGGGCTGTAAGGCCTACTAGAGGGGTGACTTATCTATGCCATAGGCAGTGTGAGGTTGGCATGGCACCCTGAGGGGAGTGCCATGTCGACTTAGTCATTTTATCCCCACCAGCACACACAATCCGGCATGCAGTGTGTCTGTGCTGAGTGAGGGTTCCCCAGGGTGGAATAAGACATGCTGCAGCCCTTAGAGACCTTCCCTGGCATCAGGGCACTTGGTACCAGGGGTACCAGTTACAAGGGACTTACCTGGATGCCAGGGTGTGCCAATTGTGGAAACAAAGGTACAGGTTAGGGAAAGAACACTGGTGCTGGGGCCTGGTTAGCAGGCCTCAGCACACTTTCAAATCATAACTTGGCATCAGCAAAGGCAAAACGTTCCCACTTCGCGATCCCCGGCTCACTCTCCTCGCTGATGTCGCCTTGCACTCGTGTCTCGTCAGGGGCGCCGCACCCCACCCCACTCCAAACACACGACCGCTCGGCACACCCAGAGGGGGCCCTACTGCCCACCCCACCCCTGCCGGGCCGCCGCCACCTCGCCCCCCAGTCCAGGGACACCCCCTCACCTTACTCAGGGCCATCCCGAAGCACGGGCCCCGAGGCTCCAACCCGTGTTCCGGCTCTCCAGGATTGGGCGCCGCCCGCGCCGGCACGAACAGTCGCCGTTCACCTCCGCTGCTCCTCACTGAACCCCCAGGACTCGAGCAAGAGGCCCCTCTAGACACCCGATTAATGGGTCTGCAGGGTGGGTGGTCACTGAGCCTCCGGGCTTCACGACCGGTCAGCCATGTTGGTTGGCCACTCAAATTTTATTACAATGAAAAAAAGTATTGTCCAAGTAAGGCCACTGGCCAGTCCATTGTATTACCCTGAAGGGCCAAAATAGGCCGAATTTAACTCCCACATGTGCAAAGGGTACTCCACTTGAAAGGGGCATCAATGGGGCAGCCAGGCACCTCAGGGAACAGGGGCCAGGAGTGGCGGGGTGGGGACTAACATCTGGAAGGGGGGAGGGCTTGGGCTTAGGTTTGGGAGGTGGAGGTGTTTTTTTGGCTTGCCCTTGGAAGGCGGGGGAGTGGGCTTTGACCGGGGGGTGGCAGAGGGAAGTGGGGCAACACGGGGCTTCTTCCTCCCTGGGGAAGGGGCACGTGAATGGGAAGGGCGGACTTGGACGTGGAAGGAGTGGACTGGGCAAGGAGATGGGCACGTTTAGGGACAAGACAGGGTGGGCCAGTGGGATCGAACAGGTAAATACGGGAAAGAAAAAGCTTCTATGAGGCAGTTGGAGGGGATTTGGAGGCAGGTCTGGGAGTGGAGGTAGAGCGAGTGTTTGTATCAAGTGTAGATGTTCCGGACATGGATGAAGGTGCCTGTAAAGTATGCTGATGTGTGGTGGATGTGTGTGGTGTGGATGGCTGTGAATGTTTGTGTGTTTTGGGAGGAGGGCAGGATGGACAAAGTGGGACAAGACAGGCTGCCAGGGTACATGGATGTTGTCTGGGTGTATGTAGGTCTGGTGACTGTGCTGCAAGTGTCTGTCAATGTAGTTGTGGTGAGTGAAGGTGTGGTGTCTGGGGTGCATGTCTGGATGTCAGATGTTGTGGTGACTGCATGAATGAGGTCAGCAGCAGTGACTGAGGGTGCAGTGCGTGTGGGTTTGCATGGTGAGGTGACAGACAGGGTGGCGGGGGAGGGTGACACACTGGGGGAAGTGGAAGTTGTATGTGCTTTGGTATGTTGGGTGTGTGCCTGCCTGTGGTAGGAAGTGTGGTGCTTGTGTTTGTCTGTGTGCTTCTTGTGTGCGGACGTGTGTGCATGGCTGTCAGTACGTGTGCTTGGGATGGGTGACGGGAGTGGCGTGCTGGAAGGGGTAGAGGTGGTGGGAGGAGGGACGGACAGACCAGGGACACTAGCTGCCGTCAAGGAGGAGGCCAGAGCCAGAAAAGATCTCTGTAAGCTAGACATGGCACCTTGAATGCCTTCCAGGTATGCATTGCATTGCTGCATCTGGGATGCTAGCCCCTGGATGGCATTCACAATGGTTGTCTGCCCTACATAGATGATTCTCAGGAGGTCAATAGCCTCCTCCGTGAGGGCAGCAGAGCTGACTGGGGCAGGGGATGAAGTGCCTGGGGCGAAGGAGACGCCCACCCTCCTGGGTGAGCGGGCACGGGCAACTGAGTGGGGAGCAGCTGGGAGGGCGGTGATGGTATGGGGTGGCGGAAGAGGACAAAGAATGGGTGGGTCCAGTAGGGTCTGCCATCACCAGGGAGCTCCCATCGAAGGAGGTATCAGAGTCGTTACCTCCAGTGGTAGCTGCCTCCCCTGTGGTACTCCCCTCACCCTCCAACCCACTGGTCCCCTTGGCGTTGCTCGACTCTGCCTCCTTGGAACCGTGAGCTGCTGCATCCCCACTCACCGTTGCCTCAGCTCCCTCGCCAGATGATGCTAATGTACACAAAGGACACAAGAGCACAGGGGTGGGGAAACAAAACAAGAGAGAACTATGTCAAATCCTGAATATATGTACATTTTGCCTCACACACACTCCCACCCAGGTCACGCAAGTACCCTCAGCAGAAACAACATACGTAATGAATGTGCCACTGACTAGTAGCCATTACCCCAGAATACACCACATCACCCATAGAAAACACTGACCTGATACACTGTGTGGAGTACACCCATGAGAGACCATGCCCAGCCAATGCACTTACAATTCCATGAGGCCACAAAGCATACCAGATGACAGAAAGGGGACCCCCATGGGCCTATGGAGACTGCCCAAACTACCCCTCACACAATTCCAGGGACTTTGAGGGGGCAGGATTGCAGGAACACGCCTGTCCAAGTGCCTAGCACTAGACTGCATCCATACCACATCACCAACATACATACATCAAAGCAGTATCACAACAGTGTTGGTACTCACTCCCTTGAGGCTGCTGTGCTGCCTTCAAGCGCCCATCCAAATCCAGATAGGCCACAGCCAGAATGTGGGCCATTAGGGGGGTCAGGGTCCGACGGGCACCCCTTCCTCGTTGGGAGGCCTTCCCCTTCTGGGCCTCTCCGGTCTTCCTAGCCCATGGCCTCAGGTCCCCCCACCGCTTCCTGCAGTGGGTGCTCCGCCGGTTGTAGACCCCCAGGGTCCGCACTTCCTTGGCGATGGCTTGCCACAGGCCTTTCTTTTGATGGGCGCTGACCTGCATGGGACACACAGAGCAAAGAAACAGACGTTAGTTTGTGTGCACCGAATACAGATAACATGTTGGTCCCTATGGAACGGCCATTGTTGAAAGCCATGTTGTCAACTCACATGGAGTACATGCCAGACAGTCTACATCTGGGCAGTCACACATCGAACCTACATGCATACACGCATCAGCCACAATCACACACATCTAAGGATGAGAAACGCCAACTCACCTGCTCCTCTGGCCACCCATACAACTTGACATACAGAAGTAGGACCCCGTCCACCAGCTTCTCTAGCTCCTCCGTGGTGAAGGCCGGGGCCCGTTCCCCTGTGACCTGTGCCATCTCAGGGACCAGAGTCAGGACACAGCAGCACACGCAGTAGAGTACTAGCCTGCACGGGAATCAGGAGCCAAGTGTCAAGGGTCTGACGAAATGGTGTAGGTACTGCAGCGGTGTGCTCACTCACTGCCGGCGGCGATCATGATTGGCCCAGGTTCCCCATTGATAACCATGTAATACAATGATCGGGTGCACAGTGGTGAACACCACCTTCCGCCATGACGACTAACGCCAGAGGAATTAAGTCACTTCCACTCCCTCATACCTGGATGCAGGAGGATGCCATTTTGCTACCGCCACGTCACCATAGCCTGGACAGGGGCCTCATCCAGGGCCTTCAAATCTATGACCTTGGTTGCTTGCTGACATTAGTCTAGGATCCTCATATGCACCCATCTTTGGAATTGTGTCCACACTGGGATGCCATTATGACAGAGTTAATTCAGCACACATATGCCTGACGGTGTACTTCATACTTTGCATCTGTGTGTGTTACCTACGTGTCGCACTTACAAAGATACAGTGACATCACGTGATGCAGGTGTATGTTGACACTCAAAATGTGTTCTTTCCACCCCCATAGGTACAGACCCATGTGGCGAGGGAGGGCCCCATCTGTTTATAGACCTCTGGTTGATTTGGAAACTATGGAGGAACGTCACATCATTGTCACCTGCAGACTCAATAGAGCTACTGTCCATGACCTCTGTGCATTAATGGATCCTGTACTGAAACCGGCTAATCGGAATCAGCATGCCATCCCTACAACTGTGCAAGTGCTATCTGTATTCCAGTTTTTGGCTACAGGCTCATTTCAGGTGACAGTGGGCATGGGTTCAGGGGTCTCACAGCCAATGTTTAGCCTCATCCTGTCAAAATCCTGGATGCATTCGTCCAACACCTGCAAACATATGTCCAGTTTCCCCAAAGGGCTGAACGTCCTGCCATCAAATCTGGATTTTATGCCTTTGCTAACATCCCACATGTGATTGATGCCATTGATGGATCACACATTGCTCTCATGCCCCCAAGAGTGAATGAACAGGTGTACAGGAATCAGAAGAACTATCACTCCATGAATATACAATTGGTGTGTACTGCTGACCAGAACATTTCACATGTCAATGCCAGGTTCCCAGGCCCAGTCCATGATTATTTTGACCTGAGAAACAGCAGTGTACCACACTTGATGGAACAACTACAAGAGGACAGAGGCTGGCTCATAGGTGAGTGTGTATGACACTGGATCTGTATAAAGCTGACAGCCAGCCAGTGTGCATGTAAAGTAAGTTTCTTAAGATCCTGTCTCGCTCACTTTTAAAGGTGATTCTGGCTACCCCAACTTGCAATGGCTCCTGACACCAGTGAGGAATCCCAGAACAGATGCGGAGAGGAATTATAATGAGGCCCATGGATGTACTAGGAGGGTGATTGAGAGCACTATTGGTCTCCTGAAGGCTAAAGTTAGTTGCCTCCATCTCTCTGGGGGATCCCTGTGCTATGTCCCTGACAAGGTGTGTAAGATAGTGGGGGCCTGCTGCATGCTGCACAACTTGGCTGTGAGGAAAGCTATCCCGCTTCTGGAAGAGGAGGGCGCTGTCCAACCAGCCCGGCAACCTCAGAGAAGGGATAAGAGTGATGGTGAGGAAGAAGAGGGGGAAGATCTCAACTCCAGGAACCAGCTGATCCCCCTATACTTCCAGTGACTCTAAGGTACTGTTCAATGATGCTGATGTCTTTACTGCATAGTTTCAGTCTGACTCATGTAATTGGTAATGTGGTGTCTATAGTCATTGACACTGTTAACTGATGACTGAAGTGGCATGTGCCAGGTAACCCAATATTAGGTACAGTGTGACATACTTCAGGCGCTACAGTGTGTTGGATCCCCTCCTGCAATAAATTTATGATTATGAAATTGACTGGCTAATGCATACACACTCACAATTGATATCTCATATTGACGAGGGACATACGATTTGAGTGCATAGGTGTATTTATTAAGTGACAAAATATACATATTTCGTGGGACAGTGAATGGGAGGGGGCACATGGTGCATATCAGGTAGATATGCTCAGCTGTTGGTAGCACTGGATTTTGTTCCATGTGGCCAGCGGTAGATGGTGTGATGACAGTGGCAAGTCAACAAGGGAGCACAGTGGCAGACAAGGGAGACAGTTCAGGGCACAGTCACTTCCTAGAGGTGGCCTTGGTCTTGGCTGGTGTTTCAGTGGCATGTCTGGGTCTGAGGGCACATTTGCGTGGCTGAAGCTGGGCTGCAGGGGTAGGGGTGCTGGTTTCCTGTGTGTCCTCTGGCAGTGCCACCAGTCCAGTAGCTGCTGCAGATATAGATGGCAGGACAGTGGCCTGGCTAGTGGTAGGAACTTGCAGGTGGGTGGAGGTCTCAGACTGGCCGTGGTACTGGTGCTGCAGCACCCCTGCAATGGTGATCATGGTGGCATTGAGCTGTTTCCATTGCTTCATGGCCTCCTGGTGGTATGCTATCTGCAGCCCCTGATTCTGCTCCAAGGTAGCCAGGATCTGGCCCAACCTGTCCTGGGTATGGTGGTATGCTCCCAGGACTTCAGATATCACCTCCTGGGCTGCTACATCCATCCTTTGACCACCCCCCTGGGCCACTGATGTCCACCCACTTGCCTTAGCCCCCTGTGCCTGTGCCCCCTGCACATGCACAGGTCTGGCAGTCCCACCTGCACTGGGCCCTTCATCATCCTGCCTGTTTGTGGGTGGAGACTGTGCCCTCTGTACATGTGGGCCGCCAGTCTGTGGCCGGGAGACACTGATGTGGGGTTGTTTGGCCAGAGCTGATGATGGTGGCTGGGTGGGGCTGCTGGAGAGTGACAGTCCAGGACTGTGTGATGGACCAGGGCATTCCTCAGTTTCCATACATCCCTCTGCACTCTCCTGATTGGGACCTCTGTCTTCGTGTGGAGCGCTGGCATTCCTTGGCGTTTCCGTCCAGGTGGCATGGGTGGTAGTGCCTGTGGGGGGGTAATGGACATGTGGGTGTCAGGTACTTTTTCAGCAATTGATGCACTGCTCTGCTATATTTTGTGCTGATATTCCCTTGTCGTGGCATGCAAGGTCCCTTCACGTACATATCTTTGCATTTCATGAGGGGGTGGAGGTGCATTGTGGGTGCTGTAGTGCCACTGGGAATCCATGCAGGGGTAGGTGACTGTGCACAGGGGGGCAGGATGGAGGTCTGGTTGTGGGATAGTGGGCATGCAGGGTAGTTGGATGTGGGTGTTGTGGACTGACTGGGGATGTGGTCCTGGTGGTAGTGAGCGGAGTGGTGTGATACATGCATTATAGGTGGGTAGCCTGTTAAGGTATTGTAGTTGACTTACCCGAGTCCAGTCCTCCAGTGAGTCCAGTGAGGCCCTCCTGGTGCAGGATAGCCAGGACCTTCTCCTCCCAGTCTGTGTAATCAGGGGTTGCAGGTGGTGGACCACCACCAGTCTTTTGTGCGGCGATGTTGTGCCTGGATGCCATAGACCCAACCTTCCCACGCATGTCATTTTATCCCTTCCAGATGTCATCCCTTGTGTGTGGATGGCTTCCCACTGCGTTGACCTTGTTGACAATCGCCTGCCATAGCTCCATCTTTCTGGCCACGGGTGTCTGCTGCACCTGTGCCCCGAACAGTTGTGGCTCGACCCGGAGTATTTCATCCACCATGGCCCTTAGCCCCCTATCTGTGAAACGGGGGTGCTTAGGGGGTGCCATGGTGTGTGTTGTGGGTGGTGTGTTGTGGGTGTATTGGTGAGGGTGCTGTTGTGTGGTTGTGTGTGTGGCTTATTAAGGTGTTTGGGGTTTGGATGTGTTTTGGTGGAGTATTTGTGCGTGTGACTTGTGTTATATTGAGTTCAGTGTAATGGGTACTGTGTTGTCAATCTCAGGTGTGCTATTGGCGATGCAAAGGATTGTGGGGTGTGTATGTGTGTTTTATATTGTTGTTGAAATGTGTCAGGTGTGTCGGTTTCAAAGTTGCCAATGTGTGCATTTGATGTTGGTGGCTCCCATTGCTGGCCGTGGCGGTGCGTACCGCCAATGGTCGGTCGGCATCCACTATTCGCCACGCTGATTTGTGCTTCATTATTTGTTGGGGGGAGGATTTGTCTCCATGGCGGTGGCAGGGTGGGGTGTACTACCATTCCACAGTTGTAGGCCCTGGCGGTGGGTGGAGGTTGCAGGATTTTTGGAGGTTTTACTTTTTGGCATCATAATTCGGCAGTGTCCAGTCTACCGCCACTGGCGGTCTTCTGTTCACCATCGCCAAGGCAGGCGGCAGTGATTACTCCCAAGTTCATATTGAGGGCCTAAGTTGTGAATCAGACCCCCACAAATGGATTTGCAGAACTAAAAAAAAAAAACATGAAGTACTTCGTTTGACTTCCAGATTTAATACACAATTTATTGTTTCTTCTGTCACATTACTATCTCTTTCTGTTTCTGCCCCGCTTAGGTTTAACTTCCTCTTTTCTGCTTCCCACTTCACCTCTCACCTTCACACTGCTTAATTCTCTTCTTTTGGCCCTACCCAGCTTACACCCACCTCGCCCCTCCCTGCTCTTCAACTCTCCTCTCTTCTCCTGCCTTTTAACCATTTCACTCTGGTTCTAACCCTCTTACACTTAATCTATTCAATTCCCTCTTGCCCTCTGTGACCCAGCCTCCTAACTTTTCCTGCTGATTCTGCTTCTCTTCTGTTACCTCTTGTAAGCATCTAAATGAAATGATCCTCAGGAACGTAAGGTAAGTTCTTAGTAAAGGTTTATTAGAATCAAAGTACGGAGCCCGCAGCAAGCTGGACCTGTGTCTCGGCCAGTCAGCAGCTACTGAACTAACCGATGCCCAGAGCACCAGTGAAACTCCCTGTTTTTTAAAACACAACGCGTTTAACACTGCCGACATACTTGTACATAAACATATTCTATTGTGGAATACAAACAGTGCCAAAGTGCTCCTGAGCACTGCCTGAGCGCAAAACACTCAGCCTACCACAGGAGCAGAAAAATCAAACACAACTCACAAGATACTTACAGGTACAACACCTCTCCCCTCCGTACCCAATTCACCTCTCACCTTTTCCCCCATTGTTAACCTTTTCTACCTGGTTCTGCCCTTCTTCCATCCATCGCTCCCCTCCACATTCTGCACTTCCCTCTCATTTATCCCAAGTCCCTTCCCTTTCCTTGCTGGATCTGCCCTCTTACATACACTTCTCACCCTGCTATTCTACTTGTTGCCTCAAGTTGCTCTTGTATCATCTTACAAGTCTGTGCTGGTTTTGGCACCCCTATACCCAACCTCATATGTTCCCCTTGTCACCCCTTCCTTCAAACTCGTAGCTTCTTTTGCTGGTTCTACATTTCTTACTTCTTCTCTCTTTCATGCTCTGCAATCCCCTCTCATTTCTCACCAGTCATTTACCTTCTCTTGCTGGTTCTGCCTTCGTACATCCACTTCTCTCCTTACCTCAAATCTCTCTCCCAGTCTCTTAACTTTTCTTGCTGGTTTTGTCTCTCTTACACTCAGTATACTCTCTCACTTGTCATCTCTTCTGCTAGCCTCACACCTTCTCTTGCTGGATCTGCCTCTTTACTCCCACGGCTCTACTCATCTCTCAGCTATCTCCCAGTCCTTAACTTTCTCTTACAGTTCTTTTTTCAAATACTTCCACTTTTCCCCACCAGCCGCACTCTTTTCCTAAAGCTACCCCCTGGCTGATATTGCACCAAGACGACTGATATTTTTAAGTAAAGGGAAGTAAACAAATCTTGGAGAAATTGAAAAAGCTGTTTATATATCTTATTCACAAAGGTACATTTAGTTCTAAACTCACAACTCAAAATACCAAAATACCCTTTTCTACCTTCCAGGAATTCACATAGGGATTCCTGAAAGGCCTCAGTTCATTTACTGCTCCAGATTTCTCTACCCAGAGAAATCAGCTGAATAAATATCACTCAAAGGTTGGGATGTGGTTGTTCCAAGGTGTGATTACCCTTGGAAGTTTGGGAATGCCAAAAGATATGGCTGTTTGTGGGGATTTTCAAATTTTGATCCGACTCCTTTCCACCCTGAAAATGCTCAGAAATTTACTACAGCCAAGAGTTTTAGGAGTACCCTTTTGACCAGGATGGAAGGAGAACTGATCACCCTCCGAGTTCATAGAGAGTACAGAAAGGACTTTCAATGTAGAGAAAACAAATCATTTGCTTAGGGGCCTCCTTTCCACCTGTTCGGTGTTCTCCACTATGGAGAATGCAACACAGGCAAGAATAGGATGGGTTTCTAGGAAAATTCTGCATGTTTATGAAAAGAAAAAAGTTCAAATATATTCAGGCGGATGTAAACCTCCGCCGTAATTTTACATTATTTTTTTTATAGCAAATAGCTCCCATAATTCCTAAATTATTATTAAAGACAACAGATACAGAACTGTAATTTTAAAAGAAAATACAAGAGGGTGTGTGGCTAGGACGCCACCTAAGATGGCTGCCTGAACGCAGAGCTCCGTGCTTCACCAGAACCTCGGGAGGTTTTTGCCACATTTTGACAGCATATTACATCGCTCAAACAACTATAAACTACAGATGAATGTGCCTGGAGCACATTATGACTGAATATAATTCCTTTTAATGTACCTTTAAACATAAAATACTGCAAATTTGCTGACTAGAGTATTTCAGCCGCCATTTGTTTTTCTTTATTGCACTGCTTTTCCCTTTCTCGGCGTCTTATGGAACAACATTTTGCTCACATGTCAGTTATTTTGATGCTTATATTTTCTGATATTTCTATGTTAACAATGACATTTTAAGATTGGATATTTATTTTTTAGACTCTTTTTAAATCTAGAATCATAATGCTTTGGGGGATTATTATTTTTTGTGCACTTCAGTCATTGTTTCTTAATATTGAGTTTGGAGTCTTGTTGGCATATTTTATACACTACTTTATTTAGACTTTTCTTCCAATTTGGCATATATGGAAAAAACAAGAAACTTTTACATGTCACTAAAGCTTCTTTGAATATTATCTCGGATTTGGATCATTCTTTTATGATTTCTTTGATGGAAGCTTCAACTTCTTCTTTTGACATAGCTCAAACTAGTTCCTCTTGTCCAATGACATCTATGCTTCCACCCTTGAAGCCACCATTATCATCTTCAGCAAATAAAAGACATAAACAACACCCTCCTTCTCCTCCGAAATCTACATCTCTTATATCTCTGGATACTGTAATAGAGGAGATTAAAGCTGTGAGACCATTTATTGAAGAAACTAACACCTGTGTTCAAAATCTTGATGATAAATAGTCCGCCGTTGAACCTAGAATGACTTTATTTGAACAAAGTGTTATTAATATACAGGAGTCTTCCCCTAAAATTGCAGCTTTGGAGAAGGACATTTTAATGTTGAAAAAAACAGTCTGAAGATGTTGAAAACAGGAATCAGCACAATAACCTGCGTTTATATGGTCTTCGAAGGTGGAGATCCAGTTTCTTTATTCACATCTTCTTTTTCCAAAATTGTTGGATTTGCCTTCAACCTCTAACTTAAATATTCAACAAGCCCCTAGATTGGGACCCCAACTTACTTCGCCATCTTCTTTAACAAGACCCCATGGTGTAAATATTTTATTTCTGAAGTTCCCTGATCTTTTCAAAGTTTTAAATGCAGCCAAAACCAAAAAAAACAACTTCTATAGTCTGGTGCCAAACTGTTCTTGACACAAGATGTCCTACAGTTACTGCTAAATGAAGAAATGACTTCCTTGAGCTTAGTCCTGCGTTACAGTCTCTAGGAGCAAGATATGGTTTCTTTCATACATGCACATTTAAAGTTACTTTCCAGTGCAACACATCTTCTTTTGAAGATCCTGCAGACCTCAAAAAATGTATCCAATCTCATTAGACAGATCTGATGGACATTGCTGGCCCTTCCTCTTCAGGATGAATTAATACTGATTTCAAATGTCTTTACTTTTGCTCATTCGTCATAGATTAGTATTTATAAAATGTTTATTGCTGGTTTACCCCACTTCTCCTTATTTTTTTACAGAACATCCCAATCTCCTGTGTACCCGTTTCCCATTTGTTCCCACATGGAGTTCTGGTTTAGCGCGTTCTTTCCTGTTGGTTGTGCTGTCTCCTCTGTGTTGCCATTCCCTAGTTTTCCCTTGTTCCCCTGTAAGGAACATTGATCAGTCGCCGTTTGACTTATACTGTCATCTCTTATTGTATTTGATTTCTTAGCTTTTTTATTCTCCCTCTTTTTTATTTTATTCCTGTCTCTTCTATTTTTTCATTTTTTGTTTCCAGTTTTCATCATATTATTGTAGATTGTGTAGTTTTATATGTATTTATTGCTCATTACATTCAGGGTAATATCTTGGAATGCAAAAGGTTTTGTTAACCCGGTCAAAAGACCAAGAATATTATCTCATCTTGCTTCTTATAACCCAGATTTAGTACCCTTACAAGAGACTCATCTCACAGAGACAGAGGCATTAAAACTTAAACAAAATTGGGTGGGATAAGTTTTTGTTTCTACTACTTCTAAGAAAATTTGAGTTGTTATTCTTTGCCATAAAAAATTGAATTGTATTGTATCTCAAGAAAATGATTCTGAAGGTAGATAGTTGATTGTAAAATTACTTATAGATGATGTTCCGCTAACTGTTTTTAATGTCTATGGTCTGACCCAACCAGATGTTTTATTATGACGTAATATCAATAAGAAATGTTTTCAATATAAGGATGAGTTTTTTTTAATTTTAAGTGGTGATCGCAATCAGATTATGGATCCTTTTACTGATGGAAGATCTCAAATTAGTTTTTCTCCACATGAATCTCACAAGCAATTTCACTCCACTATTTCCTAGATTTTTTAGTGGATGCATGGAGATTATGCAATCCCAATGCTAAAGAATACTCTTTTTATCCCCCCCCACTATTCACTTTCTCGCTTGGATCATATTTTTCTCAGTAAATAGCTCACGCAAACCCTTATCTCTTCCACTATTGAACACATTGTTATATCTGATCATGCTCCAATTGTTGTAGATCTAGATCTGGTCCTATCACATCCCATTTCAGCTAGATGGAGTTTAATAATGCCCTTTTGTTATACCCCAATGTCGCCACCTCCTTTACCTCTTTTGTTAATTAATTCTTCCTATTTAGTACTACTTCAGATATAACCCCCCAAATGTTATGGGACTCCTGTAAGGCTTCAGCGCGTGGCTTCATTATAGATTTTGTTTCTAGAAAGAAGAAATCTTTTGCTGGTCAGCAGAAACTATTAGCTAATATTAAGTGTGTAGAACATACATTTTATTCCTCGTCCTCAGACTCCTCTCTACATGAACTTGTTCAAGCCAAATTAAATTTTAAGGAAAAAAAAAAAGAAATTGACTGATCAAGCCTCCTCAATATTGTTACATAGTAGTGCTCGTTATTATGGTGGCCATAATAAATCAGGGAAACTCTTAGCAAATTTTTTGAAGATTCAAAAAGAACGCTATTTTATTGAATCCATCCATTCGTCAGATGGAAAGCATTTGTTTAAAGATGGTGATATTGTGCATGAATTAACGACATTTTACAAACATTCATATACTCCGGATCACTCAATTCACTCTAGTCCTATAGAGACATACCTTAATGCTATAACACCTCTGGTTCATAATTCACTAGATTTCGATTCTCTTGAATTTCATTTAATGATTACAGAGCTAATCAAAGCTCTTAATACACTAAAAAAAGGGAAATCGCCAGTCCCAGATAGTTTCACAGTAGAATTGTATTTACATTTCTCCAATATTTTACTTCCTAAATTCCTAACACTCTTTCAGTCTTTCTTTTTTACTAGTAAAGTTGGAGGTACTATTCAAGAAGCTACTATTTGGCTAATTCATAAAGATACAAATAACAACAAACAGAGTGGCTGTGTAAAGTTGGTGTGCACTTCCAGGGTTTTAAGCTAGCATGTAAATAGAAAGTCCATGGTAGTAAAGTCTCTGTTGAAGGACGGAGTGCCCAAGTGGTTTGTCACCCAGCCACAGGGTGCGAAAGTTGTCGCCTGAAAAGGCCACAGTCTGTGTATAAGAAGAAAAGAAACCACGGCACATCACAGGTGTGTGAAGATTTCACTTTATTCCTCTATATCGTCTCGGAAAAATAGATCCCTTGTTTCAGCAAGGCAGAAGTAAGTTTGATGTCATAAGCCAATACGTTCGGAAAACAACAGCCCTGAAGAGCTGAACCATAGGTGTCCCTATGACCGCTGGCATCTCAAATTACCTGGGCAGCTGTGGGTTAATCTCTCCTGGCCAGAGCCTGCAGTCTGTTTCTGAACGTCATCTCCTCCATTAAATAACATTGGGCACCCAACACTGTAGTGGCACCCTGCACACGGCCGCCCCGGTGCCGCTGAAAGTGTAAGTTTGATGCTGCCTTGTGGCCCCCCTTGTACTTACCTCAACTCCAGGAGACTGACCGTTGACCCTGCTTTACTCACCTGTAAGCAGCGCTTCAGCAGATACCCCCTGTCTCCACTGGATAGCATATGGCGCCTGATGCTGTGTTGGCATTCTGCACCCGGCTGCCCTGTGCTTCTGAGGATGTAAGTTTGTGGCCCATCTGGTGCTTGCATCTACCCCCGAAGACCAACCTCTGACAGCACTTGTACTTACCTGGGAGCAGTGCATTAACATCCCCCTCCAGTCTCTATTGATTAACAATGGGCACGGACTCTGACTTTGACCTCTGCATCCATCCCCCCATGCCCCTGGGGTTGCACCCTTGTTACCAACCCGAACCTTGCCCAGTGCTAGTCTAAAACCCTGAAGACTGGAATTGTAAGTCGTGTACTTACCTTTGAAACTGCATCCTTGCTTTACTCCCATAGGATAACATTGGAGACTCTGAAAATTGCAAGTGTCGATAGTTGAAAACAACAAGGTACTTTTAATTTAAAAACTGCTTACCTTATAATGAATTTCTGTGGTTCAAAGCATATATAAAAGCAACTGTTATTTTTCTAAATCGGTCTCGGATTTATTCTTTGAGTGTGCATCTCATTTATTTCCTTTGGGAGCACAAAAAATGCTTAACACGACTCCTTGATAAGCCTAACTACTCAACCACACTATCATAAAATGAGCACTAGACCTATCTATTTCTGCCTCTGCAAAAATTTGGGTATCCACTGAACTCTCTGCACAGTGTACTTCACTTTAGTGCACTATATAAAGAGCCAGCTTCCTATTATGTGTCTCTCTCTCAGCTGTTGCTGTACACCCCTGCAAACACAATTATTACTATTTGGGATGCGGTGAATACCCACCTCAAGGAATAATAACAAACTTTTGTGACGGCGAGCCAAAGAAGCTTAACTTGAGGCAATGGGTAAAGTATTTATGCAGTAACAAAATAGTAATAAAGTCAAATGCTAAATAGTATTAATTACAAACCAAATTAGAGAAATCAAGTAACGTGATAAACAAAATGACACCCAAATGACAAAAATCAAATCAAGGGAACTAGAGATAGTTTTCTTAAATTTTTAAGTAGAAATAGCACCAAGAAGCACAATGTGCCAATCATATTCATGGGTTGCTGTACACCAGTACTAGGAACAATTTGAAGCTGACCGCAATGGAATGCAGGTTTGTCATGGTCACTGATTTTACCTTCTGACTAAGGCTATTATGACTTTGGTGGTTGGACGAGCCGACCCCGAAAGCCGCGGGCCACCTCCCAACTGTATAACGATGTTACAGGTGGTCAGCACAGCAGAAACAGTGGCACTCCCTTAAGGGAGCCGAGGCCAATGCCGTCGCACAACAGCACCCTCGGAATGAGAACTGTCTGCTTATGGCATGGGCAGTGCAGGGGCCCCCCTGTGGTCCCCCGTACTGGCTTTCCACCAGCCTTTTCATGGCGGGGACCCCAATATGAAAAGGCTGACGGAAAGAGGACTTGTGATCAGCACAGCGGTGCTGAACTGAGCGTCGCCGTGGCTAATCACGACTCCGACTGCCACTAACCCATCGAGATACATGATCTGGCTGTGGCGGTGATCCGACTGCCAGGGTCGTAATCTGGCAGTTCAACCAGCACAGGAGGTTTGGCGGTCTTCCTACCGCCAAAGTCGTAATAAGGCCCTTAGTCTTTAAGTCCCATTTCACCACTGGAGTACAGTTCTAAAGTCTGTTTGAGACAGAAGTCTGGTAGGTCAAAAGCAGGACTCTCCAGCAATCAAACAGTGAATACATAAGAATTGTACTGGCATCCTGGTCTAACCATTTCAAGAGTGCCCTGAATGTTACATGTGGTTTAAAAGACATGTCAAGCAGGATTCGATAGCCTAGTGTCAAAAAGGATGTCCACATCACCTACCACGCACATTCTGTGGTGTAAAGGAGTCATCTCTGCCCATTCAAATCAGCCTATTGTTTGCTATTTGGAGTTATTTCACACTTTTTTCACACCTATTTCAAGGCTAGTCACTGGCTGGATTACTGCTGTATATCTAATTCAAATCTCCCTCCAGGAACTTCAGGCAGGAAAAAGATAACTTTCTGAAAGTGATTTTTCTGTAATAGTTATTACAAATCCATCTTCACCATTGAGTTGGATTTTTAATAATTATCATCAATAGTGGTTTAATTATATTTCTAGCTGGTCCCATTCCCAAAATACAGTCTTACCATTTAATATAGCTTCCCAATCTTTCTCTATGGGCCAGCCAGTTATCCTACAGTGAAAAAAGCTTTTGAGTACTAGTCAAGTGTCTACATGGCCTACTTTTAAATCTCATGCAGCATGCATGTCTTGTAGGCTACAAGCCCTAGAGAGGGGTGAAGTGGAATTATATCTATCAAGAGGTTTATTTTGACAGCTTGCAGTGTATGTTTTACACTGCTACTGTCACACTATAATGGCAGGCCTAAGTCCATGTTTGCATGGCTACTATAGAGGATGGCACAATAGTTGCTGCAGCCCACTACTGACATTTAACTTCTGGGCCCTAGGTACATTTTGTACCATCCAGAAAAGTTAAATATACCAAACATTTGCCAGTTCGACTATCAAGAGGGAGCACAGGCACCATACCACTGGTTAGCAAGGGTGAAAAGCACAGAGTTTTAAAGCCAACAAAAATATAGTGTCCAGTTAAAGGCGAAAATCTAGAGTGACCAAACAGAAATGGCAGATTTCCTACAACACTGAATAGTGGGGAAAAATCAATATATGCTAGAGTTGCTGCACATGTGGGTTGTTGTCTGGGGTAGGAGTTACACATCATGTGCATCAAAATGTCTTAAAACAAAACAATAATGCCTGTGCCCACATTAGATGGTAGCAGTATGCAAAACAATTGTCTGTACTGCCACACATGCTCTGAACATTCACAACACTGAACAAAGAAATACAGGAATTAGAAAACAAATTGTAGTACCAGTTCTCAATTGAAGATGTTAAAAAGGTATTTGAAGAAATTAACATAGAATTCCAGAGATTTGATGAATATCTAATTAAATGTAAAACAGCCTAAGTCCGTAAAGACATCAGAATCTTTTCAAGGGAAAAGGCATACTTTTATCTGCTCTACTATTTCTATTTTGTTAACCAAAGCAGGGCCAACACTGTCCACGATAAAAAATGACATGCAGAAGAAAGTAGTTCCGTTCTGAGATATTACCGCCACAGATTCTGAAGGAAAAGGTACCGCAAGTGAAACAAATCCTTTACGCATACCTGACTTCAGGGACAGAATTTTCACTTTGGATGTCTACACCAATATATCGGGTCCTTCAGCTCCTCCCACTCTATCGTATCTGAATTATCATAAAGTGAATCAGAGAAGGAGGAGAGGATTAAATCAAGGATGTGGTTGGTTCAGAGGGCGGGAATATCCCCAGGATTATGTGAAAACCAGGACAGAAAGATAGTGGAAATAGAAAAGGGTAAAATTATCCCTTTATTTAATGTATCCAACTAGATTCTTTTCAAGTTGAGAAATCAGTCCTGAAAAAGAAGGCATATTTTTGTCCAGGCCTGTACATTTAAAACATTTGATTTACAAAAAGAAGTACGTAGTTAGTTCTGTAAAATCAGGTTGAAAAATAATCAATCTAAAACCATGTTCCAAATGTAATCCCTCCTAAGTGAGTACCTTTTTAAAAAGGGGCCTCATAATAGGTCCTATCTTCAAGGGTTGAGTCACAGCAGGCTACAAGGCTCCTTGATCTGCTATTAGAACCAATGGCCAGCAAACTCAGTTCTTTCAGTTCTTCCACACAACTAGACAGGAATGATCACATTAAGCCCTCTTTTTCACCCTTGCAACTGCTCCAATAGTCAGAGCCTCAGATAGGATATTGGACATACCATTCAGGGTGTGTCAAACAACTACTGCCTTTTTGCAAATCATCTGCTCTGTGCTTTTACCAACCAAACTAAGCATCTTCCTGGGGTAGCAGACCTGCTTGATCAGTTTGAGTTGGTCACAGAATTTAAGATTGAAAAACAAAAACCATACATACTAAATTTTGCTGACCCTCCCTCCAAGGTTCCCAGACTCCTGACTCTCACTGTCTTCCCCTGGCCCCCCCATTTCATTTAATTTCTAGGCCTAAATATCACAAATCACCCAGACAAGGCAATTGGCCCGAGCTATGCGGGAAGTTCTGGAAGACCTGAAATGCTGCCATCCCCTATACATATCCTGGTTGGGGTGTATCAATGTGATCAAGATGAACTCCTTCCCGGCGCTCCTATACCTTTCTCAATCCCTCCCTACACACATCCCCATTAGTGATAAATGATCACTTCAAAAGAAACTGATTGCTTTTGTCTGGGGGCGGAGGGGTATAAAAGAACGAGTTACTTACCTTCGGTAACGACTTTTCTGGTGGATACATTAGCTACCTGTGGATTCCTCACCTAATGAATACTCCCATGGCGCCAGCATTCGACGGAAATCTTCTTACTAGTCTCTGCACGTCGACGAGGACGTCACTCTAGCCCACGCGACGCCGTCTGACGTCATACAGGCAATAAGAGGTCCTCGACGACGTGCCGACGTCAGTACCAATCATTTTTTACGTGCATGAGAACAACCAGGCAATGCAATGAAAGAGCAAGGCAACATCCCATTACATTGTAAAAATACACAACATTGCATGAATAACTGTAAATCTTTTATATATATATATAACTCTCTCTTTTTAAAATATATATACACATCAAGTATATACACAAAGATATATACATATATATAAATATAATATATACAACATCTATTGCACCCTCAAAGACCGAGAGGAGCGTACTCAAGGATTACTTGGTAAGACCAGAAAGGCAACGGGGAGGTGGGTGGGACCGTGAGGAATCCACAGGTAGCTAATGTATCCACCAGAAAAGTCGTTACCGAAGGTAAGTAACTCGTTCTTCTGATGGATACAACTACCTGTGGATTCCTCACCTAATGAATAGAGTCCCAAAGCAGTACCACGCCCGGCGGTGGGTGCCTAAATGGTCAAACCAAGAAATCCTGCAGCACTGACCATGCAAAATGGCCGTCCCTTCTAACCTCAGAATCCAAACAGTAATGTTTTGCAAAAGTGTGAAGGGACGACCAAGTTGCGGCCTTGCAGATGTCGACCACAGGAACACCTCTGGCCAAGGCCGAAGTGGCCGACTTAGCTCTGGTGGAATGAGCTCTAATGCCCTCAGGAGGATCCTTCTTTGCCAAAGAGTAACAGATTTTAATGCAAAGAACAACCCACCTGGATAGTGTTCTCTTGTGGACTGCCTTTCCTCTCCTCTTTCCCACGTATCTAATAAACAGCTGATCCTCCAGCCTGAAATCCTTTGTTCTATCAATAAAAAAGCTCAACGCCCTCTTTGGGTCCAGACGGTGCAGTCTTTCTTCCTCTTTGGAAGGATGAGGCGGAGGATAGAACGTGGACAAAGTAATTGCCTGAGCCAAATGGAAAGGTGAAACAACCTTCGGGAGGAAAGCAGCCTTGGTCCTCAACACCACCTTATCCCCATAAAAAGTTGTATAAGGGGGCTTTACTGATAAGGCCTGCAACTCACTCACTCTCCTTGCTGATGTTATAGCTATCAGGAAGACTGTTTTTAAAACCAAATACCTTAAGGGGCAAGAATGCATAGGTTCAAAAGGGGACCCCATAAGGAAAGTCAGGACCAAGGACAAATCCTATTGCGGCATAACGAATGGCTTTGGAGGATATTTATTTAGAAGACCTTTCAAGAATCTGATAACAATAGGGGATTTAAATAAAGATGGTTGGTCTGGAAGACATATGAAGGCTGACAAGGCCGATAAATAACCCTTAATGGTAGCCACTGCACAACCTTTCTGCACTAGAGACAGAGCAAAAGACAAAACGTCTGATAGATGAGCATGCAAAGGATCAATCTGCCTCTCTCCACACCACGCAACAAATCTAGACCATCTATTAGCGTAGATAGATTTAGTGGAGTGTCGCCTGGCCGCTAATATAACATCCACTACCTCAGGCGGGAGAGAGAAGGAACTCAGGTTGCCCCGTTCAATCTCCAGGCATGTAGGTGCAGACTCTGGAGGTTGGGGTGTAAAACCTGCCCCTGCGACTGCGAGAGGAGGTCTGCCCTGAAAGGGAGACGGAGCGGAGGGCACATTGAGAGTTGGAGAAGGTCGGAGTACCATACCCTCCTTGGCCAATCCGGAGCTATTAGGATGACTAGAGCCCGGTCCTGGCGAATTTTCCTCAATACTCGAGGAATCAAGGGTATGGGAGGAAACGCGTAAAGCAACTGGCCGCACCAGGTTATTTGAAACGCGTCCCCCAACGCTCCCTGCATCGGATACTGGAGGCTGCAGAATAACGGACAATGCGCGTTCTCTCGAGTGGCAAACAGATCTACCCGAGGAAACCCCCACCTCTGGAAGATTAAACGGACTTGATCTGGATGGAGACGCCACTCGATGGGCTGCCGAGAATTGGCGACTGAGACTGTCCACACGCACGTTCAAGACTCCGGCTAGATGGTTTGCTATCAAGCAAATCTGATGGTCCTTTGCCCAGGACCATAGTCGAAGAGCTTCTCTGCAGAGAAGGTACGACCCCACTCCTCCCTGCTTGTTTATGTACCACATCGTGGTAGTATTGTCCGTTAGGACCTGTACCGACTGACCACGAAGGGAAGGGAGGAAGGCCTTGAGAGCCAGACGTACAGCCCGTAACTCCAACAGATTGATGTGAAACATCTGTTCCTCTGGAGACCAAAGACCTTTGATCTCCAGATCCCCCAGATGAGCTCCCCACCCTAGAGTGGAAGCATCCGTTATGACTGTGGCCACTGGTGGCGACTGCTGGAACGGCTTTCCTTGTGAAAGATTGTTGCTTGCAATCCACCACTTCAAATCCACAGCAGCATCTCTGGAGATCTTGACAGTACTCTCTAGATCCCCTTTGTGTTGAGACCACTGCCTTCGGAGGCACCACTGAAGAGCCCTCATGTGCCAGCGAGCATGCGTGACCAACAGAATGCAGGAGGCAAACAGACCGAGCAGACGAAGGACCTTGAGGACTGGAACTACCGCTCCATTTCGAAACATTGGAACCAAATCCTGAATATCTTGAATCCGCTGAGGCGGAGGAAAGGCCCGACCCAATGTTGTATCCAGTACTGCCCCTATGAACAGGAGGCGCTGAGAGGGCTCTAGGTGAGATTTGGGCTCGTTCACCGAAAAACCCAGGTCGAACAACAACTGGGTTGTTGACTGCAGATGATGCGACACAAGCTCCGGGACTTGGCTTTGATCAACCAGTCGTCCAAGTAAGGGAATACTGCTATCCCTTTCCTTCTGAGCTCTGCCGCAACCACCGACATCACCTTCGTGAAGACTCGAGGTGCTGAAGTAAGACCAAACGGAAGGACCGCAAACTGATAGTGCTGCGATCCCACCACAAACCGGAGATACTTCCTGTGTGACTTGAGTATCGGGATATGAAAGTAAGCATCCTGCAAGTCGACAGACACCATCCAGTCTTCCTTGTTCAACGCCAAAAGCACCTGTGCTAGGGTCAGCATCTTGAACTTTTCCTGCTTGAGGAACCAATTCAAGATCCTCAGGTCCAGGATCGGTCTCAAACGACCATCCTTCTTGGGAATCAGGAAATACCTTGAGTAACATCCTCGACCCCTTTCCTGCTCTGGGACCAACTCCACCGCGCCCTTTGAAAGGAGGGCTTGTACCTCCTGTTCTAGCAACAGGAGGTGTTCTTCTGAACAATAAGAAGGGCGGGGCGGGATGAGGGGCGGGAACTCCCGAAAGGGAAGGGTGTAGCCTTTTCCCACAATACTGAGAACCCAAGTGTCCGTTGTAACAGTCTTCCATTTGGTGAGAAAATGCTGTAATCTTCCCCCTACAGGAGAGGAGTGAGTGGGAAATGGTGGAAGCCTAAGGCTGCTTCCCCTGCTGCACCCCGCCAGAGGATGAGGAAGAGGCAGAGTGCTGCTGAGAGGCTCCTCTGGTGCAGACCCTACCTCTCCCTCTAAAAGATCTATAGGGATGGGAAGAGGCAGGTTGCTGATATCTTCCCCGAAAGGAAGAGGAGGAAGAGGCACGCCCAAATCCACGAAACCTCCTGAAAAATCTGGAAGAGGCCGTGGAAGAAGGAGCTTGGAGCCCTAACGACTTAGCCGTGGCCCTGCTCTCCTTAAAACGTTCCAAGGCCGAATCAGCCTTGGCTCCAAACAGTTTGTCCCCATCAAACGGGAGATCCAACAATGTGGACTGTACATCCGCAGAAAAGCCCGAGTTACGGAGCCAGGCCTGCCTCCTTGCCACCACAGTTGTGCCCATTGCTCTGGCTACCGAGTCGGTCGTATCCAGTCCCGTCTGAATAATCTGGGTCGCAGCAGCCTGGGCATTTGAAACAACATCCAAAAGACCCTGGGGAAGCTCTGTAAATGATGAGGAAATGTCATCCATCAGAGCATGAATATACCTCCCCAGGATACAGGTTGCGTTGGTGGCCTTCAACGCCAGACTGCAGGACGAAAAAATCTTCTTGGACTGCGCCTCTAGTTTCTTTGAATCTCTGTCCCCAGGCACCGTCGGGAAAGAACCAGGCGCTGACTTGGATGAACAGGAGGCCTGCACCACCAAGCTCTCCGGCGTAGGGTGCCTAGACAGAAAACCAGGGTCAGTCGGAGCCGCCCGATACCTCCTGGCCACGGCTCTGTGAACTGCTGGGGAAGATGCCGGCCTCTTCCACACCTCTAAAACCGGATCCAGCAGAGCGTCATTAAATGGCAAAAGAGGCTCCGCCGCAGCTGAGGCCGGATGTAGCACCTCTGTTAGAAGGTTTTGTTTAGCCTCCACCACCGGCAAAGGCAGGTCCAAAAAACTAGCTGCCTTCCGTACCACTGCGTGAAAGGAAGCAGCCTCCTCAGTATATTCTCCCGGGGACGAAAGATCCCACTCAGGGGAAGTGTCCAGCCCACTGGCCGACTCCAGACCACGCAGCCCATCACCCGAGTCCTCTAGCTCTCCTTCCTCCAGGGCTCGTTGGTACTCCTGCTCCTCTAATACACGGAGAGCATGTCTCCTCGAATGAAGCCGTTGTTCAATACGCGGAGTCGACAATGCCTCCGCCGAAGTCGAAGATCGGCGCCGATCTTCAGAAGCCACCGACGCCGCGTCCTGCGCCACAGGTAACTTCGGCGCCGACGAAAGAGCAGTCGAAGCAGATGGACCCACCGGAGTCACAGGCCGAAATCCCGACGTCGACGTCGACGGGATGGAAATCCCCGGGGCCAATCCCTCTGAAGCCACCGGAGCGGCCACCGGCGCCGACACTGGCGCCGAGCCCACGTTCCCAAAAGGGAGAAAGGGCATAAAGGGTGCCGGCCGAAGAGGCGCAGGATCACCCAATGAAAAGGCCAAAGGCCCAGCTGGAGCACCCCCTGGAGCCATCTGTTGGAAGATGGCATACATCGCATTCAAGAATGCGGAACTATCGGCTCCAGGGGTGGGAAAAGCCGGATACTGGGGTGCCTGTCTCGGAGGCGACCCCGACGCCGGCCTCGACGTCTGCAACGCCGGAGAAAACACCTGAGGCTCCAATACCTCAATCACCGACGCCTGTCCAGGTGAAGTTGGAGACGCCGGAGAGGGCAACGGCGTCGAAGGATGCGGCGTAACCGTGGGACTGATCTCCCATGTCCTTCGGCGCCGATGCGAAGACCTGGAACGAGTCTCCTTTGAATGACGCCGAGATTCTCTACGGCGCCGGGAGTCTCGATGACGCCGATGTCTTGGTGAAGAAGACTTCTTGTGATGCTTCTCCTTCGATTTCGCCATTAACAGCTTCGCCTCACGTTCCTTGAGGGCCTTTGGATTCATGTGCTGGCATGAATCACAAGTCGAGACGTCGTGGTCGGAGCTCAAACACCAAAGGCAATCGGAATGAGGATCCGTCACTGACATCTTGCCTCCACACTCACGATAAGGCTTGAATCCAGACTTTCTCTGCGACATTATTACCGCAGCGAAAGACTACGCAGCAAAAATACACTGTAACCACAAAAGTAACAGTTGCTCCCTCGAAGATAACCGTTTCGAATGCACGGAAAAAAAGGGAACTGACGTCGGCACGTCGTCGAGAACCTCTTATTGCCTGTATGACGTCAGACGGCGTCGCGTGGGCTAGAGTGACGTCCTCGTCGACGTGCAGAGACTAGTAAGAAGATTTCCGTCGAATGCTGGCGCCATGGGAGTATTCATTAGGTGAGGAATCCACAGGTAGTTGTATCCATCAGAAGCATGCATCTTAGCCTCACTTTTGACGCTACTCAGGGTTGAGGAGACGGGGGCCGGGTAGGGGAATTTAGCATGCCCTAAGCTAGTGGAGTACCACTCAGTGGAGCACCTCTGTTTTATCTCTGAATCGATGGTGAGGGAAAACAAAAGAAATGGTTGCACATGGATCGCGCTGTTGTGTGCCATCCACTTCCAGATTTTTGTTGGCTTATATACACATCTGCGTCCCAGAAGAGCCTAATTGGTCACTCTAACAAAAACAGTCCTTGACATTTGAGGTCAAATATGCCTCAAGAAGGGGCTTACCACGTTTCCTCCCTTGAACACTCCTCTCGTCATTAATCCAGACTTCACTCCAGCCATTACTCCCCCAATCCTTCGGGGAGCAGTTGTTGGGTAAGGCAAGTTCATAAACCATCTATTTCCATGCTGGGAATTAGCAAATGTTGCTATTCCAGGGGAATGCCATAAAATCCATTGAACAGTGTAAGCTAGAATTCCACCTCTCCAAAGCCACCGCCCATCAGTATTTTAATCTGCAGCTCTGATCACTTTTCCACCCACTGCAACAGCTGCTGCAAGACCCCTGCATGTCCTAAAAAAAACTTGTTTGCAATTTGTCAACTCTAGGAGTCTAATAACCAAAACACAACAAACTCTTCAAAACTCCAATCCACTCTGCAAACTCTCCTTCCAATATAGATGGGAATGCAATGCTGCAATCTATATATCTGGGAAACAACAAGAAAACCTATAGTGATAAATTCCTAAAACACACCATAGCCTTTACATAAGAGAATCTGTGTACCAATGGTATTCTACACCTGTACACCTAAACCTATGCTTTCTTCTGCATCAGACACATGCTGGTGGTGTGGTGTAACACCGCAAAGATACATGCATATCTGGTGGTCTTAGTGATGTAGATCTTCTGGAAGGAGATACTGACACACATCAAACGGACATTAAGCTATCTAATTCAGGAGGATCATGGTCCCCTCTTCTGGGTTTGAGGCTGGACGCCTTGGAGGGAATAACAGAGAAATATGGGTCCCTCATTAGACATATGGCTGGAGTGCCCAAGCAACTCATTGCTTTTCATTGGCTAGAGAAGTCCAGCCATCACTGTCCTTTGCTTAATAAATGTTGGCTTGCCTTCACCATGGAACAAAAACTCAAAATCTATCCCACTCTGAAAGAAAGTTCCCCAGTAGGTGGAATCCCTTGATTATCTACCTCTCTAGAATGGAGTACAATTATTTTACTGCACCCAGGCTGTGGGAGTTACAACTCTTCGACTAAATGTCCCTTCATCCGAGCAAATCTCTAAGAGTCAATTATGGTTAGGATTTCTGCCTCTCTCTATCGCTCTCTCTGACCAGGTGCTGATTTAAACTAAGCATTCTACCATCTACGAAAGCTTGGACATGTGTATTGATGTTCCCTTATGATAGGCTAGCCCTGCCCTTCTCTACCAGCCTACATGGGTTGGTATTGGGTGGGTTTGGGATGGTTTGCATTCGTTTTGTAAGGGGTGTATTATTCCTATGTGTTTCCTGGAATGTTTCTATTCTTCTTTATTTGTAAGAACAGAACAAGAAGCCAGTGTCAACCCTTTAAGGTGTGTACAAATGATGTGTTGCTGAATTTCTGTATTTTTCAGAATGTTTTTACTAAAAGTCTAAAAAAAGATTTTGAAAGAAAAAGTGGTCATGTAAGATTTGGTTGAAGCATTCAAATAGGTCTCCAAAATCAAATACAATATTTTGCATGAACAGCCTATGGCTCATAAATCATTTTTGGAAGACACAAATATCACAATGAAACCCAGTGGTGAAGGCGGAGGAGTTGTCAATCTGAATACTTCTGACATATTTTGGAAAAGCTCAGTTCTAATAAGAATAAAGAACAGGCAGTTAAGATCTTAGGAATTTTCTCTGAAGCAACTGAAAGACAGGAGTTTTGTTAAATTGGATAGTTCTTAAACAATACTAACTTTAGATTGGAAATTATGTATGTTTTCCCCAAAGATACATTATTATTTTTTAAAGAATCCTCTTTTGAGACCTATTGTCTCTAGTATAGACACCATCTTTGAACATTTGTCAAAATATGCTGATGGCTTCCTCAAACCAAATGTCAGCTCTCTTAAATCTTATGTGAAAGACACATTAGACGTGACTGTAAAGGTTGAAAACCTTCCATTTGAGTCAAACACTGGTTTTTTTTCAGTGACACGTGGCATGAGTAATTGTATACAAATGTCCATCACAAAGAAGTGGTTAAGATCGTCAATCAAGCTCTGGTGGACAGTGTTACCTGTAGATTTCACCACACAATGTGCAGAAATAATTATTTTTATTCAATGGTTCCACGTACAAACAACGTAAGGGAACTAGCATGGGGGCTACATGTACTCTCATTATATAATACCTGTATGCCAGTGATTTTTGAAGAGATACATATAAACTAGCACCTTTACTTCAGAGCATACATTATTAATGGTGTAGTTATAAAGGTGATGTTGTCTTCATTTGGAAGAGGAATAAAGAGACTCAATGTTGCCTTGACATGGCTGCTTTTGGGAGACTAAAATGTGAGATTCACCTCTAAAATCAGTAGACATGGAGCTTAATTTCTTGTTATTTGCTTTTTTCAATGAGAACAAAATGTAGGTTATATTGTTCACATGGAACACCTTATCACATTTCTTCATTGTTCACTCAAACATTCCTGGGAAACATTATCTTTTGAGCAGTTCCTTAAACACTTAAGGAACTGTTCTAATGTGATAGAATTTGTCAAGGACATAGACGCTAAAAGAACACTCCAAGTTAGAGGCTATCTTAACGTTTGGTCAACCATTCATTTGAAGGAACAAGATTTTATAAACAAAGACTATATGTTTGACCAGTCTGCAAAAAAGATAGGTCAGACTCCACAGTATGCACGACTAGTCAGTTTAATGTTTCTACTCGCATTATAAATGTGATAACTTCCAACTGCCAAATCCTGAATATAGACTCAACTAACAATGAAAAAGCAGATGTTTGCAGTTCGTAGAAACAGAAATATTGAAGAGAAGCGTATCCATTCTGAACTAATTGTAAAAAAACAGAGGCAGTCAACCATCTGAGGTGGTGCACAGTTCAAAAGCAATTATCAATGTTGCACTTGCAATGGAGGTGGAACACTTTTGAGAGCCAAGCTGCTGGCTAGTTACATCAAATCACTAAAGATCTAGGGTTGTTAAATATTCATATGCTACTTAAATAGCAAGTGTACTTAATGATGAATTCCAGTTTAGTGTGCTGGTTGGGGAGTAGGATAAGGCCCACTAGTCCATTTTGGAGCATATGTAAACAAATATATGGCAAAAGTACAGAGTGTACGTTATTGTCTTTAATTTGTGCTTGGATCAGGATTCCAACTTGTGCAAAAATACCTCACTTTTTTCAGCACATATTTGGTCAGGTACAAACTGGCAGAATTTGCAGTTAAAAATACTACAGTATTCAGAGTTTTGCAGATCAGAATAGCAGAAAATGTGTTGTCATTTTATCCCTCTTTATGAGGTTTAGAGCTCAGAATGGGTAGGTAACAGTAGCGCTCAATTTGAGTCCATGCGGTCCACCGGCACTTATTTTGGGGGCCGGCACTTATTTTTCTGAATCAGATATTTATCAAGAGCCAGAGAGGGAAAAAACACACAAATCGGAGAGACAGAGGAAGAGAAAGATAGCAAAACTGAGATAAATGGACAGGGATTATCTGGTAGTGGATCAAAGAGGCACAAGGTAGAATCAAGACTACCAGCCTTGGTATTCAGCACACCAACATTTAACTGCATCAGCCCTGGGCTTCTGAGCAGGGCTTTTGGGAAGTGGCGTTCTTTCTTTTACAAATCAAGCAGTGGGTAATAGCACACCAGGTAAATGAAGAACTATAGCTGTACTTACCACGTGTGATCATGGATCACATAATGAGTCCAATGGTGTTTTAATGTTGCTGCTATTTTTTAAAATACTTTCAAAGGTTAGTTTGTCAACCAGATGGTTTTATTTACATCTGTGCTATAAAACATTGACTTAATTCACTCTTCTCTTGTCACACTCCCCTGTATAGCAGCAAGAGTGTCACTACAGTCAAATTATGAAAGGCCTTCACCGCAAAAAGAAAAGTTAAAACTATGTTGAAAGAATTATAGTCAGAAGAAGTTAAATTCTAATTGACAATCCGTCTTTGAAAAAGCATTAAATGCTGCAAGACATACATGTGAAGGTCGCTTAACTGTTAATATCAAAATGAGCCTTTTCAGGTTTATCTGGTGCTTTCGCAGCATCTCGTGCACTGCTAAGTTCCAGCACCACTGCACACTTGTCATGCATGCCAAGGAGTATGGGAAACCAGTACAGTTGTTTTCCAAGAGAAGAAAATTGATCAAGGACTTTGCTAATTGCCACACTGTAAATGTTGTATATATGGGTGGGTGTAACTGGCGTAATTCTCTCTAGAGGAATTACTTATAATTACCACAAAATTACTATTTTCTTTTTGCAAAATACACCCTTGTGCTCAAAATGGTCAGAGGATGCATTTTACTCCAGGAAAATAGCGCAGAATGCTACAGGACATCAACAGCAGTAGCCAGCAGCCATAGACTCTGTCTTAGTATGTTGTTCCTGTGCTCCTTCAGTAGGATTTTTGCCCGAAATTCCTTTTAATTACTCAAGAAGGTGTCATGTAATTTCACATCACAAGAATAAAACATAATTACTGATATTACTCCGACTACTCTGGCGTAATTAAAATTTCGCCCAGGCCTAGTTGTATATATGATTTTTGTCTTGCACATCAAAGGTTACAGAAGAGAGACAGGAAGAGAATTGTGTACACAGTTTAGTGAACATAAATGGGCCCTAAGAAACTAACAAGAAACAGACCCCTCCCACCCTTGTAAGTCACTCTGCTGGCTTTAAATGGAGAACAATTTAAGATAGGTTATTTATTATTATTATTTTTTAAACATCTGTTTATTAGCTTTTTCAATACATAAGAAACATTGTATCTTGCATCAACAATAAGATAACAGAATCTTATAACGACACATGCCTGCGCCTATATCCTACCTATCTTTGTATGCTAGCCAGCCGGTAACCAGATTTTCAGTCATCACAGCTAGCCTCTTTGCGCACAGATTTCACATGACGTAAGATAGGGTACAGTTCACTGTCAGCAAGGGAGTTCAGATCATAGGAGTCCAGATCACGTAAAGAAGGATGGCTGATCAGGAAGGCACAGAAAAGCCGACAGTGCAGATAAATAACCTTTGACTGTGGCAACCGTACAACCTTTCTGTGCCAGGAAAAGAGCAAACGACAATATGTCAGATAAACAAGCCTTTAAGGGATCAATACCGTTCTCTCCACACCAGCATACAAATTTAGCCCAACAACTTGCATAGATCGATTTGGTGGAGTGTCGCCTGGCCAATAAAATAACATCCACCACTTCTGGTGGGACAGAAAAAGCATTCAGATTGCCCCGTTCAATCTCCAGGCATGAAGGTGCAGGCTCTGGAGGTGGGGGTGTAGAATCTGCCCCTGCGACTGCGAGAGGAGGTCCACCCTCTAAGGGAGACGGAGCGGAGGGCACAGAGAGAGTTGGAGAAGGTCTGAATACCACACCCTTCTTGGCCAATCCGGAGCTATTAAGATGATCTGAGCTCGGTCTTGGCGGATCTTCCTCAGGACTCGAGGAATCAAGGGTATGGGGGGAAATGCGTAAAGCAACTGGCTCTTCCAGGATATCTTAAACGCGTCGCCCAAAGCTCCTTGCACCGGATACTGGAGGCTGCAAAACAACGGGCACTGTGCATTCTCTTGAGTTGCAAACAGATCTATCTGCGGATATCCCCACATCTGGAAGATGTACAGAACCAGATCTGGATGAAGACGCCACTCGTGGTCGACCGAGATGCGTCGACTGAGAACATCCGCACGCACGTTCAGAGCTCCGGCCAAATGATGTGCTACCAAGCAAATCTTGTGGTCCTGAAGCCAGGACCAGAGACGAAGAGCTTCTCTGCATAGAAGATACGACCCCACTCCTCCCTGCTTGTTTATATACCACACCGCGGTAGTGTTGTCCGTCAGAATCTGGACTGACTGACCGCAAATGGAAGGGAGGAAGGCCTTGAGAGCCAGACGTACTGCCCGCAATTCCAACAGATTGATGTGAAATCTCTGCTCCACTGGAGACCAAAGACCTTTGACCTCCAGGTCCCCCAGATGAGCTCCCCACCCTAGAGTGGAAGCATCTGTTACCACTGTGGCCACCGGTGGAGGCAGCGAAAACGGCCTTTCTTGAGACAGGTTGTCGACCACTGCCCACCATTGAAGATCCACTGCAGTGTCTCTGGAGATCTTTATCGACTCCTCAAGATCCCCATCGTGTTGAAACCACTGCCTGCGGACGCACCACTGAAGAGCCCTCATGTGCCAGCATGCATGAGTGACCAACAGTATGCAAGAAGCTAACAGACCAAGCAGACAAAGGACCTTGAGGACTGGAACTACCGCTCCATTCCGAAACATTGGAATCAACGCCTGTATGTCCTGAACCTGCTGGGGTGGAGGAAAGGCCCGATTCAATGTTGTGTCCAATACTGCCCCTATGAACAGGAGGCGTTGAGAGGGCTCCAAGTGAGATTTGGGCACATTGACTGAAAAACCCAGGTCGTACAACAACTGAGTTGTCGACTGGAGATGACGCTGCACGAGCCCGGGAGTCTTGGCTTTGATCAACCAATCGTCCAGATAGGGAAATACCGCTATCCCCCTTCTTCTGAGCTCTGCGGCTACCACCGCCATCACCTTGTGAAGACTCGAGGTGCTGAAGTAAGACCAAACGGGAGGACCGCAAACTGATAAGGCTGCGATCCCACCACAAACCGGAGATACTTCCTGTGCTATTTGAGGATCGGAATATGAAAATATGCGTCCTGTAAATCGACAGACACCATCCAATCTCCTTCGTTCAACGCCAAAAGAACATGTGAAAGGGTCAGCATTTTGAACTTTTCCTGCCTGGGGAACAAATTCAAAGTCCTCAAGTCCAGAATCGGTCTCAACCAACCATCCTTTTTGGGGATCAGGAAGTATCTTGAATAACAGCCCTGACCCCTCTCCTGCTCGGGAACCAACTCTATTGCGCCTTTTGCCAATAGGGACAACACTTCCTGCTGTAATAGGAGAAGATGGTAAAGATGGTCTTCTGAACAGAAAGATGGGCGGGGAGGGAAAGGAGGTGGCAATTCCCAAAAGGGAAGAGAGTACCCCTTCTTTACAATGTCGATGACCCAGGAGTCTGATGTTATAACCTCCCACAACAGAAGAAAATGGGCAAGTCTCCCCCCTACCGGAGACAAGTGGACAGGGAGTGGAGGAGGACTACGGCGGCTTTCCTTGCTGCACCCCTCCCAAGGAAGAGGAAGAGGGAGAGGGAGAGTGCTGCTGGGTGGCTCCTCTTGTCCGGACTCTGCCCCTGCCCCTGAAAGATCTGTATGGCAGGGTGCTTGCAGTTTGCTGTGGTCCTTGAAATCTGCCACGGAAGGAGAAGCCACGTCCAAAACCCCTAAACCTCCTAAAAGCTCTAAAGGAGGATGAGGCAGATGACTGAAGCCCTAGTGACCTCGCTGTGGCTCTGCTCTCCTTAAATCGTTCTAGAGCAGAATCTGCCTTTGTTCCAAATAGTTTCTCGCCATCAAAAGGCAGATCGAGGAGAGTCGCCTGTACGTCTGATGAGAAGCCAGACGAACGCAGCCAAGATTGTCGCCTAGAAACTATGGTTGTGCCTATAGCTCTAGCCACCGAGTCTGAAGTGTCCAATCCCGACTGGATCACTTGGGTCGCTGCCGCTTGAGCGTCCGCCAGTAACTGCAACATTTTCTGGGACAAGTTCGAATGGCCTTTCGCTTCCTCCATAAGGGAATGGATATAACGTCCCAATATGCAGGTCGCATTGGATGACTTTAAGGCCATACTACAAGAAGAAAAGGCCTTTTTAGCAGTATGGTCCATTTTCTTCGATTCCCTGTCCGCAGGTGTTCCGGGAAACAAGCCTGGAGAAGATCTGGATGAACAGGAGGCCTGAACCACTAAACTCTCCGGTGTCAGGTGTTTGGAGAGAAACACAGGATCACTTGGTGCCGCCCGATAGCGTCAAGCCACCGCCCTGTTGACAGCAGCCGTAGACAGAGGTTTCCTCCAGATGTCTTTATTAGGATCCAGAAGTGCCTCATTAAAAGGCAAAAGAGGCTCTGGCGTTACAGATGTTGGATGCAAAACCTCAGTCAACAGGTTTCTCTTAACCTCCGCAGCCGGAAGGGGAAGATCTAAAAAGTCTGCAGCCTTCCGAATTACAGCGTGGAAAGACGCAGCTTTCTCAGTGAACTCTCCAGGGGAAGCTAGATCCCACTCCGGGGAGGTATCTATGCCACTCGCTGTTTCAAGACCTTGAAAGTCACCAGAAGGCTCCAAAACCTCACCCTCTTCCAGGTGCTGCCTGCTAAATTCTTCTTCTTCCAACAAGCGCAAAGCCAGACGTCTAGATCGAAGCCTTGACTCGAGACCCGGAGTCGATAAGGCGTCGGCCAGCCGAAGATCACTGTCGGCGCCGAACCTCGGATCCATCCGACGCCGGACCCTCCGGCTCCACAGGAACCTTGACTGTGGATTGGATCCGAGGGGAATCCTACGGCGCAGAAGCTGGTGTAGCAGGTCTCCTCGGCGACGTCAAGGGCATCGGCGCCGCTTCAGGTACAGCAGGCAAAAATGGAGTGAAAAGCGTCGATTTGTAAGACACCGGAACGCCCAAATTAAAGACCAAAGGGCAAGATGGACCTGCTTGACCTCCACCCGGCGCCATGGAAGAAAAAATGTTAAACATGGCGTTCAAAAACGCCGCAGGATCCGTTTCCGGAGCCGGGAAAGCCGGGTATTGTTGCTGCACCGGCGCCGGGAGTCACCATGGTGATGATGGGACCTCGAGGATCTTGAAGAGGACTGCCTCCGATGACGCCTCTCCTTCTTTTTCTTGGAACGGGCCAAGAACAATTTTGCCTCCCTTTCTTTGAGCGCCTTTGGATTCATGCACTGGCAGGAGCCGCATGACTCGACCTCATGGTCGGTGCTAAGGCACCAGAGGCAATTCTCATTGGGATCGGTAACAGACATCTGACCCCCGCACTGGTTACATGGTTTAAAGCCGGATTTCCTTGGCTGCGACATTGTAACCGTCGTCCGAAACTGTAGCTCCCTGTGAGCCTCGAAGAAAAACCATTACTCTGTGGCACGGAAAAAAGGGAACTGACGTCTGCAAGTCGACGAGGGCTTCTTATTGCCTAGATGACGTCATATGGCGTCGCGTGGAGTCGGGCGATTGTGACGTCATTGTCGATGTGCAGAGCTAGAAGAAATTTCTGTCGAGGCTGGCGCGAGGGGAGAATTCTTTAAGTGAGGAATCCACAGGTAGGTGTATCCATCAAAAAGTGCAGCTCAAGCATGCCACTCAGAGTGCAGGATTCACTGCTTATTGCTTTTCCATACCATTGTAAGATGAGCTTGCGCACAGGCCACTACTGTCCGCCACCTTACAATTATGCATCACTCTACACCACACCAAGGCAAACCCAGTCCCACAAACATTCACCTTCCCCCACCCTCACTCCCAGCCCAGAAACCATCACGCATCTGCCTCCACAGCTAGTCAGATTCATATACACTCGAGCTTAAGATAGGTTATTATTTGAGAAAACTAGAGGATTTTTTTTTTTTTTTTAATAAATCAGGGAGGTAAAGTTGAACAGAAGACACACAAGCATTGCTATACAAGGGGAAGAGGCTGTGACTGTAGCAAATCAACGACTCTCAAATAGTACAGTGTAGACATATGGGACACAATCCAAAATTTTATCAGTTACAATATTCAAGCAACTAAACCCAACCACTTCCCCAAACCCGCCCATGTTTATGAGGGCAGCCCCTAGCCTCGTAGCCACACACTCCTATTGCGCACACCAGTCTACTCCTCGCCACCATTCTGACAGGGTGAGAGGAGTAGGGGACAACCAATGCACAGCAATATCACGCTTGGCGACAAGGAGAGCCGTACCCAGAAACAATCGCTCAGCTCTCGTGCCACTTGTGCCCTCAAACACACCAAGCAACATCAATAGTGGAAAAAGGGGAACCTCCCACCCAAAGACATCCGATAAGTCTGGTGTCACCCTGGTACAGTAGTTTGTCGCCATAGAGCAGGACCACACCATGTGGTAAAAGTCTGCTGGGTCTATTACACATCAGGGACAGGAGGGGTTGGTGAAGCCCTGCCCAATGCAAACAGGCTGGGGAGAGATATGTACAGTAAAGATAGTAAGTTTTTATCAGTCTTAGTCGAGTAGAGATACTAAGCTCTCGAGGGGCCATCGAGGCATACCGCCTATCTTTGTCATAGATAGGCCCCAACCAACCCTTCCATTGGTTTCTGAGGTGCTGCATTGTGCCAGGTGAATTAATTATCAGGGTATGGTAGATCCAGGAGATCCTTCCATGAACGAGGCTACCCATAAGGAGTTTGACTCCCAGGGGACTAAACTCTGGTAGGGCTTTGGAGGTTGGGACATGAATTTGGAGAGCATATTGGAGTTGGAGGTATTTGTAGAACTGATTTTATGCAAGGAACATATGTGCATCCCAGACCAGATGTTCTCTGAGTAATACTAATAAGGTTCCAGGCTCCTAAGCCTGAAGTGCCGCCACCTCCCTCAACCAAGTGCTATGCCTGGGGGGGCGGGGGGCGGGGTCTGTTGTGTGAGCTTGACATCCCATTGCCCATGCCGGAGCACAGTCCTCCAGGCCAGAAACACTAACCTAGTTAGCAGAGGCATAGATGTAGGGATTGAGGAGCCATAGAGCAGAGCTTGTAGGTGAGGAAAACGAAGCAAGGACAGTTCTAGCCGGTAAGCCGGCCGGTAAGCACAGATAGACCAACCCCGAATTAACAAATTGTGGATGACAAGAAGGTGGGTGTGACAGGGGATACCGTAATGATGACTTGCAGTCAGCGGTGTATTGTGAAAACAACTGTCTTTAGTGAGTGGGATTAAGTTTAAGGTTTCTTTTATTGTATTGGTCTTTCCTTCTGGGTTCACAGGGTGTTCATATTCTTCCGCTGCTTCTTTCTTCCAGATGGGGTCTCAGGAGGCACATGTGGGAAAGAAGCAGATATAGACAATGATGAGTGGTCTGGTAAGTTTCTATTCTGTTTTCCCTGTACTATATCTTATTTTTGTCTCTCCTTCTCTTCTCTTCGGCTTCTGTTCTCTCTCTCTCTTTCTGTGGATCTGTCTTTTCCTTACTTTCTTTTTCTGGTCTCTTCTCTATGCTTCAGTGACTGTCTCGTTCTCTTTCTTTTCTTTGTTTATCGCTGCAGTTTACTTTTTTCTACGAACAGAAACTGTGGACACTCTTCTGTCTTTTCTCTTTTTTTTTTTTTTCCTGTGTTGGTTCGTTTTGGTAGCATAGAAGTCTATTATGTCAAAAACAAATCTCTGTTCCTGCATTAAATACAGTAGTATGAACAAATGACCAAAAAAAAATAAAAAATCACAATATCCCTGAGGCTCTTAGACTGTGGCAGCTAAGCGGCCTGTTCCCCTCCCGCCTCCCACTCGTATCATAGGAATTGCATTAGACCGTGGTCTTCATACCTGCCGAGGCCATGCCCTCCCTAGAGTGTGGCCGGATCCCGGGTTTCCTGCCTCCTGGCCCTTCGATTGCTGAAGCGGTGAGGAAACTACCGCTGTTGGGCACCGTTTCCTGGCCTTTTGAGTCAGCTGAACAGGGTTGAACCCAGACGGTTCGCCCACCTTCTCCAAGTGCTCCTTCTCCTGCTGCTCCTCCACCTGGGGTTTCAGATGTTCCTGTGTCCGGTGCTGTCGCTGCCCCTTTTCCTGCCGCTGTCTTCACTGGTGATACCGCCGTCCCTCTCTTTCCACTGCCGTTGCTATGGGTGTGGTCGTTGACCTTCGCTCCTCCGCTGTGTCTGTCGTCTCTTCCGTCTCTCCAGTCGTTTTCATCTCTTTCCGGGTTACGTCGAGAAGGGCTTTACCAATCCCCTCATCAGCCGGATGTTAATGCGGATAGGCCCCTGAGAGGTCTGCATCTGGGTCGGGAAGGCTGGTTGCACTGATGCCCCAGGGGTACGGCGAGAACAACTCCGTCTCGGTCGACCCGTCACAGTGGGATACCAAATGAAAGAGGTAAAGATTAGGCATTCCCTAGCCACCATCGTAGGGACCTCCACTGAGAGTGCGTGGAGGTAAGACGGGGTCTAGACCCATGCCATAGAAATGCTGTCTCTGTCCCATCCATAGCACAAAACCATGTCCAAGAGGAGGAGCAGAAGATTCTGAAAAATGTACAGGAACCATGGAAGAATCATCATTTTGTATAGAGCGATTCGCCCCATAACATTTAAAGGAAGGGATTGCCATCTATCAACATCAGCTTTGGCCTTCCGGACCAACCGCTGGAGACAGAGTCCAGGTGAGTTCAGGATGCAAAGTAACCCATATACCTAAGTACCTAAAGCTGAGATTACAAAGGGGATTAGACGTCTGCCAGTCAGAGCAATCTCTAGATGGGGCAAGGGGAACCAGCACGGAGTTGGAAGGATTCACCTTAAAATCTGAGGCTGTTTCAGAGCACTTCAGTAGATAAAGACATCGAGGGCCACTTGTGGCAGGGTTCACAAGGTATAGAAGGACTTTGTCCGCATATAAAGCAATGCAGTCTTCCTAGCTGTCACTCGAACTCCATCACCTGAACAAGGTGTCCGTACGGATGATCTGGGCCAGGGCTCAATTGCCAACGCATAGAGAAGTGGAGATAGAGGACAACCCTGCCTGGTCCCTCGTTCTATGGGAAAAGCTTCAGAAAGGACCCCATTAATCTGGACCCGAGCCATGGGGTTGGAGTAGATGGCGCAAACCATGCTACGAAGCGAGGCCCAAAACCAGCTCTTCAGCACCAGCTGAAGATAGCCCCAGCTCACTGTATCGAAGGCCTTTTCAAAATCAATAAAAGGCAGAGGTAAATCTTGAGGTAATCCATGACGATGAGCCAGGGCCATGTAGAGTCATCGGAGACAGTGTCATAAAGCATAAAGTTGCACTGGTCTGGGTGTATCAATGTAGCAAGAACCCATTTGAGCCGGTGAGCTAAGGCAGTAGCAAGGAATTTGTCCTCCCCATTGAGAAGTGATACAAGACGATAGTCGGCACAGGATGTGGAGGGAGGATGTGCATTGGGAATTACCACTATTGTGGCCATGTCCAATTTCCGGAGGAAAGGCACTGGTGTGGCACACTTCCTTGTACAGCAGGTGGGGTGCTAATATTTCACAGAATGTAGAGTGGTACTCCACGGGAAAGCTGTCTGGACCAGGAGTCTTCCCCAAAGCCAATCTGGACAGTGCCTCCCCAACCTCCTCAGCAGGAAGGGGTTCATCAAGCATGTCAGTTTCAGTAGGAAACGGGATGGGGAGAGGAACTGAGTCATGAAAGCGACCAAGAGCACCCGCATCCCTTCCCTTGGGAGCTCTGCACAATTTCCCATAGTAACTGGAGGAGCCATTATCATCAGTAATTTTAGGTATGATTCAATTTACCTGCTGGTAGGAAGCTGGCCAATATAATAACTTCCGATTCTTATCCCCCAACCATACATCCTGGCAATTGTGGCACACCAAAGATGTTTGGTGGCATCAAGGAAGTGCTGATGGATTTCCTTGTGGAGAAGGCCCAGGTGGCGGGGCCTCCTCCATGAGATCAGATGCAAGGCAGTGTTCCAAGCGAAGGGCGCATGCTTGTAATTGGGTACCCTGAGAGGCAAAGCCTCGTATAGTTGCCTTACTGGCTGCCCACAGGGTGCCAACTTTCCCAATCAAACCCTCATTGCAGCGAAAATAAGCTTGAAGCTCTGTGTTCAAAGATTGAATAAGGGTCTCGTCCAGGAGGTACCAGGTGTTAAGGTGCCACCTGGGGCCATATTTGGGGGGGTCTGAATTGGAGAAAAAGGGGGAAATGGCCTGAGATTCCCACGGGGTAGTATCTGGATTTGGGAAAGCACTAGAAAGTCAGGGGTGGGTAAGAAACCTAAGTCGATTCGGGAGTGAGTGTGGTGGGCCGCGGGGAGGTGTGAGTAAACTTACACAGTCGAGTTTGCCATGCCCTCCAGGCATCGCAGTGACCAAGAGAAGCAGTCCAGTTTGCCAGATGGTGTGACCTGGTTTATCTGGAACCTGTGGGTGACCCCGTTGTATCAAACATTGGATCTGGCACAGCATTAAAATTGCCTCCTATTATGGTAAGACACTGTGGGAAGTTCAGGGGGAGTTTAAAAATGTCCCTGAGGCAAGCATCAAAGGATGCAGGCAGTGCGTAAACGCATACCAAAGTGACCACCTGGCCATCTAGTGTTCCTGTCAAGGCGAGGAAGCAGCCCTGCGTGTCGAGCGTTTCACAAGAAACAGTAAGGGGGGAAGGAACGCTGCAACAGGATAGCAACTCCCTGAAATCCACTGGTGTACCTTGAGTGAAAGACCTTGTATCTCCTACATGCCAGGAAGGGACAGTGATCTCCCATAAGATGTGTTTCTGGGAGTAATAAAACCTCAGGGGAGTGGCGGTCGGCAAATGTGAGAACCGTGGATTATTTTACACAGTCCAATAGACTGTTAACATTCCCGGACAATATTCGGAAGGCCATCACTATGAAGGATGGATGTGATTACGTGCAGTAAATAGTGTAATAAAGGGGCCTATCGAGGTCCAGTAGCTAGGTGCAGGCTGGGTCAGTGTGGCATCACAAGAGATCGCAACAAGATAATCTCTGCCACTGTTATCGAGGATGTGTGTGTCGAAACCTAACAGGGAAAAAAAAGCCAGTAAATGCACATGCAGTGCATAACAAAGCATTAAAAAACCAACAACCTTAATAGAATCCTCTTTCCCCAACTTCCAACCCTCCCCACACTTCTGCCCAGAATCATCTGTCACCCAAAAAAAAGGTTTGTTAAAAGAAAACAACAGGCACAACAATGTAGAAACATCAAGGGAGAAGCCCCTTCAGAATAAAGTATGGATCAGCAAGTCATCAGCCGCTGTTCTTTGTAGTGGAGGAGTCCACAATAAGAACACATGAACAGCAGGGCAGGTGAGTGATTAACCCCCCCTCAGGGCTAAAGAAAAGACAGGACAACTCATAGGGTTTGAAATCATACAGCTGTCAGGACCCCAATTCCTGTCAAATCGTAGGAATGCGAGATAGATCAGCGTCCATATGGGGAGCAGCTGGCGCAGAAGACAGTGAATCTGGAGACCTGTTGGGGTCCAGTCTCCCCTCTTCCCCCTTGACGCAGGATTTGAAGCACGTTGGGGGGGGCAACAGCAGCCAGGTCCAATGGGACCGACCAGGCAATTCAGAACTAACAGTCTTCTGTCTCCTCTGGGAGCAAGCATGTCTCCTCTGAGGTTTAGGCATCAACACGGTCCCTGCCGACCAGCAGGATCCAACGGGTGTGAAAAAGAGGCAGCCGAGCCGCGAAGTGGATGATCCTCAGTCAGCCATAGCCACGCAGACTCCAGACTAACAAAGAAGTGTAACTTTTAGGACTGAATAACGCGGAGTCTAGCTGAAAACAGCAGGTGATATTGAAGTCCCATGGTCCTCAGCTTCTGATTGACCTCTGCATCTGAGCGGCATCGCTGCCACACCACGCGGGTGTAGTCCGAGAATATAAGCACATTGGTGTTGCCAAACTGATGATCCGACTGCAGCCGAGCCACCTTAAGGATAGCATCTCTATCTCTATATTTAAGGATGCAAGCTATTATTGGTCTCGGGGAGGCTTCTGGTGGCAGTTTCAGAGTTAGCGTTCGGTGTGCCCACTCTACAGCAAGCCAGGAGGATAAACGTTCAGAGGGTATCCAGAATTTAAACGAATGCTCTATAAATCCATCACCAATTGGGGTTCAGTGCCCTCCGTTCCTTTGGGAACTCCTATTATGTGCACATTGTTGTGCCTGGAGCTTTGTTTAGCATCCTTGGCGTGTTTACGAAGCTCTTTCTTACAGGTGAGGAGTGTAGTAACCTGGAATTTGAGAGTTGAGATGTCATCTTCAACTGAGGAGATCCGAGATTCAGTTTCTGTTATACGTGCAGTAGCAATCTGAAGATCCTGATAAATTAGCACCACATCCATGCTCACCTCTCCGATTTTCGTCTCCACTACAGCCTGTGATGTCTGAAAAGCTTGAAGGATAACAGTAAGTTTACTAGATGGATGGACAGCTTTATCTCCTTCATAAGGGCCTGGTGGTCCATTGGTGAGTCCAGTGGTGTTCTGGTCTATACGGGTCTGCAAAGTAGTAGAGCGGGGGGTCTATCCATGCCCTTCGCAGTGGGATCCCAGGGCAACCAGGGCCCACAACAGCGGTAAGTTGGCCTGCTTGCCACAGGATTGCAGCAGCACGAGCAGCCGACTCCGTGGGCGCAGTGAGTATCCTCCGTGCCAGAGAAGGGGTGTATCGCAAAAGTAGGTCAGTGGCTGGGTGTCACACCAAAAGTATCCACCCCACACGGCACACTGGGATACAGGAGGACGTACAAGCCACAACAGCGAGAAGCACCGCAGAAGGAGGCAAGATCCCAGTAGAACCACGTGGGTTCACCAAGGCAGCAAGTCAAGAAGGTGGGGTACAAAAGTGTGTCTATATATGGCATCTGGATCATCCCCACCTTGAGAGGGTGTGTAGTACCTCGCTCTCCAAAGCACTGCAGTGGGAGGCAGTCCCAAACCGAAATCAGGCCCTCAAGGCCCAACACTAGAGGTGCTAGTAGTGAGTTGTTTGCATAAGGTCCAGGTTCTGAGCCCTGTCCAGGCAATACCTCTGGTAAGGCCAAGGGTAGGGAAGCTGCCCTCAGAAAGGAGCCCCACACAGCAGCCATATAAGCAGATTCGGACAAAGAGTCTACAGGCGTCAGGGGCCTAATGCAAACAGAGATGCAGCCAGCCATAAAGGGCCCCTGTCTGTGTCGGGAGATCAAACGGCAGGAGCGCCTCAATGCTGACCCAAGCACAATATAGTCAAGTCTGAGAGTCAGCAATGAGGGGCCAGTAGTCACAACATGTTTTAGGCACCGTTCATTGTCCAGGGGTTCGTGGAGAAAAACTCCCCCACAAGCCTTGTCCAGAAGCCCGCCCCTGCATGTAGCAAGTGATTGATTGTATAAGGGTGTGTTGTGTCTTACCTGGCCCTCAATGATCATGGACCTCGGTGCACCATCAAAGTAATCCGGTAAAGCCCCCAGACATAGGTCTTCCCTCGGCCTCCATTCATGCCGTGGAGTGGAAGACTGCGAAGCAGCCGGGACTGCACTACCGGCTCAGAGAGGAGAGCTGCTCTTCAGACTGCAGCGCGCAGCCCTAAGGTACTGCATGCCAAGTCCCAGCGTGGGAGGAGGCTGCCCACAGCCACACCTACACCAGCCCTCAGCCCGCTGCGCCGTCTGAAGCCGTCCCAAGCAGCAGCTTCTTCGCTTCCAGTCTCCCACCGTCAGGGGCCAGCCGTGCATCAGCCACCAGGAGGAGGCCAGGCCCCAGGGCCCGAGCTCTCTATGTAAGTCGGGAGGGTTTCAGCAAGTGCGCGGTGTGGGAGCAGACTGCGGATCCCTGTCTCCAGACAGCATCGCAGGTCCTACCACTCCTGCAAGCGCACAGGCCAACACCCTAGTGAAGAGGTCTTATGGGTACCCAGTTGGCGGTCCACAGCCGGACACCTCCGATAGCTGCGGCTCCGCTTCCAGCCTCCAACCCCAGAGCCAATCTTGTGGCAAGTATCAGATGAGGGGAAGCTCCGATATCAGAACACCCCGGGTGGGGCTAATGGTGGTCAGCGGACGCTCATCCCACCGCGAGCCGTGGCCTTGTGACACCAGCCAGCACTTCAGGTCATACTGTGGTGGCGGACATCTAGTTCACTGTTCCGGGACCTTCAGGACCAGAGGTGTGTCGGCCCCACTGTACCAACCCCAGAATTTGATCTGGGGCGTCTGATGGCGTCTACAGCTCTAGATATGCAACAGTTTGCAGGGGCTCTGAGTGGAGCAGATTAGGGAATGACCGCCATATTGGACGTCCAAGCCACGGCCTCTCCCCAAATTAGAGGAATTCCGCACTTAAGTAATATGACACATAAAAGATGTGCTAGAGAAATGTTTTAAATCTTTCAACTGAACCCCCATGTCAATGGTCTGAATGATAAAAAAAAACCCTATGAGAACGTAATACGAGCATGTTTATTTTAGTGATTGCTGTGTTCACTAATAGGATGTGATTAATTCTGTCATTTTTTTATCCAGGCTAATATACTATTTCTTTTGGTAGATTGGTAGTGGCAGATTTAGTGTGTACTTCTGTTTCCAGTTTCGACTCATTTATGTGGAGGTGGCGCCTTTCACTGAACTAAAGTGGACAACTTTTTCCTATTCCCTATTCCGTATCCATGAGGTCTACTTATGACTTTGATTTGTACTTACTCACTTCCAAATTATTGGTTTAGCATTCTTTCTCAATGCTTGTGTATGATCTCATCTCATCGCGCTCACGACATTTCTTAGCACAGGTACCAGTTAACATTCTCCAATGGGTGTATTCAAATCTGCATGCCCCTCAGCCAACATTTCTGCTGGATTTACTCAGAGACCTAGGCTCCCCATCCATCAAACCATTTGTTAGTTGCAGATACATTGTTTCTGTGCTTTCAAGGACAACTTCTTTGCATGTCCACTGATACACACAATTAGATATAATACAAGGATTTCGCCCTTATGTTTTTTACGCAGTGTTGCCTGCCTTCCCATCGAATTTCCTGTTCCACACTTGTTACTGATAAATTATGTTTTTTGAGGCTTTTGGGACCAGTATGATCCAGGACGATATACATGAGTGGTTCTTTAATTTGACAGAACATTTGGGTACATACCACATTCTATACGGTTTTACTTGATTTGATTTTCAGAAAAACCTATTGTTTTTAGCTATCATGACATGGTATGTATGCTTTAGAGATGCCAATCCAATGTAGACTGAAATCAGCTGTACTTTGTTAGTGAGCCTGCGATTGTTCTACTCCAGTGTTTCAATGTGAGGACATTTGGTCTCATATTGTCTACTTAATTATTTTTTATACTCTTCAGACTTTTTGCTAGATGGTTCCACGTTCTACTATGCTACTGGCTATGGAAGTAACCAAATGTGACTAGTATCTCTTATACAGATTATGGTCCTGCTGGTACCCTCTAAACCAGGCTACTCCAATGAGTAGCTTGTGAGCTATCGGTAGCTCTCCAGCTACCTATAAGTAGCTCTCCTGTGTGCAGCCCAGCCTACTACATTGGAAGCTTTTGATTGTAATTTTTGTACAATTATATTAATTCAGCCAAAGTGTGCATTTGAGACGAAATGTGTGTATTTTTAGGACTCCCAAGCTGATGATTGGAGTAAAAATGTTGTATTTTGAAAACACATTTAAAGATATTTGAGATACAAATCATTTAGTGTTGGGCAAACTTATTACCACTATTATTATCTTGGTGCCCTGGGCGTTGCAGCTGTGATCTTTGTGTATTTCCTATATAAAGACTTTCCAAAGTAACACATTTCTTTATTATGTTACTGCTAGAAACCCTGCCTGATGCACAGATGTGATCACTGTTGCTAATCTTGTAGATGGGGGCCACTAAAGTCATCTTTGCTCTGGTCACTATCACAACACTACAACACTAATTTTAGTAGCTCAGGATGATTTTTCTTGAACATAAGAAGCTCCCATTAAAGAAAAGGTTGGAGATCCCTGCTTTAAACAGAGGAGAGGCAAGAATGTGTAAATGAGGATAAAAGCACCCATAAGACAGCCCTTTAATCATCTTGAAGAGAAATTATTTTTGTTTTTCTTTACTTTTGCAAAGTCTTTGCCTAGGTATAACCCTAAGTGGCAAAGACATGATTCCTGGGAGTCATTTCATTCGTGGAGTGACAGAAATCTACTCAGAATGTCTGCTGTTTGGCTCTCCTTCCCCACCAGATGAACTACTGACAGACTTTGGTCCCTGGCCCCTGGGCAATAAGGAAAGGGACCTACACCAGCTTGTTTTTTCACATAATGTATGATACCCAGGCTGTTTGTCAGAATTTGAAGGTGTTTCTCCTAGAAACCAACCTTATGGCTCTTAACTCCGATGTGTATGCTGATATGTAATCGGTGCACAACCTGCAACCACAGACCATTGCAAGCCAAGGTGCTCAAGTGTGCGCCCCATTCCACCCATCAACAAGTAGATTTAGGGTCTGTGGGATCTCATTTGAAGAGAATGGCTGGACCGCCACCACTATAGAGATTTCAGGATTGCCACATCCAGGTGCCTTCAATCTTGTGAATGGCTAAGGAAACAACTCCACCGAAGGTACCTCATGTGGAGCAATGCATGAAGAACAAAAATGATTCAGGACAGGATACAGTCAGGCCTAACAACCTCAAAATAGGTCGAAATCATATATTGAAGGATACCATCTTTAACCTGTCATTTTTTTTAGAACTTGTAGAGGAATCATGGGTATAGATGTGCCTCTAACCCCCTGTTATTGAAATCAGAAAGTATTTTGAGCTACATCCAAATTCTCTGACATTGCAGAACAAAGACCCATCATGCCAAAGGGAATGATGTATCCTATAGCAAGATAGTTGTTTTGGGGCAGACACTGAAATGGACTGCCACAGAAGAACTGGCAGGCAACCAGCCAAAGGATCCACTATTCTGAAGTTATACCCCACCACGAAGGAACAACACAGCCTCCGCCCCTACTGCTGCCTCTTAGTGCAGGACCGCAGACTCAAAGGGGCTTCATGCTGGTGGATGTGAAATACGAAAGGAGCTGGCAATTGATGTCCTCTTTCTGGGTGTCTGCCCTTAAGATGGCAATATGCACAGTGCTATAACTGTTGCCGCACAGCCGTCTCCATTTGTGAGCACCCAAACTGATGGGTGTATTCGCCAAATCTGAATCTGCCTATGGAAGCAGTTGGTTATGGACAAGAGGCGGAGCCTTGGCATATCTTAAAAACAGGAGTTTCTCATTCAAGAATGGTATCTTAGAAGCAGTGCTGACCGCCGCAGAACAATACACAGAATCCACTATATCTAGTCCCGATTGCATTTATTGTTTTGCTGCATTCCTGTCTTTCCGATACTGGACACTGACAGTATCACCACATCCTATAATGTCTAAGAATATCTTGATGGAAGTCATGCGGCGTTTGGGACCAAGCCCACTGAAAGCTAACATTTTGTTGTCTCGATGATTGAGCAGTTTTGATTTTTTGTCAGGGCTAACAAAGGCACTAGTGCTGCCCTTTGAAATGCAGACCAGGCTTGCGTGCTCGACCTAAAAAGTTGCACTGGCCCAAACTGTTTTTTCGACCTCCACAGAAACTGAAAACACAAATTCCAACATTTCGGTAGCATTTGTTGAAAGCACAAATTCTAGTCACTCAACCTGTAGACTTCTAATTCAATTTCTATTCTAGCATATGAACCTATGTTCTTTCTCACAGTTTAAGAATTAAAAAAACAGACATCTGTTAATTTGAAGTCATTCTCCAAATATATTTTTTAATAAAACTAATGAGGTCAATTCATAAATTTGGAGGACGATAACCTTGAAAACCCATGAGCTCAAAAGCAATTCCCAATAAGTATGTTAATACTTATTTATGTACGTATGCACAAACACATTTAAGCAGAGGCTGTAGGATATAATCCATCCATATAATCCATCGCAAATCAATGACCAAAAATGATTTATAACTGGTGGCCAATGATATGAAAAACACCAGGGCACCGGTTTTCAAATCAAAAGGAGGAATTCAAGCCTGCGAGGCTTTTGCATGTAGAATGTAATATTTGACGCAAAAAGAAACACTGGAAAAGAGCTGTAGGAGTGCTCGTGTTAAGGAACTATACTTGGTAGAAATCAATAATAGACACGTTTGCAAACTTCGTGGTCTTGGAATGCTTCCCATATTTTCTGCTTCAGAAACACATCTGTAACCAGTGAGAACTAACTAAAGCATTATGCAAGCAACTGCTCGTTTATCTTCTTAATTAGCAAACTGGCACAATCTGCGGACTGGATAGACATAAAGACCCACCCGTAAGGTTCTTAGAAAGCTGCAGATATTTGCAGCAGAGTGGGCCAAACGGTCCAAAACATTTTTCTCTTAGAAGGAACACTGTAGTGAACCCTTATTAACTATTCCCCTCAAGGGTTCTGAAAGTGCACCTGCAATGACTCAGATGGAAAAAACAAGCCCTCTTGCATTGCAGAACCTACAACTGGGACAGGCAAAAAGGGCCTTTTCTCATACAAGCAGAAAGTAAACAGGCTGCATTGACTCATCTGGAAAAACCTTCGGCTACCCTGGATTAGCCACAAATAGTGTGCTTGAGACAAACAGATAGTTTAATGTACATGCAAAATAGGTCTCAATGGGACTTGTGCTGCAGCCCTCACACGCAGACTTCATTCAGATCTAAATTTCACACATACCTTTTATGAATCCGCTGGTAAGTATTCCAGTAGGGCAATGGAACTCCAGACTTTGGTAAACATATATTTGAACCTTGCAAAACGTGGTTGAACTGAATAAGTATCTAATTGAAGTGGCCAAAATACGTAACTAAAGGCTTTGGGAAGGTGAGATATTTTCACACAATTAGCTTATAGTGAATGTGCAGGTGAAACACGTAGTCTTGGAGAGACTCATTATTCTCACAATCTAAATCAGGTCTGCGGGATCATCTGTGTTCAATGGACCAGATGAAGACCACCAGCTGGATGGAGGTAAAATCACTACTAGAATAGCAACGGTCCAAAAACAAAAATGAAATAAACATACCAATGTAAAACCAGCCAAAGACTTGTAACTGTAGGCTAAACAGGGATATAGCAAGCATAAACTAGTCGGACATTCATATCAAACACTCAGAAGCACAGTTTATATTTCCTTAACCAGGATTCAGCTTCTAGTACTTACTGTCCCTAGAAATACCTCCTATAATTATTCAAGAGTTATAGGTCTGAGACTAAGAAGATTGCCCTGTAAAATTCCTTACACTACTGAATTCGTAGAGTGTGCATGAGGGTGAAATCCATCACACAGTGTCCTAAAATAGCTGCAAACGTAATGCATCATCCATATTGTGTGCACGCTGCTAACTAATTTTAGGGTGATTCGAGGACCTCAGAAACGGCAAAAGAGATGGTAGGGTGCAACAGAGAGAAAAAAACATGGGCTTCTTTGGAGAAAATGCAAACGCAGCAATGTTATGTTCAACATTATTTGTAGTGCTCACATATCACCCAAAAAGCGTATCCTGGTGCAGCGAAGAAAGGCCGTCCAGGAAGCCAAAAAAAGGCAACAGGAGGCGTTAAAACAGGCAGATTTCGATTTTTTTCTGAAATCCAAAAAGGAACTGGTCGAGTGAATAAAGTGTGATAGTTTGCTCCATGATGTAAAATCAAGGAAAGAGAAGTACCCACCTCCTGCTCTGGAGCAGTAAATTCAGGGTGTGTGGACAAGCAGAAGGGACACCAAATGGAGATGTCCAGAAGGCAAAAATAAATGGACTTTGTTGCTGAATTAAGAGTGGATAATACTGTAGAGCATCCTGTACATGTGACAAAGTAACTTTAAAAAAATCGCCAGTGAAGTTTGAATAAGTGTCCCGACACAAAGTTCAGAATGAGCCTGGTGCGTTCCATACAATCTTTAACCTCTTAGCAGGTGGGCAGTGATACTGACAGAGTGGGTTGTGTAGTTTAATCTGCTAATGGTGAACACTTGAGTGATGGTTTTTGATGTTCAAGAGTCAGCCACTTAAAAAATTGACTAAGCAACCTGATGATGCAGAAGCAGCAAACAGAAACAGCTGTTACTTGGTTGGTCTTTGTGAACTGATTGTCAACAAAGATGCTCAGGTTCCTGTCGGTTTTGAAGGTGTGGAGGTGGGGCTAGATCTGGCGATCACCATGCACTGGTCCAGAGGGAGGGGTCTCTGCTGAATAGGATGATTTCCTGTTTTCTCAAGTTGAGCTGGAAAGAATTGTTACTTATCCAGTTTGCTACTGAGGACATGCATTGAGTGACGCTGGTATGGGTGTGTGTGAGAATGTTATCCGAAAAAGAAAGGATCATCTGTGCATCATCTGTGCAGGAGATTATCATAAAGCCAAAGGATCTGATGATGGCTGCTAATGTAGCAACGCATATGTTAAATAGTGTGGGGCTCAGGGAAGGTCTCTGTGGTTCTCTGCACAAGATATTGATGATGTCGGAGTGGAAAGGAGGGAGAAAAAAAACCACTGGGCCTGTTGTGAGAGGAAGAATAGAAGCACTGAGAGGAATATGCCTTCGCCATGGAGCTGTCTGAGCAGAATGGCATGGGATGCTGTGTCAAAAGGCACCAATAAGTCTACTAGATTAAGGGCAGCAGTGGCTTCTCCGTCACTGATGTATGTCACCTGTGGGAGCAATGAGGGCGGTCTCAGTGCTGAAGTTAGTCTGAAAACCAATTGAGAGGGGTCAAAGAAGCTGATGAGACTCGAGGTAAGAGAAGAGTTGTTGATTAACCAGTTTTTTTTAAAAAACTGTACTTGGAAAACAAAGTAGATAAATGAGATAAATGCGTCTCTAGTTGGCCAGTACTTTGGGATGGACCAATGGTTTCTTAAAAAAATGGGCAAAACCATGGCATGTTTCCAGTCAGTGGGGTAAAAGGCAGTAAATATTAAAAGATTGAAGAGAGTGGTGAGGGTGTTACCTATGGCTTCAAGACCGAGAAAGAAGATGCAATGGGTCAGGGGCCTTTGGGGGAGCCACATTTGACAGATACCATGGTCCTGGTGACATCTTTCGCCTTGAGAAGCAGCAGATTGGGCATAGAAGCCGTTGTAGAGGTTGGGTTGAAAAAATCAAGGGAATCAAGGGGTGACTGAGACGAGATTATTGTAGATAAGTGTTAGCTTATCTGATAGAGACTTCTAGTTGTAGATTCCTTACCTTAGAATGTCAGACTGGATCCCAAGATTTTAATTTGAGCAGTTCCCTTGCATGCCATCAGATGGTGTCAGTCGACTCTGCGTGCATTGTTGGAATCATGGTTGCCGTGATGACGTTGTGGTTGTAAATAGGCGATACCCCGGCGCGCTGACGTCAGTTCTTTTCTTTCCGCGCCAGCCTACCTGCAGATCCGGAGAGAGCTACCCTTAGTCATTTTTTGACTAACTTCGACTGTTTAGTTGATACTTCTGAATTTCTGATGCGTCAAGGATGTCACGGAAGGCTAGTTTTAAGCTGTGTGACTCCTGTCACCAAATGATGTCGGTGACAGATCTGCACCTCGTATGCTTGTGGTGCCTGGAGCACGACCCGAATTGCTTGTTCATGCCATGAACCTGAAGGCTTTGAGGGAGCGGCGCCTGAAGCTCATAATGGCCTGGCGCTCGACTCTGCATCGCTCCCGGTCTCGTTCGACAAAGGTCACAAGACCACTCGCGGAGTCATCACCACTCTTCATCGTCCACTCCAAGTCCTCGAGACACTCAGGTCACAAGAAAAATAAGTCGAAGAAGGCCATACGTCCTTCAACTTCGCCCTGTCATTTGGCCGATGCAACACAGAAAGAGCGTCAATGCTCTAGGCCTCCGTCCGCGGACCCTACTTCTGGGTCAGCTCTGTGCCTCCCTGAGTTTACAGGACCCAGAGCCATCCCTGTCCAGCTGAGAGAGTTTTACGTGGCCATGCCCCTCATCTTTGGGCAGACCAACCCCCTTTTGCTGCCTTCAAGCCCTGTGGGGTTGGAAGGGGTCTCTCGGGTTCTGTGCCAGTGGCTTCGGCCCCAGCCACTGAGGGCCCCTCTGGATCAGTTATCGGATCTGTGCCGATGCCGGTTGTGCCAACGTCACCTTCCACGGCACCGGTAAAGACGTCGACGCTCCCAATGTCGGTTGGGCCCACAATCGACATTGACCCAATCCATAGCCTCGACAACCCAGAGCTAGAATCGCGTTGCTCGACATCGGATCCATCTTCGATGGGGTCTACTCACCCCAGGTTCGATCCTGACCCTCTTTACTATGGGTACGCAGAAGGTTTGGAGGGGGTCGCTGGATCTTCTAGAATACCAGCTAGACAATCCATATTTGGGCTGGGCACAGGAATTGGGTGAGGCTAGTGGTCTGGAAACTTCTCCAGATGCTGGCATGCTTGCTTCCTCTACAGAGGAGGGAGAGTCATATTCCATGGTGGTCAGTAGGGCGGCGGAGATCCCTCTGTGGGGTCAAGCTTCCCTCTGTGGCGGTCAGCCAGGACTAACCTCCTGAATGAGGTGCTTCAGCCTGGGCCTTCCCCCTCAGAATCTCTTTTACCTTTCAATGAAGCTCTCATCAAAGTCGTTCTGGGTACTTGGTCCAGACCCAGCACAAGGGCTCCTATGAATAGGACTATCGCCTACCGCCATCGGCCTGTGCCGAACAACCCTAAATTTCTGCCCCTACGCCTGGGAGCCTTGTCATCCGGGCTTCTTCCTCATCTGGAACACTCCCATCGCCCCTCTGGATCGGGAATCAAAAATACTAGCTCAGCTTGGGAAGAAGATATTTTCTTCCTCCTGTCTGTCATTGCGGTCCGTGAACACCGCATCCCTATACCCATTCCTTATAGGATACGGTCGCACAGGTATTGCCGCAGGTCCTGGAGGCGGTCCGGGCCATCTTCTTTCAAGGCATTGCTGAATGGGAAGGATGTGGATAAGTTCATGATACGTTGTGGGCTGGACACTATCAACTCTCAGGGCAGATCGGTTGTGTCGATTTTGGCCTTACGGCTCCATGCCTGGTTGAGGACATCTCGCTTTCCAGGGGATGTCCAACAATCTCTCATGGACATGCCCTTCGGTGGCAGCCGTCTCTTCGGAGACAAAGCGGACTTGGCGCTTGAGCGTTTCAAGGAATATCGGGCTACGGCTTGGTCCCTTGGCCTCGCAGGAGCCCCTTGCCCAGCACAGACCACTTTTCACCACTTTCGTGCTCACGGAAGGGGCTCCCTCCCACATCCTTTCCCTGCCAGCTACCATGCCGCGCATGCTGAACAACCTCTGCATTGTCGCAAACTCAAATCCCACAGGCTCATGGGTCAGGAAGCCAGAGGTCTGCCCAGTCTACCCCACCCCCACTGCAGCCTCCATACCCTCCTAGTCAGTCCTAACACCCCATAAGCCAGCTGGAGGCAGGATCCGCCATTGCCTCCCCCAATGGGAACCCATCACAACGGACAGGTGGGTTTTCCCTCCACTTCGAGACTACACCTCTGCCCATGCCACCATCTTATGACCACTTAGCGGAGAATCATTTGGCACTTCTCAGCGACAAAGTTGCGGCTCTCTTGGCCATGGGAGAAATAGAGAGGGTCCCTGCACCAGAAGCAGGTTGTGGTTGTTATTCCCACTACTTTCTGGTGCCCAAGGACAAGGGCCTTTGTCCTATCCTAGACGTCCAGGCCCTCAATTTCTTCCTCAGGAAGGAGAAGTTCAAAATGCTCACCTTGGCTCAAGACCATTCTGCCTTGGACCCTGGAAACTGGATGGTAGCGTTGGACTTGTAGGATGCCTACTTCCACATACCCGTCCTGCCGGCCCACAGACATTACTTGTGATTTGTGGTAGGTCACAAGCACTTTCAACTTACTATGCTCCCCTACGGTGTCATCGGCGCTCCTCGGGTGTTCCCGAAAGTAGTGGCAGTGGTCGAAGCTCATCTGCACAGGTTAACGGTTTCAGTCTTCCCCTACCTCGATGACTGGCTGTTAAAAGTGAGCACGCCCCAGACTGTCGTCTTCCACCTTCAGACTACGGCGAACATTCTGCGTTCTTTGGGGTTCACTATAAATGTGCCAAAGTCACACATGACTCCCTTCCAGACACTTCCCTTCATCGAAGCTGTTCTACACACAGTGCACTTTCGGGCTTATCCTCCTGAAAAGTGAATCCAGGATATTCAGACTATGATATCGATGTTTCAGCCTCATGGCCTCCTGAATCCTGTTAGTGACACTTGCCAGATGGCATATGCGGGCTCTGCAGGTGGACCTAAAGGTCCAGTGGTCGCAGCATCAGGGAAATCTCTCCGACATGGTCTAGACCTCCTAAGATGTGTAGTAGTGATTTTCGAATGAAAAGTGATCCAACAGCAGATCCCTCTCCCTTCTTCAGCCAGATATCAATGTAGTGACAGATGCGTCCCTCCTAGGATGGGGCAGCGACATGGGAGAGGCAGAGATCAGAGGTCTCTGGTCTCCAGCGGAGTCTACCCTGCTTGTTTATGTATATTTATGTGGACTCCACATAAATATACATAAACAAGCAGGGTGGAGTGGGGTCCTGAACCCTTTGTCAAAAGGCTCTGCATTTCCGAACATGGTTGGAACATCAGGGCATAACCATGGTGGTTCAACATCTGGTGTGCTCTCTGAACGCCAGAGCAGACAAACTCAGCTGCTGATGCATAGTCGATCATGAATGGCGTCTCTATCCGGAGGTGGCCCAAGGTCTCTTTCAGCAGTGGGGAGAGCTTTGGTTGGATCTGTTTGCCTCTGCAGAGAACACGCAATGTCAGCTGTTTTGAGTGTTGGAGTTTCAAAGGTGGCATTTGCTCAGCAACGCTTTTCGCCTCGAGTGGAATTCTGGCCTTTATGCATCAGCTTTCTGAAGAAGATCAAGAACGACCGAGCCCAAGTAATCCTTGTGGCTCCAGACTGGGCACTAAGAGTATGGTATCCCAAGCTTCTGACTATGACTACGGATCCTCCGATCAGACTGCCCCTTCGGGAGGATCATCTGTCGCAGCAGCAGGGGACGGTTCTCCATCTGAACTTGTCCAGTCTCTGCCTTCTTGCGTGGCGATGAGTGGTGGCAGTTGACAGCTTTCAACCTTCCGCCTGAAGTCTGTAATGTTATCTTGGCAGACAGGCATCCCTCCACCAAAACGGTATATGCCTATCATTGGTATAAATTTGGGGCATGGTGTCCCAACAAAACCATTGATCCCCTTTCTCCGCCTTTGTCTGAGGTTCTACTGTTCATCCTCTCTCTTGTCCAACAGGGCTCTGCTTTAGGCATCCTTGTAAGCTACTTATCTGCAATCTCTGCCTTTCTCAGATTACCAGATCAACCTTCTTTATTCAAGTCTCCCATTGTTGGGAGGTTCCTTAAGGGACTCACCCATTTGTACCCACCTACCCCCCTTCATAATTCCACAGTGGGATTTGAACCCCATCCTTACCTACCTTAGGCGTGCCCCGCTTTGAGCCACTCCATAATTGTCCCTTGCGGCTCCTCACACTTAAAACTGCTTTCCTGATTGCCATTACCTTTGCTCGCACAGTGAGTGATCTTCAAGCTCTTTAGTCAAATTCACCATTTTTATCTGTCCATCTTGACAAAGTGATGCTTCGTACTAGTGACTCCTTTTTCCCCTAAGTTTGGTACACCTTTTCATGTAGGCCAGTCCATCACTTTGCCTACTTTTTATGCACCCCCACACACCCCTCATGAAGAGGAGAGACTCCACCGTCTGGATCCAAAAAGAGCTTTGGCGTTCTACCTCAATCGTACCAAAGATTTCCAGGGGGACGATCAACTCTTTGTAGGATATGTGAGTGTGAAGAAGGGGCGGGCAGTGCAGCAGTGCACCATCTCACGATTGTTAGTGCTTTGCATCAAAATGTGTTACGTTTTGACAAAGAAGCAACCCACTGAGGGCTTGTGTGCTCACTCCACCAGAGCAACTGCTGTCACCCACCACAGCGTTAGAAACGTGGAGATCCTGTCCTGGACATCTGCCAGGCATCAACGTGGGCATCTCTACACACATTCACAAAACATTACTGCCTGGACAGTCAGGTCCGCAGAGCTAGTTACTTTAGCCGTTCGGTCCTGCAGGACTTTCTAGTATGATTTAGGTTCGCAGCCCACCTCCGAGGATGATATTGCTTGGGTATCCATTCTAAGGTAAGGAATCTGCAACTACGTGACTATCAGATTAACAGGTTACTTACCTTTGGTAATGATTTATCTGGTAGAGACATATTCTAGTTGCAGATTCCTTACCGACCCGCCTATCCTCCATGCACTGCAAACTGATTTCTAGGGACAGGGATTCCCTCTTCAGGACCCTAGTTTTGGCGCACCATTCTCAGTGTTCTTCATGACTCCGCACTACTGATGTCAGCGCACCGGAGTTGTGCCTAAACATGACTGTGACGTCATCACAGCAACCACGACGCCAACAATGCATGTGGAGTCAACTGACGCCACTTGACGGCGTGCAAGGGTACTGTGCTAAGAAAATTCTCCAGATCCAGTCTGACAGCTGCGGGAAATTAAAAATTAAAGAATCTGCAACTAGAGTTTGTCTTTACCAGATGAACAAGTTACTTACCTCCCGTAACGCTTTTTATGGTGGATACAGTATCTGCCTGTGGATTTCTCACCTTTTGAATACTCCCAATGCGCCAGCACTCTATCAAAATGTTTTCTTTCTAGCTCTCCACGTCAACGAGAATGTCACAATAGTATGGCTCCGCACGCGACCCCGTCTGATGTTACTGGAGCCATAAGAAGTCCTCTCCGGCGTGCTGACGTCAGATTCACCCACATTTTTTATCATGTCTTTGAGGCAAATGGGTGAATACCAACATCACAAGCACAACAAGTGCAAACTCAATACATACATTTGTTATATATATATACACACATCCTTATATAAACGTTAATTTTTAATATATAATTTTCAGAAATGCATACAAATATATAAAATATATATATATATATATATATAAATTATTCTTGGTATGACCAAACAGACAATGGGGAGGCAGAGGTGGGACCATGAGGAATCCACAGGTATATACTGTATCCACCAGAAAAGGCGTTAGCGAAGGTACGTAACTTGTTCTTCTGATGGATACATCTATCTGTGGATTCCTTACCTTTTTAATAGAATCCCAAAGCAATTCCACACTTGGAGTTGGGTGCCTGACTGGCTAAATCAAGAAGTCCTGCAACACAGAACGGGCAAAATGACCGTTCCTCCTCACTTCTGAGTCTAAGCAGTAATGTTGTGCGAAAGTGTGGAGGGAAGTCCAAGTTGCTGCCTTGCAAATGGTAACAACAGGTACACTTGTAGGAAAGTACCCTCTTTTTGGCATGGTTACCCCCACTCTTTGCCTGATGTCAGTGTGTTTTGACTGTTTCCTGCGATCCTGCTAACCAGGACCCCAGTAACTGTGCTGTATCCCTCTAGATTTGGTTACCACTAACTTTTTACACCCCAGAACTGGCATACTGGTGCCCCCATGTAAGTCCGCATGACATTGGGACACCAGGGGATCCCCATGTGCTGCAGCATGTATTATGCCACCCATGGGAGCCTAAGCAAATGTGTCTGCATGCCTGTCATTGCAGAATACGTGAAAGGGTGCATGCACCCTTTTCACTACAGGTCACTGCACCAGGTCGCTGTAAGTCACCCATTTGGCAGACCATCCTAGCCCAGAGGGCAGAGTGCAAGTACCTGCATGTGAGGGAACCCCTGCATGAGTAGAGGTGCCCACACGAAATCCAGGCCATTGTCCTGGACTACGGGGAAGCCATTTTACCTGTGTACTGGACAAAGGTCACTACCTAAGTGCAGCTACATAATGGTAACTCTGAACCTGGGCATGTTTGGTATCAAACATGTCAGAATCATACCCCAAGACTGTTGCCAGTATTGGCTGTATGATTCCATTCACCCTGGAGGCTCCTTAGAGGACCGTCAGCTTTGCTCCTACCAGTTTGGAGGGTTCTCCCGGGCACCCTGCACTGCTGCCATCCTACAGACAGGGTTTCTTCCCTCTTGCTGCTTGAACAGCTCAAGCCCAGGAAGGCAGAACAAAGGATTTCCTATGGGGGAGAGGCAACACCCTTTCCCTTTGGAAATAGGCATTACATGGCTTGGGAGGGGTAGCCTTCCCAAGCCACTGGTATACTTTGAAGGGTACATTTGGTGCCCTCCATGCATAAACCAGTCTGCCCCAGTTCAGGGACCTCCAGAACCAAACCCTCTGACCTCCAGATCCCCCAGATGTGCTCCCCACCCTAAAGTGTAAGCATCCTTTTATGACTGTGGTCACTGAAGGTGGAAGACAAAACAGCCTTCCTTGAGATAGGTTGCCATCCACACTTCACCATCAAAGATCCACCGCAGTGTCTCTGGAGACTGTTATTGACTCCTTAAGATCTCCTTTGTGTTGAAACCACTGCTTGTGGATGCATCACTGGAGAGCCCACATGTGCCAACGTGCATGAGACCAGCAGAATACAGAAAGCTACCAGCCATGCAGGAGTAGGACCTTTGGGACCGGAGCCACAGCTTCATCCTGAAACATTAGAATCATAGCCTGAATGGCCTGAATCCTCTGAGGAGGGGGGAAGGCATGATTCAATGCTGTGTCCAGTAATGTCGCTATGAACAGGAGGCACTGAGAGGGCTGCAGGTGAGATTTGGGCACATTTAACGTAAAGCCCAGGTTAAACAACAATTAGATCCATCAAACGGGAGGTCCAACAAGGTGGTTTGTACATCCGGGGAAAACCCTGATCCTCTAAGCCAATCATGCCTCCTAATGGCCACTGATGTTCCCACAGCTCTGAGAACAGAGTTGGCTGTATCTAGGCCAGATTGAATAACCTGCCTAGCCGCTGCTTGACTATTTTGCAACAATTCTTGAAAATGTTCCTGCACATCGTATGGCAATTTGGGAACCACCTCTATCACCGAATCCATTAGCACATGGATATACCTGCCCAACACACTTGTAGCATTAACTGACTTTAATGGCATACTAGAATAGGAGAAGATCTTCTTTGCACATTGCTCCAAGCGTTTTGACTCCCTATCGGTCGGAGTTGTAGGGAAGGAACCAGGAGCTGCTTTTGAAGAGCAAGAAGCCTGGACCACCAGACTCTCAGGTGAAAGATGCTGAGTAAGAAATTGTGGGTCACCTGGCGCAGCTCTATATCTTCCAGCAATTACCTTGGACACAGTCAGAGTAGTGACTGGTTTGCACCACAGGTCCAAGACCGGTCCAGTCAAAGCATCATTAAAAGCAAGCAATGGTCCGAGGTAGCAGAAGAGGTGCTAAATACTTCAGTCAGAATGTTTGTTTTCAATTCTGAAGTGGGTCACAGCAGTTCCAAAAATTCAGCTGCTTTCCTCATCACCCCATGGTAACTAGCAACTTCCAGAGGAGGAATACCCCCAGGCGATAACTCCCACTCTGAAGAGGTATCCAAACCACTAGCCTCATCAATATCTTCAAAACCTTGAGAAGGTAAAGGATTTTCTCCTTCCTCAAGTTCTTGATGCTACTAAAAGCCTTAAGGCTTCTCTTCTAGATCTCAGTCAAGATTCCCGCCTTGGCGTCGAAAAAGCATGTGCCGATGCCTTTCTTAGAGCTGGTGAAGTCGAAGCCGGCGCCAGAATGTCACCTTGAGTGGAGTGACTCAACACCAGACAATATTTATCCGGCATCAGTATCTCCAACTGCGTTGGAGCCGAGTGCATAAAAGGCAAGAAAGGAGCAGGTTTTTATGGCACCCGGAATCCTCCAAGATTAAATGCCAAAGGTCCCAAGGGGCCCATGGGCGCACCAGCAGGGGCCATAGCTCTATTAAAGATGTTAAACATAGCATTTAAAAAGGGAGATGGGTCCATCCCAGGAGTGGGAAAACCTAGATACTCCTACTGAGGCTGAGCTTGACTTGACTCCCGATTTTCAGTCTCCTCATCTGTCGGAGTAACAGGAGAAAATAGCACAGGACTAGTCGGCGACACCAAGATTTCCACCAAAGACATCACTGGCGATACATCAGGCGACTTCAGCTGAGGAGGAGACAAAGTAGGACTAACCTCCCAAGTCAACCAGCGACAAAACTTAGAAGTCTGGGATGGACTACCATCTAGAGAGGAACAATGCCTTGAGCCATGATGACTATGCTTCTTATGAGACTTCTATGATCGGTGTGGCGAAGACTCCTCTTGATTTCTCGATCTTCTACGACCACGGTTCTCTTTTTTAGCTTTCAACAGGAACAGTTTAGCTTCTCTTTCCTTCAAAGCCTCCTTTGGCACGAAGAACATCCCACAACATCATGGTTGGAACTAAGATACCAAAGGCAGTCTTTGTGTGGGTCAGTGACCGCCATATGGCCTCCACACTCTCTACACGGCTTAAAACCCGACTGCTTCAGCAGTGACATTGTAACACAACAAAACTTCAACAAAGAAAACTACCACGAAACAGTGTAACAAACAGGAGATGTAGAAAAAAAACGGAAGCATCAAAGGTGTGGAAAAAGGGAACTGACATCAACATGCCGGCGAGGAGTTCTTTTGGCTTCGATGACATCAGACAGAGTTGTGTGCGGAGCCTTACTTTTGTACGTCGATGTGGAGAACTAGAAATAAAACATTTCTGTCAAATGCTGGCACGTTGGGAGTATTCAAAAGGTGAGGAATCCGGAGGTAGATGTATCTATCAGAAAAAATCATTACCAAAAGTAAGTAACTTGTTCATCATGGAAAAAGCGGGAAAGGTCTGAACAGAGGGCCGAGGAGGGGGTGATGGATTGTGAAGAGGCTGAAGGGGAGGTGATTTCCTCCTCAATGGAGAACTGTCATGGTATTACTCAAGAAAATATGGTGAAAGTACAGTGGTTTCAGAGCAACGTGAGGAAGCTGAAATATTAGGTTGCCATGAAACTTGAAAACTGGTACTCAGATGTGTAGGATTCCCAGAAAATGTGCTGTGGTGTATAGAAGAACAAGGCACTTGGCTTCAGTGATGTTCTTGCTGATAAATACACATCTTCCCATAGATTCCTTAAGTGAACAGCTCATGCACCAAGCCTAGCTTGAGAAAAGTTTTCTTCAGTAATACCTCGAATTCAACCTCCACCAACCTCTCCTTCACCCTCTTCCCTCCACCTCAGAGCCAGGTGGCACAAGACAGCATCACTGAAGAACAACGAAACTCCATAGTTGAGGATGTCTTTCCTCAAAGACTTACTGAAGAAACTTAAATCTATTCTAGCCCAAGACATTCATTCTCTTCGGGTATTATGACATACCTGTAATAAAGACCCTGACCCCTTTTTAACAACAGAAATAAGTCTCTCACAAGCCTTTATGTAGAACAACCTCCTTCACACTTTGTGTGTGATTGGCGGGGAAAGAGGAACAGAATGGGGGATAAGAGGCTATTTTCTAGAAAACAAGGTTAATCCCTCTTTTACAACATCAAGGACCCACTGTTACAGGGTAATATCTCACCAATTCCGAAACAAGCACTGACAAAGTCAATAAGACTCCACCGAGCTACAGGCTTTGCCAATACCTTTTGGAAAATACATGTGAACATGTGCGTCACAACGCCTGCACAGGGATGCCCAGCAATGCTGAAACGTGGCTTCTATTTAAAACAACCCATTCCAAAATGGCTGCAATGCACAGTTACTCACTGTGACACATGTACACACCAGTCTCCTGATTTCTGCATCGTGACACATGCGTCAGATTTCGATTCACCATTGTAACATGGAGGACGCCCACATTTGTAAACTTAATTTAAAAGAGAAACGTGTGTCAGCACAAAAAAAGGAAACAAGCAACTGGGTAGATGCTGAGACCTTAAAAAATAAAATAAAATTAGATGGAGACAAGGGCCACAGGGGGACAAGTGCATGAGGGAAGAGTGCAGCAGAATGAGTGTAAGAGGAAGGAAACAACGTACACTCCAATTAAGTGCTTATTGCAAAGTAAATAAAAAATAATGCTACCCATCCAATCAGAAAATGGTGAGACTAACATGCTCCTGGGTGGGCCAAACACAAGATGAGGAAGGAAAACCATCAAATCAGGAGCAGATAACTGAGACAGAGTATAAAACCATCCAATTATGAGCGAGAAGCTGACCCAAACTCCATTCTAAGTATACATTATGTTTAGAGGGTGAAACCAGAGTCTGTCTGCCTTCTGCTGGGGAACGGTTTACATGTTGACAAAAAAATGGTGCAGGTCTGTTAAGGCTACTATAACTACCTTCCAAATGTGTGCCTCTAGCAGAATTTTCTATATGCTGATGAGCATGCAGGGAAGAAGACAACCTCCTGTCCCTAGCAGTCACCCAGATCTGCGAATATTACTCCAGCAAATACTATTTTTCCCCCAACCCAGATGCTGCCTGGCAAAGTGCAAAACCAGTAACGGGACCTAGACATCAAAAATAAAACTTGTGAACCAGACCACTGCCTGTCTCCTCAAAATCACTACAGATCCCTTTGACTGAAACACAGCATTGCTCAGATCAAGATCATATTTGGCTACAGCTACACCGTACTTAAATAACGCTTTGAAAGAACTTTGCACATGTAGCAGTAAGCTAAAGAACTCAATAGAAGCCGACTCCTATCCGGCATGAGTATACCTTCACATGCCATGTATGACCTTAAAGCTTGCATTTAAACAGCAAATACCTTTGTCCCCAAAGCGCTCAACCTCTTGGCCGCTCCCACAGGAAACACTATTAAAAAAGGTATTCTAGCTTAACTTTGTAAGAGAAACAGTGCCTACCTTTGGTAACAGTATTCTTGGTAGATATGACATCCTACTGCACATTCCTCACGTTATGAATACCTTTCAGATGCCAGAGTGGATCCAGAAACTTTTTCCTCAGAAGTACGTTCTCCAACGCCAGGCAGTGCCATATGCCTTCATTCACGCCTCCACTAGCTGAGGATGCGATGACATCGGAGTATATACAGGTGCCAACACAAGACCTTGCATCTGTTTCTGGTACTTTTCCTACACCTCACTGAGGTTTGCAGAAAGGAACCAAAAGAGCATCAGCAGCAGCAACAATAGAGCATACAATGTTTCCATACCTTGGGCTCATATTAATCGTGGGGAGGAGGGAGTGAAACGAAGAATCTGCGGGAAGACATAATAGCCACCACAAATATCATTACCAAAGACACAATTTCCAAAGCAATAAGCTCTAGTAGGTGGGATTGAGCAGCGCAAGTTATCCGAAGAAGTCATACAACACAGTGCTGGCAAAGTAACCGCTACTGCTTGTTTCAGCAGCAATCAATATATCAAGCAAAAGTATGTAAAGAGGATGACGTGTGATTCCTGGCAGAAGTAAACCACCAGAATATTTCTGATGAGGGCAGTGGAAGGAGGAGAGATCACAACTACTATATGGAGCGTCTTTCTAGGCCAAGGCACCACAGATTTTATTACATAAGGTTTGCCAATGTGAAATGGTGCACTTGATCAGATCTGCCTTTCTTGGCTGCAGCAAAGCCCTCAAAGGAATTATCATGCCATGTAGGTTGAGGTGGAAAGGAACCGCAAACATGGGGTCCAGACTATGAACTGCCATTTTCAGTAAGAAAGATGGGCAAGTGTGTAGAACTAGTTTATACATGCAGAAACAATGAATGTTGATTGGACCCAGAGGGACTGGAGTTCACCTACCCACTACTAAGAAGACAGCTTTCAAGTCAGAAGTCAAGGGGGACAGCCATGCATCAATTCAAATTGAGCCTTCATGAGGAACGTTACCACAAAATTCGAGTCCCATTCAGGAACAATGAATAGAGTGTAAGGAAACAAGTGATGCAGATGTTTCAGAAAATGCACCATTAGTGGCAAATTAAGGCTGGACAGGGAAAAACACGAAGGCAGATTTAGCAGCCAAGCAATCCTTTACAGTAGCCACTTGGAGGCTTTTCAAGGAAAAACAGAAGGCAAAGCAAAAAACATTATTAAGGCAGGACTGAAATAGATTCACTCCTTTCAGCTCACACCAGTGAACAAACCTGTTCCAATGACCAGTATAAATGGATTTTCAGACAGGTTTCCTTGCAGCCAGGATGACGGCAACAACTTCATATGGCTAGCAGAAGGATTCTGGTTTACAGTGGTCCATTCTCCACACATGCAGTCACAACATTTGGGGATGGGATGAAGGACCGAGTCACTCTGTTGTGACAGCAGGTACACACTGAAAGGGATACGATGAGGGGGCAGATAGGTGAGTTTCAACATATTGGTGTACCAAATCCTTCACATCGAGTCAAGTCCAACGAGGATCAGCTGTGCTCAATCCCACTGCAGCTTCTGGAGGACTCTTGACAGAACTGAAATTTATAAGAATGCTTAAAGCAGGCTCATGACCAGTCAAACCTGTCAGCATTCCCTAGGGAACCAATCACATGGACTTGTTTGACACGAAAGAGAGAACATTTCCTAGTCTGGGCTGCTTAAAAGACGTTCCCACGCACAGGGAGGGTTCTTGTGAGCCAGGTCACTACTGGAAAAAGTGCCCAGCTCCTGAGTCCATCTATATTGCCTAATCGGATCCCAAACGGGTCCATGACCCCATCTCCCACCCTATATGTTGAGGTAATGGGCAGCAGTTGTATTGTCCAATAGAAATTGAATGGCTCTCCCAGAGATAGGAAGGAAGAAAGCATTAATTGCAAGATGGAAGGACTACAGCTTCAACACGTTTATGTGCATGCTTTGCACCATACTAGGTATATAGGCCCCCTTGCCATAATGCCACCCAGATAAGTACACCAGCCTAATGAGGAAGCATCCGTAACTAAAGCAGCCTGCAACCGTGGAGAGCTGAAGGGATGGCCCATTGGTGGTTTAGAAGGACACATCAATCACTGAAGAACTAGAAGTGCAGAATTGAAAATATGTACTAACACTTACCTTAAGGGCTATTATTCGCCATCAGGAGTGAGTCACCAACAGGATGCAAAAGGTAATAAGGGCAAAAAGGCTCAGAAATTGCAGAACTGGGATCATGTATGAGCAAGAAATATCAGAATCACATCACAAAATGTCTGCAATCCCCTGAGAATAAAATGCCTTGATATGAGACATGCCTAGCACTCTGCATATGAAAGTAGGCCTCCGAGTGAGGGCAAAAAAAGAAGCAACTTCTGGTTGTCGATCAGGAAGCCTAAGAAATGGAGAAGGGTCATGGTGCGCTGAAGATGTGTGACCAGCGCAAGTGACCACGTTTTCACAAGCAAGCCGTTCAAGTATGATAATACATATATTCCTGATTGATGCATTGAAGCTGCCACCATGGTCATCGCCTTGGTGAGGACTTGCGTTATAGTTATCAGCCCAAAGGGCAAAACCATGAGCTGGCTTAGGGAAAGCCCCTTGAACTTGTCAAGCCAAATGAAAAAGGTTCAAAAGACAGAGGTCAGGTGGTCCAGGACTGGTCTTAAACCACATTCTTCTTGGGACAAAGAAGGGAACATGATTTTACTCACTTTGCCTTTTCTCCATTGGTACCATCTCTATGACCACTTTGTTCAGCAAGGCAAGCATTTCCACCTCAAAAATTTCAGTGTGTGTCAGAAAACAAGTCCTGGTAGAGGGCAGTCCAGAGGTGAAGGGAGGAAGGGTAGGAGGAGTAGCCCCTGCAGATCAGCTGGATGGCTCAGCGATCTGATGTAGTAGTCTCCCAATTGGTAGAGAAATGGAAGACCCTCCCCAACACAAGAAATTGGGGGGGTGGGATGCAACAAGAGATTTTTAGGCAGCATAGCCAGCAGGAGTAGGTGCAGCCTAGAGGCACTGCTGCTGTCCCTTAGATCTACCACTCTTCAGAAAAAAGCAATAAATATGCTGCAGTGTTAGCACCCACTGCAAAGTTTGTCGTATGGGACTTTTGTGCCTCAAAACTACCCATGCTGCTGGTAGAATTATTTCACCTGGGAAGCTAAACTCAGCACGCATGTCATGTTACTATTTATGAAGTGCTCCCTGGAGGTGTTTTCTGTCTCTCCAAACAGCTGCTCGCCAGGAAAAGGCTTGTCATGCAGGTTGCCTGGACAGCTCCTGAAAATCCAGTGGAAAACACCCAAGCATGTCAATGTAAATTGACAGCTGTACCCATGAAACGACAGTGTCTGCAAAATTCAAGGCATACTTCAGGACCTGTTTGAAAGGATCCAAACCATCAATGACCAGATGGACAAAGGCTTATTAGTTTGAAAAGGAAGAGTGATAATTGACCAGCTCACACAGTCCATGAACATAGTGGCCCACAAGGCATATCCTAATGCAGAATGCAGGGGTACCAGACAGACAGTCTTTTTGCTCCACTGAGTCAAGACTCTCAAGAGATTCAGTCTAGCAGGATTGTAGTGAAGGCCTTTAGATTTAACTTAACATAGAAATCTTGAATCACTTGAGGCTCAGTAAAGGATGTGGAGAAAAAAAAATTGAGCCCTGCAGAGAAGCTCTGTATCATCAAGTAATCTGCCTCTCGAGGTCTGTGCCTGAGAAGGGATTGTCCCAAACGGCCAGCACAGGCTCCAAGAGTGTATCTTTAAAAAGCAGCAGAGGCTGAAAAACTTCAGCAGGATGTCTCAAGTTTCCATAAAAGTGATAGATGTGACCTTAATGGTGGACAGGGTCAACTCCAAACCTTCCACTACATTTTAAACCAGTGAACAAAGAGAACACCTGTGAAAGAGGCCCAAGGGAGCAAATGTATACACCCCTGTATTAATATGTTTCCAGGCCACTTGCATTTTGTAAGCCTAGATATAAGCCAGCATCTGTGTTTTAAGAGGGGAAGAGGTTGTCAGTCTTCAAGTCATCATCGTATGAAAGGTCATAATATTTATCAGGTATCAACATCAGAGTCAGATCTTATAAGTTATTTTGTATGGGCAAATCTCTGGGCCCTAGGAAGGAGTGTGTTAAAGCAAGCACCATTTTCTCATTTGCCACTTAGGCAATGTCAGCTGAGATTGAAGATTTTAGAAGTGGTGTCAAAATCAGCTCCCAGGACTGTTCCATTATTGACCTTGTACATAGCCTTTGAGGACACTGGCTTCAAAAGAAGCAGTGCAAATGCCAGTGTCTGTGGATATAGGTAATTGGATGCGTTCAAGGTCATAGCCACTGGAACTGCAAACACACAGTAATGGGGAGTGGTTGAAAGGGCAAGGAAGCCATCCTCAAGAAATCCAGAAGGGCCTGCTGGAAGGTCTTCACTTGTGCAGAGGTAGCAGATGGAGTGAGAAGAGGGCTTCATCTTTATCAATGATGGAGTCAGCACTAACAACAAGGAACAGTATGTCATCGGGACATATCAGCACTCCTAATGGCCCTCTTTTCTCAATGAAGAAAAGTATTACTCTTACTGGGAATCTCTCTTGAAAGACTGGTTCCTGTTGAGGGTCTTACCTGAAGGGGGTGCTGTCTCTTTGGCATATCTCTGGAGGCTTTGGCCTAAAATGACCTGGCCTTCCTCACTCTAATTGCCTTTGGTGCATCAAAGATAAGGAGACAAAGGCAGAGGAGCTGTGTTCGCATCATAGTCACCAAAAGTAGCTATTTTGTGGCCTGACGGGGACAACTTACAGCACCTACAAGAAGGTCTAAATATTAGAAATATTTGGAGGGTCATATCATCAAGCTATTGTTGAAAGCTGGGGAATTTCATCAGTGAAGCAGTGAGAAGTGCTCTACAGGTGATGTGTGGGAAAACAACTTATGCCGGTATCTTGGTTTGTGCCTTATTCACTGCAATATCATCATATTGCCGATGGGGATGAAGCTGAAGCCGCAGGGAGCCACTTGGTGATGCTGAAGAAATACTGTTGGGGGAAAAGATTTTCAAAGCTGCTGCAGATCTACTATGGTACCTGCAGAGGGAGAAATCTTCAAAAAGAACAGGTTTGTACCACAAGCTTCCATGTGTAGGATAGGTGGACAGAAATTAATTATTGCAAGGCCTATGGCTAATAGGCCTTATGCCTAGCTGCTGCTGAACCTATGTGTGGTAAATCCTAAAAGGGCCACTACTATCCGCGAGGACCTTATTTAAAAGGCAAAAGAAGCTCACTCACTTGCTTATAGAAGTCAATATTTCTGTAAATAGATTAGACGTTTGCACCGCTGCGTGCTGCTGAATGTCGAAGAATTCAGCTGCCTTTCTGATCATTTTAATATAAGACATGCTTTTTGAAAATAAATGTTTCCCAGTCACCGTCAAATTCATTTGTGGTGAAATATTGACAGTGCTTGCATTCTGCAACTCAAAGGAAAGTCTGTCCTTAATGCGAACAGGAGGCAGAAAATGTCCTGCCTCATTAAGGTCATCATTACCCTGCACCGGAGGTTGGGTTTCAAACCACAACGCATCTGAATCACAACCAAACAAATGCTCAAAAGTCTAAGCATTGCTTTAGAAGTCACCTTAGCCACCATGTATGCTAATTACATGCTACATAACATCAAAAGTCTACTGTTGCTCTATAACAATACACATTGTACACAGACTCCTGGCATCTTTGTGCACATCAAAGCCATCTAGCTGCCCGTCAACGGCACATCCGCGCCAATCTGAACACACGTAAGGCCCTACAACACTGGCATACATTAGACTTACACTCCTAGCATCTTTGTGTGTGCAACATAACCCCAACCCCATCTCGATGGCTATCTTAACTGTGCAGGCACTCAAGTTATACTTACACTTCTTGGATCATCCCAGCAATCTACATATCAACAAATCCTGATTAAATTACTTTAAATCTAACATACCAACCAAAGAATGGGAAAAACCACCTCCTAAAGGTAAGCAATGGCCAATAGCAGCCAAGCAGAACAAAACAAATGGCAATGTCTTTCGGCAGCAGAGATGCAGAGGGTAAGCAAGACGGAAAGGGAGTGAGAGGTTGGGGAGAAAGAGGTCGGGGAGAGTGGGAGGACAAGGAAGAAGAATTAAGAGTAAAAGAGATGGAGAAAATTATGCGGAATAGGGCGGTGAGAGGGAGAGCAGAGAGTGGAAGGTGGGATTGTAAAACTGAGGAGAGGATGGCAAAGGAGGGGGTATGATGGTGTGTTTCTTAATGAAGGTATGCAGTTGCCATGGCCTTCGCAGGAGAACAGATGCCATGGGTGTGAAAGGTGTGGACTCACATTCAAGCAAACCAAGGAGGAGACTGAGAAACACCCTTCTCTCCATTCATCTGAGACAAGAGGACAATGTGTAGTGACTGCAGATGCGATGCGAGCAGGTGGGCATCAGTGCTGTGCTATCACAGGTGCTGAGAGCGTAACAAAAGGCGCTGCGCGTAGGAGGAACAACAGGAGAAACGAGGCACACCTCTAGTAGTGCTACTTCTAATACTGTATCCCCTCCGCAGATGCTTTATTGTTCCACCCAATCAACCTCGAATACTCAAACTGTCTATGCCCCTGCCGCTCACCACATACAGGCCCCAGGAGGGCAAGCCGCTGATCCTGGTCTCTGCTTTGCTGCATCCATCCTTCACCTACCACCAGCAGCACTGAGGGCGCACCAGCTTCAGGCGACTTCGGGATGTGAGCCTGTCCAGCATGCTCATTCTGGCCACAAAGTTTGTGACTTAGACGCTGCCACCCACACTTAGTTGAGCAGCTGTTTTTCCTTAGAGTGTTAATGTGTAAGCGAAGTACATGAGGCATATTTCACGGGTTAACGCATCCTGTGATCTTTGTGGTTGCAGAAAGGGAGAAAGTTTGGCACTGTGATCTTTGTAATTAGTGGAAGGTTGTATGTTCTGCGCCAGTATTTGCAAAATAAATTATTACCATGGGTTCTGCAAGAAGGGTAGCTGTGGCAGGATCAGCGTGAACCAATATTTCCACCTCCCTATGGTGACCATACTCTCCAGTGAAGAGGAGTGGGGATAAGGCAGATCCCGCTGTTGTACTCTTGAAAGACAGTGGCACCCTACATCGCAGAGAAACAGGCACCAGGATGTTAATCCAGACTTCACACATAGGTGCCCTGGCAGATGACCACGAGCCACACAAGATTACCTTGCCTTCAGTATCTTATGAACGGGGTTGGCACACAGAGTACTGCAACACCGTAATCCCACAGAAATGAACACCAATATGACCATCCGCACTTCTTACGAGAAGCATTTGCAACCAATCATAGATCATGAGTGATATATTTGCCCTCTTTTACCACCCCTTGTTAGGCCATACTGTGTTGTACTTACCTATCTAATATAACACTATTTACTTATATTTAGAGACACAACACCTACCCTGACAAGACACACCCTCTCTATGCCACTGTCTTCTACATAATCAATTTCTTTAAAATGTGGTATTCACAATAATCAACCTGCAGGGATATTTTTAACTTCTGGGACATACTGCACCGCAGTTCTCAAAAGTCACAAACTACCAGATTACTGAAGTTCTTTTACCTTCAAAAACCTTGACATACCTGCTAAAGTTACATTTTTATTTGCTCTCCTCTGTATCCCTAATCCATACAGTCACGCTTAAGTGGTTATTGTGAACCTCCTTCTCAGGTCAAAATTCCCCAACTTTGGGATATTCCTGTTCTCTGCCTTCATACAAACCCTCCACTGCATGCTTCAGTACCCTAAAATGGTACCACTCATACAGTAGTAGCTTTATATGGGTGCGTTTCCCTACAAAATCCATTATAAATTTGGCATAATACTGAATCACGATAAGAGAGTAACATTTCCATTTCTACTGAAATATGGTGTTTACACTTCCAGTTACAACATGATTCTTTGGTTTCAACCCACCTTTTTCAATTTCCTGGCCTAAATGCACTCGCCGCCTACTGCTCAAACATTTTTCTTTATTACACATCTAGTCACTGTCCCGCAGAAAGTTCACAATCCTCCAATCCTCTGATGACACTCTCACCCTGCGTCAGTAGCAGTAGTATCAAGATGTTAGCATGTAGGCAAGCAGTTGGAGAAACACTTCCGCTTGCTTTCACTGCATAGCAGAAGTTTGCAGAAATAAAAAGGATCACGAACCAGCGACTGAAGCAAATCTGGAGTATTCAGCAGTCATGAGCTCTGCCTGTTAAATATTCACTAGCACACTAGATTTATGTCACTCGCTGAATACAGGTCTGTAACTAGACATAGTCAGTAAAGTAACTCACAATTAATGTAAACTACAACAGCTTCCTCTAAGAAGTGTTAATTAATTCCATAAGGTAACTCACAATTAAAATAAATGACAATACCTTCCTCTGAACAACTGTTAAGTAAACACCTTTCTTTGAACGTTGTTGGGAGTCGCTCACAGATTCAAAGCACGCCGAGAAGGAAGCTGCCCTCATTGCCACGTTTATACCAGAGGAGGGGAACATCAGCTGCGACGCCCATCAACATGCACAAGTCACAGTCACCAGTGAAACAACTGGTCACATAAACCCAGGGAGGATAGTCAATATCCTGTAGATCTTCATACAGGGGGCTCAAACAAGAGCAAGCCAGGACAGCAGCTCACCAACAACTAATCTTCTCGGCTGTCCTTGGGTTCTAGAAGCCAGATCACATAATGCACTTGGGTTGCTTGGCAACGCCGTAACAGAGAATACAGCACTCAGGATTCTAGATCCCTTTAAATGATGCTGTGGTGGCACCCAAGGAATTAAACCAGGAGAACGGAATCTATCAGATGAACCGGTCAATCAAATGTCATATTGTCTCGCAAACATTTCGACAGTAATTTAAATACTTTTGTCTCTAAAACGTATTGAAGGTTCTGCATCCTCTGTCAGACACACACTATACATGTGATAACATCGGTCCAGCTATTTTACTTATAAAGAAATCTTGAGGTGTAATTGAAAGTGGTCAATTGTGGGGAGTATGAGGACTCGAAGTCTAGTGTATACATCGATTATATCTTCTTTACCATGCCTGGACATTAGAAGCTTGGACTGCCCATGTCATACGCAAGTTTTAAACCAGTGTCATCCAAAGACCCCCCAAGTAACTCAGTTAAAAAAAAAAAAAATCATACAAGACCCCAAATAACTGAGTTGTAACTAAACACACGTTCGAGATATTGTTGAAGGCAGCCTGATATAGTTGGATAACATACAGCGTTTTTAATCACTGAATTTCGAACAAGGTTTAGGACTCTATACATAATATGTCACTTTCGTATTTGAAATCATCTTTCTAGCAAATGGTGATGTTTAAAAAACAGATTAACGAATCTCACAATACCCCGAAAACTCCCAAGGCTGAATGAAGACGCACACCAGACAAAGCTTGCCACTCCAGAACAAAAACAAGCAGGTTTATGGGTACCGCATACTGACACCCCCTATACACTGGTGGTGCTGCCGTCAGGAAACACGTCTAGTCACAACGCTAAAAAACCCTCATCATTGAGATGCATGACACAAGCACAGCATGCTCAACTGAGAAATTAAAATCATTTTCACTTCTGGACATGTGTGTGAAATGTTTTAACTTGGGGATATGTTAGATAGAAAAAAAATACATTTATATGGAAAGACTAAATATCTGTGTGAGAGGGAGTCTGTTGTTATCCAAAAGATTAAGGGGGTCATTCTGACCCTGGCGGTAAAAACCGCCAGGGCCAACGACCGCGGGAGCACCGCCAACAGGCTGGCGGTGCTCCCATGGGCATTCTGACCGCGGCGGTACAGCCGCGGTCACAAACGGAAAACCGGCGGTGTACCGCCGGATTCCCGCAGCCCTGGGGAATCCTCCATGGCGGCGCAGCTTGCTGCGCCGCCATGGGGATTCCGAGCCCCATACCGCCATCCTGTTCCTGGCGGTTTTGGCCGCCAGGAAGAGAATGGCGGTATGGGGTGTCGTGGGGCCCCTGGGGGCCCCTGCAGTGCCCATGCCAATGGCATGGGCACTGCAGGGGCCCCCGTAACAGGGCCCCACAAAGATTTTCAGTGTCTGCCATGCAGACACTGAAAATCGCGACGGGTGCAACTGCACCCGTCGCACCCCTTCCACTCCGCCGTCTCTATTCGGAGCCGGCATCCTCATGGAAGGGTGTTTCCCGCTGGGCTGGCGGGCGGCCCTCTGGCGGTCGCCCGCCAGCCCAGCGGGAAACCCAGAATACCCACGGCGGTCTTTTGACCGCGCAGCGGTATTCTGGCGGGCCCCGCCAGGCCGCCGGCTACCGCCGCCGGCCAGGGTCAGAATGAGGCCCTAAGTATTTTGCTATTGGAGATTTAAGTATTTTGCTATTGGGTCGAAGTCCAAAGCATGACTTGTTTAATCTGTGCTACTCTGCAGATGTACGTTTTTCCGGACAGTTCTATGCATTTTCCCAAGTGACCTTGCTATTCAAGTAATCCCACAGAGGGTGCTGTCATTTAGATACATTTCACTGATATGTGCCTTATTGGTGGCCTTTATTTAAGCTCTGTGTAGTTTCCTATAAATGGAGCAGCCGTGGCGAAAGGGAATAGAATGATTTTGATAAAGTGTTTGTTTTTTCACATTTGCTGGAACGAGTAGAGTCTTATGAAACCTGTCTCGAGCTATTCAACATTTCACCAGAACTAGCCTAACCCAATCTCAGGAGGATCAGCAGGATTGTACGACCTGGACACTGCATGGTCATGAATGGATCAAAGATTTAGTCTCCCTCCCTAGCCCCCGTGGATGGGACATAGAGATTCCAAATGGTGAAGACCAGTGGTTGGCCAGGCCTATCCTTTCAGGAGAAGATACTGGCCCCCGGAACATTCCATTGTTCAAACTCAAAAACTGAGGAGGTCTGGTGCACTAGTCAAAAAGTGATTAAGACAATATCCAGGACTAAAACTTTTGAGGGTGTGCGCTCTTATAATGGACAAGGACTAACTGTTATAAGACCTGCAGAAGATGCCTTACTGGAAACTGTGGAAAGAAGGAAGAATTTTCTGGCTCCTCCTTGGACGAAGAGATTGAGGGGCCTTACCAGAAGGAATCGACCTACTTGACTGATTACCATTGAGGACCACATGACTGGAAGGACAGTTGTGGAACAGCCCAGTGGACAATTACTGCCAGGGAGATAAGGACTTCAAGTCAGCTGAAGCACACCGGCACCTGTGTCTAGCAGAGGATCCACTGCCTTCAAACACAGAAGTTGTTGCGCATTCTCCAGCCAAAAGACTCATCATGTATTGCTTGTACCTGCAGATTCAGCCTTTCCTTAAGGCCATGAGAAATCGTAGCTCAGAGAACTTGCCTCTAATTATTTGCCATCAGCTGGAGCAAGTCACTTGGATTGTGGGACCATTGGGCCATGTAACTAGCCTTTCTTGTCCAAATGGGTCCAGCGATTGTGGTTTTAACTTCTGGTCACCACCAAAGTGGACTTCCTGAGTCCGTTTTGGGTGAGCCAAGTGTCCTTTGTTGCTCCTGCTACAGGAAAATATCTACCACGACTGGTGGGTACTGAGATACAGGCTTCCCTACTATCATCTAAGGAACAATGGGGTGTGGGGGTTCAGGAGGGCGGAACGACAGCCCAATCAACCCCCCAATAGTATCCCAGTGGCTGCTGACTTGGATTCCTGTGGCAGTGCCTCGTTTCTCAAGGCACTGGGTCAGCCCTCTTCACCCCTTTTGGACACCATCGTAGAGACTCAAAGAAGGAACATTTCACTTTGTGCTTTTCTTTAAAGAATGTATTGACTTTTAAAAAGACAAACAACATCCATATCTCATTATAAATACAATATACTTCAACATTATGTCAAGAAACAAATACTCATAAAGGTTGTAAATAATCGCTTAGCAATGTACCAGCGACCCCCTCAAATTGATTCCCTTCTGATTCAGACAGAAAATGACATATATGGCAGTTTATTGTGACAGTTCACATATATCCTCTTCCCAAAATAACTCAGTTAGCATTGCACACCAGTATCTCACTTTTCTGCCAGTTCATCATCAGTTCTCACCCAATTTGGGTGAATCTATTCTGTTACCAGCAACTACGGCTACAGAACACCAGTTGTAAACAAGATTGTTACGATCAGTATCCCCTGACTGCCCTGGAAGCCAAAGAAAGGGTCTCGTATTTTGCTCTTGAGAGCAACTTTAAGAAATCACTCAACCCATTTGTTGTTCCATCTACATTTACAGACAGGCACAAAAATACCTCACTATTTATGAGATTTAGCCACTCAAATGTCTTCTACCCATCAGTCAAAGGGATCACTGGAACTCGCAAGGAGCACTGTACGGAAAAGTTAAACTGGCCCCATTGCTCTTGTGAGATCTTTCCATTGGATCCCTAATTCAATCTCCATGATATGACCATGCTTTACAGCCGGTCAAAGACTTCAGACAGCGGAAAGATGGTCTTCCATCCACAAAGTTTACAGAAAGACCTGAGCTAGCTGTCTGACAACCATTTCTGAGTTCAAAGTCATCTATGTACTAATTCAGAGACCAGGATCCCTGGTCCCTGCTGAGCAACTCAAGGGAATCCAGCCCAATGATGTTTGTATGAAGCACACTACTACTCAGGGAGCAAATTAATATTTTACAGAGTAGAACCAATTTTGATTTGGCTTAAAATGATGGTGGGTAACACATACGTCTGGGCACAGAATTTAAAATATATAAAGAATAATAGTTAGCTAAGTATAAACCAGAAAGCATTTTGATAGGGTGTGGGACAAGTGACTGTCCAGATTTTCTGAGAAACAGCTAGAGATCCCCATCATACAACTAAAAAGATGCTAATAAATAATGTACGAGGTAGATGACACCAATTATTTGAATGATCCAATGTCTCTTGTATGTAGACGGAATTTACATTAAGCAAATGAGAGTTATCTTCAAGTCAGATTTAGTTAACCTTCATGTTTATTTACTTTTTTGCTAACAAGTGGATGTAGTGACGATCATATATAATTTCACCTAGTTAAGCGTCACATTTCAAAGAATTGTTACGTGTTCTGGAATTATGCGCAAGAGGTCCTCCATTCAAGATCTTGGTGTAAACACAGACATTTGGACAATTGTTAGGGTTATCATAGACTTGTCACTCTCAAACCTTCACTGTAATGTATATCTACTCTTGCCTATACATACTTTTTAACCTGTGATTTAACAAACATAACCTCTATTGATTTAGGCCTATATTGATTTTGATTTGTTAATTCTCTAGAATTCTTTAACCTCATTATAGTTCACCTTTCTATACCACCATTTTGACAAGAAAGGTGCTGAGGGATCGGGGTAGGGTGACAAACAGGAGTGTGAAACTGGTCTCAGTCTTGCAATTTATTTTCCTTACTATTTCCAAAAGCACACTGTGCTTAAAACACATTTTCTCACTATCTATTATAGATTCCCTAATGTGATAACCTGTCAAGTTATCTTTTTGTTTAGAAATTATATCCTTTTGTACAGGCATTTATAAGTTTGAAAAGTGTCCTTTTTAACTTTGGTGGAAAAAGCACCTTTAAGAATGGGGTTGCCCAACAAAAAATGTTCACTAAAGAGGCATGCTCAAAGGATTCCCATACAAATACAAGTTGCCCCCTTCTGCCAGCTGTGCACAAACATAGCAAACTCCCCAGATGTTCACTTAAGGCCTCAATGCCCAGCAACTCCCAAAGACAGCTGAGACTTAGTAGACCAGGTAGAGATACTTTAATGTTTCCCCATTCAATAAAATTATAAGCAGTTGTAAACTGCAGGTTAATCTAGGGTTTTGGGGCTCTACAGCCTCCCACAAATAGAATGGAATGAATGACCCTCCTGGCTAGGAGGATACAGCATCCTTGGAGAAAGCTATCTTCAGGTTCTTCTTGAAGACAGGGAGACTTGAGAAGAGTGTGAAATGGGGTATACGTAGTATCAGAGATGGGGGACTATGAACACAGGTCGGTGTTTTTAATAGGTGTTTATTCACTTTGCATAATATGATACACTGTACGGGCACCCTGACGTATACTGAATTATCTAGCAGATTTCAGGCATTTTGGAGCCAGCCCTTACAACGTGCACTCTTGCAGCCTTTACAAAGGATGAATAGCACACAGTGTGGTGTGAAAAAGGATAATGAGCCTTGAACAAGACCAACAGGTAAAACAGTGGTAAAAGAGCCCCACTAAGTTGATCACAAGCAATACAACACAAGGCTGTCATCTGACACATTTGCCATACACGTTCATTGTCTATTGTAAGTCCACCCAACTAACCCTCAGCCTGACCCTAGAGCACAAAAGAATAAACATTAAAAAGAGAAAAGTGTGATGTCTTGTGGGTGTTAGGCAATTATTCAAACCAGGTCTCAGAACTATTCAAAACCAATGGGCCTACCCGGCGAAGAGTTCCTAGGCAGTTTTAACATCAACATAGTCTGGTGGTTTCCAATGTTGGCTCAAGAGGGGCATAGGCTTGATTTGGTTTCCTGTGCCAGCACAAGCAAGTCTCATTGCATGTTTGTCTGTCCTCCCTTCCCCCCTCTTTAATGTGTCAAGTGTGTTGGCTTCAGCTTTGGCATACTTTAGCATGTCCTTCACCCATGGGGTCACTTTGGGGGCTCTAGGGGACTTCCATACCATTTGTATAAATTGGTTTACCAACAGAAGTACACAATCGATATATCTCATGAGGAATTTAGCTCCCTTCGGTCTAAGCTTTAAGCTTAGCAGGCATGATATGGGTTCCAAAGGTCCAGTTTTCTCTGGCAAGTCTGTAAGCACCCTAAGAGACTCGTCCTAAAACCACAGAATGGCAGGGCACTGTGATATCATGTGAAAGAATCCAGCATGTGGCTGTTGGCAGTGGGGCATCTGGAGTCCGCTATCTCATACATGCAGACTATTCACTTGGGAGTGAGATATGTCTGGTGTAAATAATTGAATTGGGTATAATTCAGGAGGGTCTTACAAGAAACATAGTCCAATGGATGGGTTTAACTCCTGTTCATAATTTCCACCCCTATATTTTGTTCCCATCCAGCCTATAAAGACAATATTGTGGTGTCACGCAGTGTAAGCAGCAAGCTATACAGTGTGGTAACCACTTTTGTCACTCGCCCATGTGTGAGTAATAAATGAAGGACAGGAGCTGTAGATGGTTTAACCATGTCTGGTCCCTATATTTGTCCAAGGATGGGCGCCATAGTATTATAGGTAATAAACTGGCTCGGTCCTAATCCAAAAGTCATCCTGAAGGTGCTGGAAAGTGCAGAGGGTTGTGTGTATAACAAGATCACGCATTGTGGAGATTCCAACCTCCACCCAGTGGCCTTATCAAGTGTGTTGGTGAGGGACCAAAAAAAAGAGGAAGACCAGAGCTGGAGATCTGGCACACACAGATGTACATGGTGTCTGAGGTGTATATACTGTCTCCAACAATGCTTAGCTATATCCCCCTAGCCCTCAGTTTGAGGTCCTCCCATCTTTTAACTCCCAGTGACATCAGCAAGTATAGTATCTCCAGTACATGCAATGATCTAAATACACTGTTTCTCTCTCTGGGTTCAGGTTTGGGGTCAGCCACCAAGTCACCCACTGCAACTTGGCCGCAGCATAATATAATTTCTATTTAGCAGAGCCTAGCCCTCCAGCATAAGAGCTACTTGTTTATCACCAGTCCTTCATATCAGCTCAGAAAGCATCTTGTCTAGTTCTATAAAAAACCTCTTAGGGAATTTGACTGGGACAGCTGAGAAAAAAAAAGCAGTTTGGGATGACCCTGTATTTTGGATATTGCTATAATTACAATGGGTGACAGTGCAAGAGACACCTAGAATTTTACTCATTGGTCCACTTCTGAAATTGACCTACCCAGATCCTCCTCCATTAAGTCATTGCCTGAGTGGTACATGTTCACCCCCAGGTATCTGAAGGAGAGTGGTCTCAATTCTATTTTGCCTGGGGGTAACATAGCACTTCCTCCTCTGACAGTGGTCGTAGGGGAAACAAGCATGATTTGTTCCAGCTGATCCTTAACAAAGAGTTGTCTCCAAAATAGTTTAAAACGCCCATTGCCTCCGCAAGTGTCTCCAGGCTTGCAAAAAAATAATGAGTGTGTCATCTGTGTGCCCCAAAATAATCTGCCACCAAGACGTACCCGCAGTCCACGTCTCTACTATGCAGCATGTACACCAGCAGCTCTATGGTAATTTGAAAAATAAGGGCAATAAAAGTCACCCCTGCCTACTGAGAATTGTTCAGATATCACCCGGCCTGTCTGCACCCTTGCTACTGGTTGTGTGTATAGCAGCTTAAGCCACAGCCTAGAGCAATGGCCTTACCCCAGGGTTTCTGAAACCAACATTAGATAAGGAAACCCAAGGGTGTCAAAGTCTTTCACAATATCAAGAGAAAGCACTATATGTGTAGTATAGCTTGTTTGAGCATTATCTATCAAGCAAAACAGCTGGCGCAGGTTGAGAAATGTCTTCTTTTCCAGAACAAAGTCCTCTGGTCAGGATTCACTATTGCGGTCACCACAACAAGCAGCCTGTATGCAAGTGTCTCCCCCTGGTTTTATATTCTAGATTCAGTATTGCTAAGGGATGGTAGGATCTTACATGTAGGGTGTATCCCCCCAGCTTTGGACCTGGAGGTTCTTGATTAGGGAAGAAGTGAGAGAATCAAGAAAGGCAGCTTGGTTACTACAGTGGGGCAGAAATGGCAACCAGAACCAAGGGTTCCCCATCTAGAAGACCTCCCATCACCACTTACCTTCTCTCCGGGCCCATCCACTTGGAGTGAATCAGAAATGGTGCATCTGAGGATATCCACACTGATACTTATCTGGCATAGGCAAAATATGTAGTATCTATCACTAGCCACCTCTTAGCAAGTTTTTGCAGTTCTGTGTCATTCATATGTTTCTCCTGGAGTTATGCACACCTGCATCTTAAGTATGTGTAAATGTTGTGCTGTTTGGTCAGCACAGCCATGCCCTACAAGTTACTATGGTATATGCCATCAGCATGGCACCTTGCCCTGTTCCAATTGTTTAAGATTGCAGTTTCCAAGCGAGGGATAACAAGGCTCACTCAGGGGCCAATTTCCAGACCATGAGCACCCGGGGAGGATCAGCGCAGCCCGAGACTTGCCACGGGCAGAAGAGGCAAGGTCCAGGGTCTCAAAAGCACCACTCGATAGTGGGAGTGCAATTGTGGGCCTCTGGAGACCTGTGCGAGGGGTAAGGAGAAGGTTGCTGCAGCAGCCCTAAATAGCAGCTCCTGTAATCCACCAAGAATCGACCTGCCATTCCGCCATCTTGACAGTGAGAGCTCAGAGCAAAGCAACCAACTGGGGCATTAGGGAAAGCAGGCGAGGATGCCATGTCAGCAGCAAACTTCAAGGTCGTGGTGGGCAGGAGACCCTTTTAGAGCTACTACGGCCCCTATTCGGTCAACTTCTCTTCTGTATCACCTCCATTATAGGGCTGCACGCATGGCATGGCGGGTTCCCTCCGCTGGTGACAATCACTCCCGGTAGTGCACGTTGGTGAGTGGAGATTGGCCACAAGGGACTCATATGTGCCACAGGATGAACGCGAAATTGAGGGAGTTGCAATCTTGCACTGCAGATTCTGTAACAGTGGAGTCTGAGATCTGAAAAACAAGTTGGGTGGACAAAATTAATTTGTCCTAGCACCCTTCACAGTGGGTAAGTGGCCCTTGTGGCTGTACAGGAATGGGCGATCCACCACTAAGACCATAACAAGGGACCCACGGAAACTACCACCAAGGGTGAAGTAGATCCCACCATCAGATGGGCATTACATACTGACCGAGGGAGATAAAAAGGGGTGCCTAGCCACAATAACAAGCCATGATTGATAACTAAGACTTTCTCAGGGCCAGGCCATCCGGAGGGGCATGGGGGAATGTTCTCAGGAATCGGACCCTTCCCTAGGGGACATAATTACAGTAGTTCACAACACTAAAAACACACTGGACGCCACAAGTGATGCCCTGAATATAAAGGCCAACCTACTCCGATCAGCCGCCTGCAAAATCAGTGAAAGGGTAACAAAAAACAAACTTTCTATACTGGTGCTTCAGGGTGAGATAAAAACTGTTTGTGCAGAGGTTACCAAACTCCAGGAAGACAATGCTATGACACAGGCCAGATGAGATGACTCGGGGGGGAGGTAGTCCAGAGGGAACAATATGAGACTATTGGGTGTCCCTGAGTGGGCAGAGGGCCCAAGCGTGGAACATTTTCTCAAAACCTGGATCTTAAAAAACCCTTTAAAGGACTCTCCAAATTTTTCTCTTTGGAAAGCGCCTATTGGGTGCCAATACCAAAACAGTTTTGAGCCTGTAAAAAGAGAACTGAAAGGCTATGGAATCAAATATGTGATGCAATTCCAGGCAAAACTGAGACTAATGGCTGACAATAAAACAAGGAACTTACGGAAGCCAGAAAAAAAAAACTTGTTTGGAGGGATGGCGAGTGTAGGAGGCTGGCCTGGCTTATAGTGGGTACCTTGTGGTACTTACACCTTGTGCTAGGTCCAGTTATCCCTTATTAGCAGATAAGAAGTGATCTAGCAGCTTAGGCTGATATGGGTAGCTATAGCAGAACAGCTTAGGCTGAACTAGGAGACATGCAAAGCTCCTACTATACCACTTATATTACCTAGCACTATATCATAAGAAAACACAATATTCGGAGTTACTAAAAAATAAAGGTACTTTATTTTAGTGACAATATGCCAAAAGTATCTCAGAGGATATACTCCCTTAGGAGATAAGTAATAAACACAAAATATACACACAAACCAAAATCAGGTAAGTAAACAGTTAGAAAAATAGTGCAAACACTGTAGAACACAATAGAATGCAATAGGAGACAATAGGCCTAGGGGCAACACAAACCATATACTCCAAAAGTGGAATGCAAACCACAAATGGACCCCAGGCCTAGTGTACTGTGTAGAGGGCCGCTGGGTGTGTAAGAAAACACTAAGGGTGTCCAAGATACCCCACCCCAAGACCCTGAAAAGTAGGAGTAAAGGTACCCTACTACCCCAAAAAGACAGTAAAGTCGAGATAGGGGATTCTGCAAAGACAACAACTGATTGCAAAGCACTGAAGACGGATTCCTGGACCTGAGGACCTGCAAAGGAAGCGGACCAAGTCCAAGAGTCACGCAAGTGTCCAGGGGGGGCAGGAGCCCACTAAACCCCAGATGAAGGTGCAAAAGGGCTGCCTCCGGGTGGAAGAAGCCAAAGATTCTGCAGCAACGGAAGGTGCAGGAACTTCTCCTTTGGTCAGAAGATGTCCCACAGCGTGCTGGAGTATGCAGAGTTGTTTCCATGCAGAAAGACTGCAAACAAGCCTTGCTAGCTGCAAGAGTCACGGTTGAGGATTTTGGGAGCTGCCAGGGCCCAGGAAGAACCAGGAGGTCGCCCCTTGGAGGAGGAGACAGAGGGGGCACTCAGCGACACAGAGAGCCCATGCAAAAGCAGGAAGCACCCGCAGAAGCACCTGAACAGGATGAGGCGCTACAATATTGCTGGTAGTCTTCTTGCTACTTTGTTGCGGTTTTGCAGGCGTCCTGGAGCAGTCAGCGGTCGATCCTTGGCAGAAGTCGAAGAGAGAAGTGCAGAGGAACTCTGGTGAGCTCTTGCATTCGTTATCTGAAGAGAAACCCACAGGAGAGACCCTAAAGAGCCCTCAGAGGAGGATTGGCTACAGAGAAAGGTAAGCACCTATCAGGAGGGGTCTCTGACGTCACCTGCTGGCACTGGCCACTCAGGGATGTCCATTGTGCCCTCACACCTCTCCATCCAAGATGGCAGAGGTCTGGGACACACTGGAGGAGCTCTGGGCACCTCCCCTTGGGAGGTGCTGGTCAGGGGAGTGGTCACTCCCCTTTCCTTTGTCCAGTTTCGCGCCAGAGCAGGGCTGAGGGGATCCCTGAACCGATGTAGACTGGCTTATGCAAAGAGGGCACCATCTGTGCCCTTCAAAGCATTTCCAGAGGCCAGGAGTGGCTACTCCTCCCAGGCCCTTCACACCTATTTCCAAAGGGAGACGGTGTAACACCCTCTCTCAGAGGAAATCGTTTGTTCTGCCTTCCTGGGACTGGGCTGCCCAGGCCCCAGGGGGGCAGAAACCTGTCTGAGGGTTGGCAGCAGCGGTAGCTGCAGAGAAAACCCCAGAGAGTTAGTTTGGCAGTACCCGGGCTCTATGCTGGTGCCCCGGGGATGCATGGAATTGTTCCCCCAATACCACAATGGTATTGGGGTGACAATTCCATGATCCTAGACATGTTACATGGCCATGTTCGGAGCTACCATTGTGACGCTACACATAGGTATTGACCTATATGTAGTGCATGCGTGCAGTGGTGTCCCCGCACTCACAAAGTCTGTGGAATTTGCCCTGAACAATGTGGGGTCACCCTGGCTAGTGCCAGGGTACCCTCACACTAAGTAACTTTGCACCTAACCTTCACTAAGTGAGGGTTAGACATATAGGTGACTTATAAGTTACTTAAGTGCAGTGTAAAATGGCTGTGAAATAACGTGGACGTTATTTCACTCAGGCTGCAGTGGCAGTCCTGTGTAACAATTGTCTGAGCTCCCTATGGGTGGCAAAAGAAATGCTGCCGCCCACAGGGATCTCCTGGAACCCCAATACCCTGGGTACCTAGGTACCATATACTAGGGAATTATAAGGGTGTTCCAGTGTGCCAATAAGAATTGGTAAAATTAGTCACTAGCCTGCAGTGGCAATTTTAAAAGCAGAAAGAGCATAAACACTGAGGTTCTGATTAGCAGAGCCTCAGCGATACAGTTAGGCACCACACAGGGAACACATACAGGGCCCACTTTATGAGCACTGGGGTCCTGGCTAGCAGGATCCCAGTGACACAGGCAGAAACAAACATACATACAGTAAAAATGGGGGTAACATGCCAGGCAAGATGGTACTTTCCTACAGCAAGCAGTCCATAAATTAACACACAGAACTCAGGAGTAAGGTTAAAAATCTCACTGACAAGATAACTCAACAAGAAACTTTTATAAGGCAGCTACAGAACAAGAGGAAGCCGAGACAAAGCGTCATTAAAGCAACACGACAAGTGACGAATAGCAGTCAGCTGCTACGTAGGATGACTCAAGAGACCTGAGAGGGAAACATTGGATAATTAGTTCCCAACAACAAATTCATTTGGACATGGCGGGGAGGTTTCCTGGGTGGGGGTATAGGGGGAGGCCTATATATCCAGCACGGGGGGTCACAGACATTCCTCCCAGAATGGCAGGTTAAGAACTACCACATAACCTATACAGGTCACCATCATGAAAGCCTGGCCATACATATGAGGTACGATTTGTATAAGAGCTAGAGGTAACTCGGCAGGAGGTGAGGGCGGAGGGAAAATGTTTATTCATGCCACAGGTCATCAGTCTTACTTGTAGTATTTTGTAGGTTAAGCACAAGCAGTGCATTGGAATGGGAGGGCAACATGCCTCCTGCGAATTAGGTAAGCAGGCAGAACCTAACCAGCAGCGCAGGGTGGTGGGGAGGGTGTTAGTTAAGAGGGGTGAGGGAGAAAAGTTTGTATACAACTTAGTTTAAATCAGAGAACCAAATTGATAGATTAGTGGGCATGAAGGTGTACTAGGGGAAATGCAGGGATGAGAAAGTCATGGCTTGACAGAAAGAATTTCCACCCATGGCATTAAAGAATGAACACAAGTATATTGTCCTGGAATGTAAGCGGGCTGGACAATAAAGTAAAGCGGGGAGTGATGCACAGATATATTCAGTGACATGGCCCAGACATAATTATGCTGCAGGACACTCATCTCAAAGGGACCCATCGTAGGATGCTCCACAAGGGAGGATTTAGGGGTCTGGCCCACACGATCCTGATACAAATTGCAAACCCTTCAGTTAGATGCAGAACTGGGTGGACCCCAGGGGAAGATACGTATCTGTCGCCGAGGCTTCAAATGGTAAACTTGGCAGACACAGGACCACTATGATGCTGTTCCGGGATGGGACTTTGGTGATGTGAGAGGGCTTGAAACTTGTGGGGGAAGCCTAAAAGGTTGCCCTACTGGGTCAACTAATCTCCCTTGAGGTCACCAAAAGAAACTCCAACTATAGAAAGAAAGGCAAGAAATAGAGAACAAAATACTAACACTGGAGAAACTCCCCGCCAATGACTCAAACGAACAGTTAGAGTACTAACTGAAAATTAAACAAGGACTACTGCAATTTAGCGATGGGCGAGGCACACAGTTAATGGATAACTATGCACAAAATACTTTGTGACTAAGAGAATAAGGCAGGCAAGTTGCTGGCTGGGTTTGAAATGTTAAACCAAGGAAACAGATGGGTCTGATGCGGAGTTTGAACCACGGGGTTAAACAAACAGGAGACACTAACATTGCAAAGACTTTCACTGAGTATTATGGAAAGTTACACAGGATTACAACTGTAGCGCCAGTAAGGGGCTCCAAGCGTTCCAGCGGGATATTGCGCCCCCAACCCCCCCCGCCCCCCACTTCATCCAGCGCAGACCGATATGGGTTGAAGGCAGAAATAGGAGCGGCGATCAGGGAACTCCAATGTGGGAAGATCTCAAGAACCAATGAGTCTTCCACAGAACACAAGAAGAGGACAGCAAGTAAATTAGTATCACCTCTTCGTAACATGTTCCAGGAGGCCAGGAAAGAAAGTATACGCCTGAAAGACCTACGCGTGACAACCATTATGGTAATAACTAAAATAGACAAGCCTGCAGATAAATAATTAGATGAAATAGATGCAGATCGAAGTGTGGTATAGCCCTTCGACATGAAAAAGTACCACTGGACCTCTCACGTGACTGTGAATAACGACTGAGTCTTAGCTACCAACCATCCATGATAGTTTATAAACATGTTATGGGCCAAGGGGATATCCAGCTGCCCCGTACCGGAAAAAACACAGGGAGACAACGCCGCACCCTACACGAACAATGCTAGAAACCTGGGACAGAGCTACTCAACATCTTAAATGGGGTGAGGAGATTGTAACGAGAGAAACGCCATTAAGGGACAGTGATGTATTGAAGGAGGTGGAGGCTTGCGGGATTCCACAAATAGTTTGTATTAGGAATTAGTGAAACAGGGAATGGATGGAATTCCCACTTGGGAGCAGTTGAAAGGGGTCTATAATTGGCCGACAATGAGGTAAGAATGCCTGCAACTCAGTCATGCACTTGCCACACAGGTAATGTCCGAATGCAACAATAGTGGATTCAGTCCCATTGGAAGACAGGATATTACTTGATCCCATGCCACAGAAAGCAATATCCCTCCTAGAAAAGTACTGTGAACAATGAAAAGGAACCCCATGAACGAATTTAAGAGACCAATAGGAAAAATACACCGGAAACATCCAGGCATTAGTCATTTGGGGAGACACGGAGTTAATTAATTAGATATACTAAGATCCACTTCTGACTGGGGCTCATGGTACTAAGACGAATATTGTCTGACAATGGGTGCACTTTTGGTCCCGAAATTACAGCAGTGGAAGAAGGATATAGCCTGGTGTATGCTCTCAGTAAAATATGTGTACAATGGGTGGGGTTGTTCAAGGAAATTGGCTAAGATATGGTCACCCTGGAAATCATATTGAGGACTGGTGATTGGGTAATAGTCTAATGTGCATTATCTCCCGTCCCTCCCTCGCCTTCCTTTTAACCAATGAGGCCTCCCGCCTCCCCCCTAGACCCTCCCTTCCCCTTTCAAAACCCCCCCCCGCCCTTATCCCCTCCTGTTCTTTTGTCTAGCCCACGCTAGCCGAATCTCTTTCCCTTTCCTTACCTGCACGGCGGGGCCTGGAGGTTGTCGAAGGAGGCACTCCTCGGGACGCGGAGCTCCGCGAGGAGTGCTACGGCTGGGTCGCGTCTTGAATGAGCAGCATGGCTGCTCGAGAGGCGTGTACTGGGGGCCGGCTGACGGGGTCAGCCGGCCCTCTGTGGCTGGGGCGTTGGTTTCCGGGTTTCCGCGCCGCGGAGCCGCGAGGAACCGAGGAACTTCAATTTTGTGATGCTGTTCAGGTAGGACGGGCGTTCTGCCCGTGGTTCTTATGAATTTTACAAGGATGTTGACCTTTTTAGGGATTGGTGGAGCCCTGTTGGGGGAGGACCAGGGACCTATATATAGGGTAGTTTTTTTAAATAAAAGTCAGTGTTATTTGGTGGTTTACCATGCCTAAAGCTCCAGCAAAGAGACGTAGGATTGTCTCTTCTTCCTCCTCGGAGGAGGGAGGTGAGGATAGCATTGCTCTTCCTGAGAACCCACAGGTACCTGACAGGGGTACTCCCCTCATGTCTAGAGAGGAAGTACAGGATATGATTGAGGTAGCTGTTACCAGGGCACTGCAAGCAGGCGTGGCCAGGTCTGGTCAGTCTAAGCGTGCGCACTCATCGGTAACGGCAAGGAAATCCTCATCAGAGAGTGAGGATGAGGCCCCATCAACGTCATCTGGGGGGAAATATGTTTCCAGAGAAGAAATGTGGGAAGTGATGGCACATGTTCGGGACAGTTTGGGTTTCCCAGTGTTTCAACCTACAAACTCGGATTCTCATTTATTTCCTCAATATCAGACACCTTCGAAGTTTGCCATGCCTTTCCAGGGACCTGTGAAGGATATGGTGTTTCGTGAGTGGAAGGATGTGGAGAAGGCTCAGGTTCCACGATTCCTTCAGAAACTTTACTTACTTGAGGGTGAGGAGGTTTTGCCTCCTTCAATACGCCTGGACTCTATTTTGGCTACTCTAATTGGCAAAACGGCAGTCAATCCGGAGGATTGTGTGCCTACGGATGCCACAGACCGTAAAGTGGATTCGGGTCTTAAGAGGGCTTTTGCTGCGGAGAATCTGGCGCTGAAGGCAGGGATTTATTCTGCTTATGCGTCACAGTCATTGGTTCAAGACTTTGATAAACTGGCGGTAGCTGTACAGGAAGGGGCGGAATGTTCGGAGCTCCTGGCTGGTATGGAGCAGCAGGCCAGATTGTTGGCTGATGTGTCTTCAGATGTGGTCCGTACTTCGGCTCTGGCGTCCGGGTCTTTGATTGGGGCTCGTAGGTCCCTCTGGTTGCGTTCCTGGAAGACTGATCCAGGGGAAAAAGCGGCCTTGTTGAGACTGCCGTTTGAAGGCCGTAACCTGTTTGGAGAACAATTGCCGTCCATGCTTTCCAAGGCATTTAAGGAGAGGAAACATGCCTTACCTTATAAAGGGGGTTCTTCTTCGGGTAAAGGGTGGAAGAAGCATTCCAGGTCTTCTCCTACTAGGGATGCTAAATCCTTTTCATTTAGGAAACGGCGTTTTCAGCCGTGTTTTTCGCCTAAGAAGTCTGCTCCTGCGACCCGGGGTGGTTTCAAGAAGGGGTCCTGACAATCACCGTGGGCCTGGCAGAGGGCCGGTTGGGGGAAGACTGAGTCACTTTCTTTCAGCTTGGGAGGACAGTGTAAACGATCATTGGGTACTAGACATTGTGACCAATGGTTATGTCATAGATTTTGTTGTGGTTCCTCCAGATTCAGGGGTACATTCCACTCCTCTGCCTTCAGAGGGGTCACGGAGAAGAGCATTATTGGACGGAGTGCGAGACTTACTGGTCAAAGGGGCCATTTCCCGCGTTCCGCTAGACGAACGGGGTCAGGGCACTTATTCGGTCTTGTTTCTTGTACAGAAAGTTTCAGGGGGATTTCGACCGGTGCTCAATCTAAAGGAGGTGAATACCTGGATCAGGACCGTGCATTTCCGCATGCTGTCCATTCAGACTATTTTTCCATTGGTCAGGCAAGGGGACTTTCTGGTGTCACTGGATCTGCAGGATGCTTACCTACACGTGCCGGTGGCAAGATCCTCTCAAAAGTTCCTGAGGTTTGCTGTGGGTCAGGACCATTTTCAGTTTTGCGTTCTGCCTTTCGGTCTAAAATCTTCTCCTCAAATTTTCACAAAGGTGCTGGCTCCTCTAGTGGCTTTGCTTCATTCAGAAGGGGTGTTTCTGCATCCTTATCTAGACGACATTTTGATTCATGCCCACTCACGAGACCTTTTGCAGAGGCAGGTGGCCCAAGTTCTGGGGGTCCTGCAAAACCACGGGTTTTTAATCAATTGGGAGAAGTCAGACTTAGTGCCGTCCCAGGATCTGGTTTTTCTGGGGGCTCGGTTTCAGACTCTTCTAGGGTTGGTGACTGTGTCAGAAAAGAGGTTGGGTGTACTCCAGGCTTTGGTAAAGAAGGTATTGTTACTGTCTGCTCCCCGAGCTCTTCTATGGTTGCGTCTGCAGGGTCATTTGGCGTCGGTGATATTTCTGGTTCCTTGGGCACGTTTCCATCTCCTGTGCTTGATGACATGGTTCTTGAGAAGGTGGGCTCCAGGGTCCGGTTCTCTGAAGGACAGGGTTCCAGGGTCCGGATTGATTCGCAGAGAGTTGCAATGGTGGTTGGATGCAGACCACCTGAGGGTAGGGGTTTCTTTATCGCCTCTGAGACCCGTGGTGGTGACGACGGATGCCAGCCTCTCCGGTTGGGGGGCATGGATGGGGTCAGCTCAGATTCAGGGGTTTTGGTCCCCTCGGGAGGCGAGTCGGTCATCAAATTGGCGCGAATTGCGGGCAGTATTCCTGGCTCTGGTCCATTTCCAGGATTCCCTGAGGGGGTCGGCGGTTCTGGTTCGCACAGACAACTTAGTGGCCAAGACTTATGTCAATCGGCAAGGGGGGACCAGGTCGAGGGCTCTGTTCAATCTAGTCAGGGAGATTTTTGTGTGGGCTCAGGAGTGGGTTCCCTCTCTCAGGGCTACGTACATTCGGGGGGTGGTAAATGTTCGGGCGGATCTACTGAGCAGAGTGATTCCTTCCTCTCAACTTTTCTCTCTCCAGAAGTCTCTGTTTCAGCATCTGGTTCGGCTTTGGGGTCTTCCAGTGCTTGATGTGTTTGCGTCAGTAGGGAATGCGAAAGTGGAGCGCTTCTGCTCCCGGTTTCGGTGTCCCCAAGCATGGGAGGTGGACGGGATGTCATGTCCTTGGCCGCAGGGCCTTTTGTATGCGTTCCCTCCTTTTCAACTACTCAGGGCGTTTCTGTTACGAGTAAGGGATCTGGGGTCCAGGGTTATCCTAATTGCGCCACTTTGGCCGAGGGCGAATTGGTTCCCATTGTTGATGCTGATGGCGGAGGGGAGGATGTGGCCTCTGCCTCTTTGTCCGTCTCCCCTGGAGTTTCCCTGCCTCCCATTGGGGTCATTGAGGAGGTTGCACTTGACGGCTTGGAAGTTGAACGAAGGGGGTTGACAGGTCTAGGGGTGCCGGTGGCTTTGAGTTCTACCTTGCTGGCTTCAAGGAGACGTTCCACTTTGCTTTCTTATGGTAGACAGTGGAAGGTATTTTCGTCTTGGTGCTTAAGTCGTGAGTTGGATCCTACCTGCGCTTCTATCTTTGAGGTGATGCAGTTCCTGCAGGACGGTGCTCATTTAGGGTTGTCAGTGGCATCTCTTCGGGTACAGTGGGCGGCTATTCAGGCATTCAGAGGACCATGGCGTAATCTTCAGGATGAAGGGCGATTGATGCCTAGATTTTTTCAAGGGCTTATTAATTTATTTCCTCGCCCGGTGCGTTCTTTTCCTTCATGGGATCTGTCCTTGGTTTTGGATGTGTTGACGGAGGCCCCTTTTGAACCATTGGGGGACTGTGATTTGCGACATCTATCTTTGAAGACGTTCTTTTTGGTAGCCATTACTTCGGCTCGTCGGTTGGGGGAATTGGGGGCATTGGCGTGTTCCTTTCCTTTTTGTAAGATTTTTCCCGATAGGGTGGTTCTGGTTCCGGTGCCTTCCTTTATTCCCAAAGTCAATTCTTCGTTCCATTCCAGGCAGGAGGTCATCCTTCCTTCATTTTGTCCGAATCCCTCATCAAGGGAGGAGGTCCGTTTGCATTCGTTGGATGTACGTAGGGTTTTGTTGGAGTATCTGCGGGTGGTGGCTCCTTTTCGTAAAGGGGATTCACTGTTTGTTAATTTTGGTCCGGCTCGCAAAGGTGAAAAACTTTCCACGGCTTCCTTGAGTCGGTGGGTTCGATCTTTAATTTTGTTGGCCTATTCCTTGAAAGAGGTGGTTCCTCCTCTAGGGATTCAGGGGAGATCTACCAGAGGCATGGCGGCTACGGTGGCAGAGCTTCAGGGGACTTCGGTGGTGGAAATTTGCAGGGCCGCCACTTGGGCTTCTCCTTCGACGTTTGTGCGTCATTATAGGCTGTCGGACTTGGGTAGTTTGGAGTCGGTGTTAGGTCACCGGGTCTTATCCTCTATGAGATAATGTTTGGGGATGTTCTTGGTGCAGGATATTAAATAAAGGTCTTGCAACTCGATGTCCGTCTCCTGTGTGTTTTCTTGCTATGTCTCATTGGTTAAAAGGAAGGCGAGGGAGGGACGGGAGGTAATGCTTCCATTTTCTTACGATAATGGCATTACTCCTAGTCCTACTCCCTCGCCTTCCTTTTCCGTTCCCTCCCACCCTCCCGGTACGGACTGTCCGAGTTGCAGCTTGGGCTTGGTTTTTGTACAGGAGGGGATAAGGGTGGGGGGGGGGGGGGGGTTTGAAAGGGGAAGGGAGGGTCTAGGGGGGAGGCGGGAGGCCTCATTGGTTAAAAGGAAGGCGAGGGAGTAGGACTAGGAGTAATGCCATTATCGTAAGAAAATGGAAGCAATATCATGCAAGGTGGTGTTTTGTGTGAGAAATATGGCGTCACAGGGGGTGCAAATGGGTCACAGTGTACAATAGGTAACACTGTGAATTCTTGGAATATTATGCAACCTGTAACCGTAGGTGCAAAATGTGTTCTGTTATGGTTTACGCTTCAATAAAAATACACTGAAAAAATAAGATTTATATAGGAGAGATGACACCTAAATTAACAAACCTATATGGCCAATTTGGGAAAGATTATCCCCACTATGGGAGAAGCAGAAATCTTTGTCATCCTCCAAGCCCGGATGAAAACACCAGCTATGTGCCTCATCTAGACCTAGCTTTAGCTCTTCTTAATTAAGACGCCAAACTTAACTACAAGCTTCTGGCCAACAGGTAGGAGAAGACATTACCAGGTCAGGCAGACTTAATTGCTTCCAATCAGAAATATGATAAAGTAAGACACATAGTCCACCTGGTTTAGAGAGCACACAAAGGGGACACCTGGCGATTTTGGTGTCATTAGATGTAGAGAAAGCATCTAAATTTGTCGAGCAGCACTAAACCTAGAGTTCTGCTTTGTCTTCTGCAGCAAACAAAAGCAAGGGGAGGATTAGTTCTGCCTGATCTTACATTGTGTAACAGCAGAGGATCAAATCTGAATGGTCTAAATCAGAGACAGATAAAATGTGTGACTTTAGTCTTGCGATGGTGGGAACACCTCTATGGGACTGGATCTGGTTACACAAAAAATGAGAAATCCCAACATGAATCTCTCAGCATACCAATCATCACTACTTTGCGAGTGTGGAACATAGTGTTAGAGAGGATGGGCCTCACCACCTACTCCTCTGTACATGCCTATCCATTTCATCTGCTGTTTTACTCCAGCGCACATTCTCGGTCCATTTAGCAAGTGGAAAATGTGTAGGGGTGTTGAATGATTCCAGATTTCTTCCCTGAGCAATCAATAAAACCCTTTACCCTCTGATACTGCGACACATTTGAAGAGAGACGTCAATGAGGCCTTTACATATATAGGAAACCTGGAACTACATCAGAAAACAGTTTACAACTGGTTTTATACATCCATTAAAGTTCACTGCATGTTCCCCACAGCTAGTCCTTCCTGTTGAAGGAGATGCAGAGTAATAGGCAAGGCTCTACATGTCTTTTGGAGCTGTCCAAAGCTACTCCCATTCTGGAAGGAGTAGGCCAGGACCTTCAAGTAATGTTGGGTTTCTCTCTGTCCTTTGACCATAGCATAAATGTATACATGAAGGATTTTGCAGGAGCCGACTCGTACCTGACACTTCAATGTTTGGAGGTAGTGAAAATCTCTTGTATTTCAATGGAACAGTGTGAATCCACCCTCAGCATCCCAGTAGTTTCCCAGACTTTGGTCAATCAACACCATGGAAAAGCTTTCTTGCACTTGGAGGCACACACCTCCACTTCGATGGCTAGTGGAAACCACTGTTGGATTATTTTTTCTAAGACAAACTTCTCCACACAGAGCTGTGGGTCTTGTTCACAGACAGGCAGACATGGGGTCGTCACAATAAAATTGCTGTAAGGGACATCTACTATATGGTTCAACTGTCTACCACCAATACTCTGTTGGCTAAGTGGTAATTGGAGACTCAAATGGGCAGGGGTTTGGGGCGCTAAGGACATTTTTAGTGGGACAATGAAAATATGTAATATTAGTTCCAGTAACTGCGGTTAGATATTTTACACTCCTAAGGCTTCATTATTCCGTTATGTTTAAAAACTAATAAAAGATGTTTGTAAAAAATAAAATAATAAAAATAAAAACATAAATACACATTCAAAACAAACAAGAAAAATCATATTAAAAAACCATAAGCCATGGTGTAGACAAAAGAAAATATGCCACAATTCTTATTCCTTAGCTCGATGTCTCATTTCAATAGCTATAAAGATAACCTAACCTTGAATCTAGCCATAATGCCCTCATTAAATCAAATTAAATTAATTTAATCACAACCCTTAACATTGATTTACCTTTTATTAAATGAAAATATATTTCACTTACTTTTTTCAATGTAACAATATACTCAGTCGTGGAAACTATCATGTAGAACTTCCACAGTAGCTGCACCTCGATGTAGTTAATCAGAGGTATTGGGGTGCTCCTGTAGTAATTCCTAGGTCAGCCCTACTGTATTGTACAGCATTCCGATGAGACCCAACTAAATCTGCGAAGCACTATTAAAAAACAAATACAAACATTTAATTTTAAAATGGGTTTCGAATGGGCAGTGTTCCACATTTCTTCAGACACACTGAAGGTTGTTCCATGTTTAGCACGAATGACTTGCCCAGTCCTGTTATTCATTTGGATTCTGAAATTTGGTTCCAGTGTTTACAACAAGTACACAAATGTAATGAAAACACATTACCTGATAAGGTATTTGTTAGAAATGGGGTCTCTATTTGGCAGAGGTTTGGACCCTGTCCAAGTAGGGACCACCACTCTAGTCAGGGTAAGTCAGATACATACCCTAAAATAACCTGTGCTCACCCTGTGGTAGCTTGGTGCAGAGCAGTCAGGCTTAATTTAAGAGGCAATGTGTATAGTATTTGTGCAACACACTCACAGCAACACAGTAGAACACCACAAAGACTCCACACAAGGTTAACAAAATAAAGTGACTCTTTATAGAGTAAATGTAAGACTAAAACTACAAAAATCAAATCCATAGTTTAGAAGTTGGGCAATTAAATAAATCTGATCAGAAAAATATTACGCCACAGCAAGAAATACGAGCCTTATGCTGAGTCCATGCAGTATTTTAAAAGTTAGTGGCACAGATTAAGCAGAGTCTCCAAATATGCAGGGCTGGTTTAAGGGGCTTTACGGTAATGTCGGGGAATGCACTTTCAGTGGCTATTGCCAATGTCGTTATGCTACTGGTAAATCCAGTATGGCCTCACGGGCGGACCGCTAGTAGAAATACATTATTATTCCCCCCACCGGCGAGGAGTGCCGGGCAATCAACCTGGGACCCCTCGGGTCTGCATCTAGCAATCACCTAAGTATGCCAGGGACCATGGTCAGGGACCGAGAAAGTACCTGGTGGCAGCCTGGAAAAGCAGAGTCAGGTCAATGCTTGTAGGGTGTCGAAGACGGGACTGGACAGTCAGGCAAGTCAGTGCTCCCAGTCGTTGGGACATTGGCAGACCTTTTACACAGGGCATGCAATGTTGGACGGTCATGCTGAACAGCAGCAGGTGGGCCTGGGGAGATAAAAGACGCTCAGAGCTATGGACCAGAGCACGGCTCACCCGCTACAATGCGCCACCTTCCAGGTACTCCTTGCGGGGAAGGTGCAGTCTTCCTCAACCCCAAACGTTGCTGTTGCTTAGCAGGGGACCATGCTGGAACCAAAGATGCTTCTGCTGCCACAATCTTAAGGTGCTCAGCCCACGGCAATCGGGCAGCACTGCAGATCCAGGCAGAATGGCAGTCTTCTTTGGGTGAGGTGTTTTGTTTTCCTGAGACCTCAGGATAGAACACAGGGGCCAGCCAGTAAGCCTTTTGGGACAGTCTGGAGTTGTTTGTGGGTTCTTTTTGAAGGGCAGAGGTCAGCAGGCAGCAGGGCAGTTCAACAAGGAAGGGCATCAGTTCCTGGGAACAATCAGGCTTAGCAAAGTTGCAATCATTCTGGAGCAGCAGCCTTTACTACAGCAGAGTTTTATGTGGGTCCAGTACTGTACTGTCCTAGTGGGTCAAGAGAACTAGTACTTATGCTAGAAAGTGCCTTTTATGTGGGGGACGACTACAAAGGATTTCTGTGAAGTGCACAGGTCCCCCTTTCAGCTCAACCTTGGCTCCAGACTATCAGTGGGGGGTAATCTGGCCCTTTGTGTGGGCTCTGGTCACTACACTTTGAGATGTAAGTGTGCCTACCAACCTCCTCCCCAAGAAGAACCAACAATATGCAGATGTAGCTGAGTATCATGTGTTTTGGGTGTCTGAAGGGAATGCACAAGTGTAACTATCACCTACCCAAGCCAGACATGTATTGGAGATAGGCTGTAGGCACACAGGGCAGAGAGCACAGAGAAAGAAATGTCACTTTCTAAAAGTGGCATTACTAAAATAGTAATAATAAATCCAACTTTACAAGTAACAATGACTTATTATTATTACCATTCCCATGGTACTAAACATGATGCAGCTACTCCTCTCAGAACAGGAATTACACCTTAAAGATATTATAAAGAATTCACGATGCTGTCCTATAAGAGAGGCCGGCTTTACAGTAATGAAACATGATTTTAGGAGTTTTTCATTACTAAGACATGAAAAAATTAGGGGTAAATGCCTCGCCTTTTGCTTATGTGGCACCCTGCCCCATGGACTATCTAGGGCCTACCTTAGGAGTGACTTATATGTAAGGAAAGGGGAGTGTTCGGCTTCACAAGGGGTTTTAGATGCCAAGTCGAGGTGGCACTCAAACTGCACACATAGGCTGTGCAGCGGTAGGCCTGAGACATGTTTGCAGAGCTACTTAAGAGGGTGGCACAATCAGTGCTGCAGGCCCACTAGTAGCATTTAATGTACAGGCCCTGGGTATATGGTATACTACAAGGGACTTACAGGTAAATTAAGTATGCCAATTGGGGATACACCAATGTTACCACGTTTTAGGGGAGAAGCTCATGCACTTTAGCACTGATTAGCAGTGGTAAAGTGCCCAGAGTCCTAAGGCCAACAAAAAGATACAGCACAAAACAGGTGGTAAAGGCAAAAAGTCTGGGGCAAGACCACCCTAAAGATTCCAGGTCAAACAGTACTAAAATGTGTCAATTTGAGAGATCTGTTTGTTTTCACTGAGGTTCTAAATCTAAATCATGCCAGGTAAAAGCCAGACCAGCGGTGTTCACACATTACTGGATGGCTCAGTAGTAGACATGCCAAAAGTATAGCGCTTGCTAGGGTCATGCTGGCTTCTATAGGCCAAATGGAGGAAAACCAGTGGCTATCACCGTTTGGAAGTGTGGCAAGGCTGAAAACGGCCTTGGGTACATCTGGCTCCTGTGCTATTTTTTAAATACAATGCACTTGTGCTCTCTCACACTTGGCAACTCTACTGCAGTGGTTCCTTTATGCAAAATTCAAAACAGTCTGACAACGCGCAGTCAGTGCAATCAGTCCTGGTGCTCTGCTATAAATAAGGCCCTGAACACTGGCAAACACCTACTGAAACTAAATACTAGTCTCATTTACTTATTCTGTAATGCTAGCTGTACTTATGAATTACAGAATGCCATACACCACCATGTGATACAATATACTCAGAGCCTCGTTTATTAGCACTTCTGTTATTTTCCACTTGCTGGTATGTGGGTGACAACATATTTTTATATTTCAAGAAAATGCCGAGCTACGCGATGCATATGTTTAATTTAACAATGGTTTGTGTCAAATTGTTTGTGAATCTTCTTTTGTCAGATCACTTTTCACGTTGCATTATGTACATAATATAGTATCATTATCTAAAACACTACTACATGTGCAATCCCACACAGTCATTTTTACAAAACAATGCTATAAAAACATTGATGATTGTTTAAAAGGCTTGCAAAACACAGTTTGATGGGACAGATGCAAAATTGCTTTGCTGTTGCTGAAGTACATCAGTTTAAAGGAGGAAAATTGTACATCTGGGATAAACGGCTAAAACAATTATAATCGACAGGGTTCAATAGCAAAACACAATTGAGGTAAACAAAAAACAAAAAAAAAGTAAGCAGGTCAAATGGAGCAATTTTCTCATCAAAGGTCGTATTATAAAAATAAAATATACCTGCAAATAAGATAAACTGAAAACACCAAGTTCTTTATACCATCCGTTACTTTTTAAACAAAAAAGCTAAAACATTTTAGATTTCCTTCATATTTTTGCAGCCTTTGCAGATTGGTGTTGCGCTATTGGTGAACTAAATTATAATAAGGTTCTTTGAAAAATCCTATGCTCATTGAACGTGTGACCCTGCCAATTTGGAGGCAGAATTTAGTAACTAAAAGGCACCACCAGTATTTCAGCCATACTCTCTTTTCACAAGACTCATGGGAAACTTGTGAGAATGAGTTATAATAATTAATATTCATTTTGGAAACCTGTTTAACAGGAGTGTAGCATTTCTATTGCCTAACGCAGGGGAAATAGTGTTTGGGGGTCAAGAACAACAAGTTTGCATAGTTATTTTGTGCACTGGGAAATAACCCAACCCGCTGCACTACACACGCTTTAGCTATCAGTTTACAGTATCACAGTATAGATCTGTGAAAGATGATTGCTTGCCACTAGGCCATGGTTTACAACACTATCAGGTTGAGCACTGTGGAAATGTAGCAAGTTCAGCTTGCGTTACTAACAGTGACTCCAGTATAAAACTGCACACGTTTGTAGAAGTTAATATATTGTGGCTGCGTATAACGCTAGCAGCATGCTCCTTGTTTACATGTAAATACATGCATAATAATTAAAGCAACATTGTGGATTGTTTACTTTGAAAATAAAATGTGGATTTTTTTTTTTTTTTTTTACATAAAAAACGTTTTGCTAAACCACTGGGCAATTTTAAATACCATTTTTCACGGGCACCAATTAGTAAAAAGCGTTTGATGCATGCAATATTGAAAACAAAAAAATTATTAATGGATAATCAGTGTAAAACCATTCTGGAAAACATTAAGGGCATTATGAAAATAAACTAGGGGCACTAAGAAAAGTCACAAAAATGTTGAATAGAAATATAATAAAATAAACAAATCTTACCTCTTCATGTCACCGCCGTCTCCTTCCACCTCCCTCTTCGCTCCTCTTCTTCTGGTGTCCCAGCAATTACAGGCTCCCCAGCAATCCTGGCGCTGCTTTGATGCTAAACCCAGCATGAAAGCAGCATCAGGATTGGTCTGAGCAGCTTGAACTGCTGCTCAGACACTACCCTGGGGTCTGTGCAGTTTCTCCAGCCTAGCTGTTCATCACAGCAAGGCTGGAGAAACCTAAGTGCGCATGTGTTTGGCCGGCCTGAGACGGCCGGCCAAACACACTGTAGTGAATCCTTGTTCGTTTTAATGGAATAACATGAGTTAGCTTAGCCTCTGGCTTGCAGACCCGTGCCCCCGTCACCTAGTGACTTTTAACCTACTTAGCTTGCTCTGTCTTAGCCCATTTAATTATTTAATTCTTCTAAGATGGCTGCCTTGTTTATAGTTAGGCCACTTGTTATGCTTTGCATTATCAGTGTCACCGCGCTAAGGCGTCAAGATCAAGCAACAAAGACAAACAAACAGTAGGTGTTCACACTTAGGGATTTTTCCTCTCTATACTTTCGAGGGATTGTTTATATTTATTGCCGTCCCACGCATGTCTGTTATCTATTGTTTGGGAACTCAGCTACTTCAGGGGTCCTTGTAGATCTGTATAAATACATTGCACTTTAGACAGATAATCAGAGGGATTCCGACCCGAGGGCATCGCCACCATCGCTGATATCGATGCTGCACGTCGTCTTGACGCTGACCCAGTCTTCGTGTCCCTGCGGAGTCTGAGATAGAGACCTCATTCCAAGGTAACGAGGGTTGGGGGCTCCTCTCATGGACATGGCATTGGCAGATTTGGTTTAGCAAACCCAGCTCTCCTTTAGGTAGGAGGTTAGGCCTCTCACATTAGGGTATTAGGGCATATTACATCTTGTATGTCTTTTCTATGCATTGCAAGATGGTGGGGGTCTTTGTAATAATGACTCTTGTCTTCACAATTCTGTTTCTTGCATTATTCATTATCCTAATCATTGCAGCCCATGCAACTTATCGCAAATTGCAGTTATGTTAAATAAAAACTATTGAAACTTTACTCCATCTTTGTCATTGCCTGTGTTTGTATGAGATATGATATATCCGTGAGAAAGGGGTAATCTCCGTTTAACCACGACACTCCCTGAGATGTCTTATTCTCGAGTCCATGCGTAAAGGTTGCCACAAATTACCTTTTACTATTGTGTTTCTGGTGAGGTGTTGCTAGTAAGCCGGTAAGGTTGGGACAACAGTTGCCACTTGTTGTAGGAAAGGCGTAGTCGCCTACAAACAAAAGTACTGTCATCCTTTAACCAGCAGTCTTGCCCAGAGCAAGAGTCCAAACTACGACATGGCGCCACCAACGATGGCGTTCAGGCACTAATTTACTGATACCCCGACTATCACTGTCTCACAGACAACAGGTACCCTAAGTACCATTAAACGGAGACGTCCATGGTCTTTGGGAAAATCCTCCTCAGCTGAAAAGGTAACACCTGATTAAGCTGTAGGTTGTTCGAGCTCGAACTCATAAAAGGACTTTACTCCCCATTTTTGGTGTTCCGTATCTCTAAACAAAATGGCTGCTGCCATAGACATTCCTGAAAATGCTAGACAAGCACTAACACAACATTTATTAATGCATGGCCTTACAGATGAGGGCAGGGATGTTATTCTTATAATAGAAGCTAATGAAGCATACCAGACAGAAACATTTTACTGTTGGGTCACCTTTCCTGAGGTAGACCAAAGAACACATACATTCCATACATCTGAAATTGCGAAGGTGTCTTTACGGTACCGAGCATACCAGTATCATGAAATATCGCTCACATACCAAGAGAAACGGGAAAAAATATCGTTCTGGATTGCCCAGACAACTAATCAGCTGGAAGCTGTGTGTCCCCATATGGGACCACAGGAAAAACATAGACTGCTCACTATGTGCTTGCCTTTCAGAATGGTTCCCTCGGTGGATGACTGTGCCACATGGGGTAGTCTTCGCTGCCATATATACTACCACACATAGTACCCCAACACTTGCCAATTTACCGGCAGAGCTAACAAATACAAAATGAGCATGGGGCTGCACCAGCCCTGGATTTGGGGATTAAATGAATGCGTAACTTTGACGCAGTTTCCTCAATAATACTCAGTAATATTAAAGGGGAAGCGGTAGCACTGGCAATACGCCAGCGTCTCCGGAACACTCCACACCAGGAACAGGAGAGACAGCTACCGGAAATAATTTCCGACACCTATACTAGTATAGGCCGGGATAATTTGGGGGGCCAAACAAAAGAAAGTGGAGTTACAAGGTACCGCCCATAAGGAGGATACGAAGCAGGCACAGGAGGGCTCTAAGAAGCGCTGGGACAAACAAAAAGATTTCAAAGAAAGAAGAAATAAGAGAGCTGATTCTCCACACCCAGAGAACTCCGAAAGGAGATATAATCTCAGAAATAGGGAGAACATTAAAACTCCAGACAGATATACTGATTCACGTCCCTCCCGTTCCTTTCAGGACGTACCGGATAGACATAGCGAGAGAGAGGGCCGTCAAGATCGACTTCCGGAATACATGAAAGCAAAGAAAGACTCACCTCAGTCTACCATTAACAAAGAAGAAAAGACTCCTCAGCAAAAGCCACAGTTTAAAAAGAAAAAGGTGGCAGCATTGACAGCTAGAAATGCCAGTATACTTGAGAACACTGTTGAGGAACAAGACGTGGGCAGTGACTCTGTTAGACAGCGCGGCAGAGGTCACGATATGTAGCCAGAGTCTGAAAGATCATCTGGATGCTACAGCAACTAGCGATTTCATCGCAGTTGAAAAAGCAGACGGTCGCGTTCTTCCCCCCGATAGGGTTTATGATTTAAAAATTCAGATAGAGGGAGACGTGGAGAGCACTATCAGTGTGATATTCTGGCATGAACTTACTAGTGATATCCTATCAGCCGAAAGAGACTGGCCACCTGAACACGTCCGCAAGCTCCCACATGGAGAAGATGTCATTTTGCCTTCTTTCTCCGATCTTGTTTCGGAAGAAGACAAGGAAGCCTATGCTTCTGAATGGGCTTTAGCGCAGGCACCAGCGTTATATCGCAATCATGTAGGTTGGGACAAGGGGTCTCCTTTGTCATGTTATTCCCGTTAGGTCTACACCCCAACCGCAGCCACAATATCCTGTTAAACATGAAGCAAAAGCTCCGGTGAGGGAGATCCTCGCCCAACTTGAGTACCAGACAGTGATTGAGCCCTGTACATCTGCAATGAATAATCCGTTATTCCCCGTTGCAAAGCCGGACCATTCATAGAGAATAGTCATTGATTATAGACATTTAAATAGTCATACACACACATTTGCTATACAAAATTCACACAGCACGGCACTAACAAACAATATAGTGCGTAAGAAATATAAAACAACATTAGACATATCTAATGGATTCTTCTGCCAGAATTTAGCACATGAAAGTCGGGACCTGAGTGCATTCTCATTTGGCTACCAGAAACGCTTTTGTAGTTTACCTCAAGGCTATAAAAATAGCCCGGGGCTATTTTCAGCCCGTGTAACATCAATATTACATGATATTGATTCCGAGGCGTTATCCTACGTGGATGACATATATCTCACAGACGACGTCTTTGACATTCATCTTACAAGGGTCAATCGGATCATTCTGGGATTTGCAGACCTCGGTTACAAATTAAATTTTAAGAAAAGCAAGATCGCCTTTCTCAGCGTATTATTCCTGGGATATGAGCTATCAAACAAGGGAAAGAGCCTGGCCCGCACTTTCTAGAAAAATTTGCTCAACTGCATCCTCCTAACACACTAAAGAAACTACAGTCATTACTAGGTTTCTTTAATTTTGGCAGGACATACATTCCAGATTATGCACAAGGTATCAAGCCACTTTATGACTTAGTTTAGCCCAATTTTTCTAGCAGACAGTGGACAATTGAACACACACGCATCCTTAGGGAGATGCAACAGGACATCCTAGAAGCTAAACACTTGCACACACGTGACAATAAAACAAATCTGGTCATCAGAATAATTGCTGGTGCCACTGGATTTACTTATGTCACCTTCAATGAGGATGACACGGTACCCATAGCGTATAAATCACATTTATACTCCAATGCTGAACAGCATTTTGCACCTACAGAAAAGATTCTGATGGCAGTTCAGATGGCCGTCATAAAAGAGAGACCACTTGCCCAGAGGAAACTTATTATTGTTGTCTCCCCGGTGCCGGCCTTAGAGGCTGTCACCAAAGAAAGCGTTCCTAACGCTAAAGCATTACATCCACGTTAGATTCAATGGGCAACGTCTCTGACCGCCACTGATGTCGATTATATATTCAATCCAAAATTACAGACACAAGAGTTTCTCCAGTATGAACAAGAGTACCCCACTCCTCTAAATATCTTGCCACTAGACAGATACCATACTGTCATATACACTGATGGTTCAGCACAACCGGCTGTAGGTACTAAACATCAATACTCTACAGATTGCGCAGCCGTGAGCGGAGTGATGGAACATGGAGTCTTTCACCCTCACAATACCTACACGCAGACCTTAGGGGACTGCACAGCCCAGTTGGCTGAGCTTATAGCTCTTATTCTAGCGCTCGAACATACGGAGCCAGGATGCCGGACTTTAATAGTCTGTGACTCTTATTATTGCGTCCAGTCATACAATGACTATCTCAATCATTGGAAACTGAACGGGTTTAGAGATTCTAAAGGGAACACCATTAAACACAAAATATTGTGGGGGAGGGTGGCTGATCTTAAGGATAAGCTGCTGTGTGTCCATGTAGTCCATACATTGGGACACCAACGTGTAGGAGTACACGTTACCTGTAATACATTGGCTGATGAAGCGGCCAAAGAAGCAGTAGCTACGGCTTCTGTGGCTGCAGTGACCCGTTCACAGACGAGATTGGATAATGAAATATTGACTGCCGTTAAAGCTTCAGCTGCAGGCAAGTCCCTTCCGAATGGATACCCTACAAACTATACTTACCATATCAGTACGCAGAATGTTGCTTACACAACAATTCCTGGGGTTCCCCAATGAAGACCAGAGATTAGATCTAATTAAAGCAGCGCATGAGGGTGTCGCTTCTGCACATGCTGGTATATCGGCCACCATAACACTCCTACAGAAACGCTTCTGGTGGCCTGGTCTATGCAGACGAACAAAACAGTATGTCCTTTGCTGTGACATTTGCCAGCAGATAAAGAGCTCTAATATCAAACGCCACCGCAGACATCCCTCTTAGTGTCCAACAGGCCACTACAGTGTGTGTACCTGGAACATAGTGGTCCCTTACAGCCTGATGGTTCATACAAATACATTCTAGTTGCTGTAGATTCTTGTTCTAGATTCCTGTGGGTATGGCCACAGCGGTCGGCTGACGCCCGGACTGTTATAAAAGACTTGCTGATCTTTTTCAGTACATATGCAGTTGCAGCATTCCATTCAGACCAGGGCCCTGCATTTGCCTCTAAGGCATTCAGGGATACCATGGGGACGATGGGTGTTGAACTCCATTACTCCTCACCATACCATCCCGAGGGAAATTCGGTCATGGAGAGGCGGAATCGTGATCTAAAGCAGTCCTTAACAGCTCGAGTATTAGGTTCAGGCCGTAGCTGGTTACATCACCTATATGGGGTCCAGAGAGCACTGAATAATCTGCCAAGGCGGTCCTTAGGGGGACGCACTCCATATGAGGTTCTCTTTGGGATACCTATGTATGTCCCAGATCTTGATGCCCCTGGTATGGTGGCAGCAGAAACACCATTTGACATAAATGAACGTCTCACTGTTTTACAGGAGCTTCAGCAATTTCGTGATGATAAATCATCTGCCAGTGCTGCCACTTTAGGAATAAGGAATTTTGCGAAAACTTCGACTGGCTGGATTCCTAAAGTTGGGGATCTGGTTTGTGAGAAGATCGCAGTGAAGAAGGAGTTCGGTCCATCATACAGAGCACCTGTACCGGTCTTGGGAATTTAAGGCACCAGGACTGTCATATTACCACGACTGTCTGGTTCTAAAACAAACAGATTCATCCCCATTGATGACATCAAACTACACCATGTGGCGATCCTTCACAGTAGACCAAGAGGTCCCTTGGGTGATTCCAGATCCCCTCTCACTACCAAACAGGACATACATCTACATAGTAGGATGAACATCACCACTGCAGACTATGGGGAGGGCGGAAAATGAACTCTTGCTAGTTCCTGTCACTACTTCAGTGACCACCCCGGTTCAAGATCTAGCTGTTTTTTACACAAACACATCACAGACTAACGACACTGTCTACCAAGAGCCCCCAGGTGAAGTGGACCAAAGTACAGATGGTGCACCGGCTCCCGTGCTTGCAGAGACTGCCTCTGGCTATTCATTGACATTGATGATTTTTCTTCAGATTCATCCACTATTGTGATTGACAATGTTTCAAAAAGAAGTAAGCTGTATCAATGGCTTAAAAAGAACTATTTGAAATACACATGGAACTATTTATGGTTCTGTTTGACATTTTTTGCATTATTTTTATGGATTGGTTTTGTGACTGTTTTCTTTTTGCTTATAAACGGTCACTATATTCCTGATCGCTCCTCTGTGGAGCCTGGTGATGAAATTTTAACTCCATATCATTCTTCACATAAGGTCCGAAGAGACTTGTCCCCTGTAAATATTACAGCAATACCGATTTCTGATGGGACTGTAGTGTGGTTGGTTTTACATATCCTTTGCGCGTTAGCTTTAGGCTTTAGGCCTTTGTGCACTTTGCCCTGGATGTATTTTATTCATTTGCTGGCAGCTTAGAGCCTCTGTGCACTTTGCTCTAAATGCTTTTTATTAGGCTTCGTACTGTTATTTTTCAAATAGCCAGTTCTACGGTGTTGTTTTTTATTCATATCACACTGTTTTGCCTACTTCAGCACTGGAGTTCTCCATAACATATTCACTCTGTGCTTCAGTCAAGGATAAGGTCTGGTACATTGCCGATAGACTTGGTAGGAGTTTAGACTTGGCATTCCTGCGTAGGGACATTTTGTGATCACGATGACATGTTAGTTATAAAATCACTTCCTTGTCCCAATACACGGAAGAGGGAGATTCCGACCAGGGAACCACAACTAGACGCTGACTGCCTCGTTGCAGATGCTGAACCAGATCACAGGCCTTTGCTCAGGTATGAGAGCTGATGTCTCCCCAGTGATTCGGAAAGGCAAGCTAGAAGCTTAACATGCTGTGCTCTAAATAGAACAAGCAGAGGGAGAGTAGAAACTGTTAGGCACTATGATAGCTTTGTTCTTATGTTTTACTCTCCTGGTGACTATTTCAATCCTACTGTGTTGTATTGTCCTGGTTATTGCGGCTCACGCCTTATTATCTAAAATACAGTCGTTTTATTAAAACATTATATAAAACTTATGCTGTCTTTGTCTTTTGTATATGAGATCATATTGTAAATAAGAGAGTTGGTTTGGATCTGAGTGACCACGACTTCCCTGAGAAGTTCCAAAGATGTCATGCGCTCGGCTGCCCAATCATTTCTTCCCCGTGGGAGAAATGAGGCATTGCTAGTTAGCCGGAGCAAAGACCGGATTTAGGGTGACAGAGTTCCTTACACGTGGGTTAGACTCAGTCCCCCACACCGTTATCGATCCTGCTGCCTAGAAATCCAGTAGTCTCATTTAGGATAATGAGAGCCCACGCGACATGGCGCCGCCAACGTTTGGTCTGGCTCTAATGTTTAGTTCCGACTGACTCTCTTGGTCTCATATATATTTTGACTCCTCGGTTCCGTAAGCGGAGACGTCCGTGGGGCTGAGGGTTTCCGCCACCACGGAATAGGTACATCCTATTATTTAGAGGTTGGTTGTTGAAGCTTGAACTTTAAAAGGAAAACCCTGATATCGGTGTGCCTTCTCTGACCTAGTGCTATTTTTTACAAATGGCGAATCCTAATGTAGTGAATATAGCAATTAATATGCGTCACCCGCTCACAGGACATCTGATAGCACATGGACTGACGGTCCAGGGGGTCCGGTCACTTTTGTGGTGGACGCCCATGCAGCCTATAGAACAGAACTTTTTTATTCTTGGGTCGTATTTCCAGCAGTTGATGGGGGTACAAATACTTTTCACGAATACACTGTTGCGAATGTCCCTGGACAGTACAGGGCTTACGCATACTTAGAGATACCTCTATCTTATCAAGAACACCATAATTGGCTTGATGGCGCCCTCCCACATACAGTAGCACAAGTGAGGTTAGGTCCGTTGAGTAATGATGGTCCGACATGGCCTTTATTGGCTACTTACACACCATATCCTGCGGTTGCAAATTTGGCAGTGGCTGACGTGCGTCGTTTATATATAGACTTAGCAACTACATACAGAAGACTGGTTCAGTTTGTAATGCAGGCATTAAATACTAATGCAGCGCGTGCTGCTCCAGCTCACCCACAAGCAGTGGTTCCGGGTATCAATCCGGCCACTGTACACTCAGTTATGGGTAAGGTACCGGCTAAACGTGAGGAGACTCCATTTTGGCTGGCGCAGAAAATTAATACGCTGGAAGCAGTATTTCCCCATACGGGACCTCAGGATAAACATAGAATATTGACGATGTGTTTGCCGTATGGCATGGTTCCGCCGGTGGACCTTTGTAATACCTGGGGCACAGTGTTTGCCGCGCTCTACACTACGGCACACGGTACACCGACATTAGCTAATTTACCGGAAGTGCTTAAACAAATTCAAGATGAATATGGGTCTGCCCCTGCCTTAGATTTGGGCATGCAGTTAATGGGCAATTTTGCCGCAGTTTCTTCTATTATTTTGAGTAATCTCAAGGGAGAGGCAGTAGCACTAGCGGTGCGAATGCGTCTTTGGGATGTTCCGCAGATTAATCAGGAGCGGGAACTTCCGAGAATAATAGCAGAAACCTATTCTAGTATTGGTCGCGATAGCTTGGGGGCTAGACCGCAAAAACCACAATTGCAGGGTAAAAATACTAAAGATAATGCTAAACAACAGCAACCTGAGGGTACTAAAAAACGCTGGGAAAAGAAACAGCAAACACCTAAAAAAGATGGGGGGCAGTCTCCGCAACCGGAGACCCCGCAGAATAGGTATAATCTCAGAAATAGGGATACTTTGAAGACGCCTGATAGATATCAATATACTGATACACGCCAATCTCGTTCCTTTCAGGACTCCTCAAAGAAGAGAAGTGAGAGAGGTGGGCGGTCAGAGCGGAGGACGGAGTACGTGAAACCGAGACAGGATTCACAACGCTCAACGGAGGTTTCTATTAAACAAGAAGAGAAACCGCTGCAACAAAAACAGCAATTTAAAAAGAAGAAAGTGGCAGCAGTCTCAGTTAGACATGCCGCTCAAGAAGAGAGTTCTCTTGACGAACAAGACATGGGCGTTAGCACTGTTAGACAGCGCGGCAGAGGTCACAATAGTTCGCCGGAGTCTTCTAGAGCATCTGGAGGTGAAAGCAACTGATGACTACATACAAGTCGAAACGGCGGATATGCGAGTCTCTGATCCTGATAGAGTATATCAAGTGACTCTGCGATTAGAAGGGGACCTTGACTGCATTGTACACGCCATTTTTTGGGACCATGTGGTAAAATCATATGATGTTCTGTTGGCCGAACAGGATTGGCCACCTAACTTTGTTCGCGACTGTCCGGTTGGGGAGGAGGTTGTTACACCTTCCTTCTCACCACTTGTTCCGAGAGAACTAGCAGAGTCCTATAGTAAAACATGGGCTCTAGCACAGGCTCCCGCCCTATATAGAAATAACGTGGGGTGGGATAGACAATCACCTTATCATGTAATTCCAATAAAGGGCGAACCTCAGCCACAGCCGCAGTATCCTATCAAATTTGAGGCTAGGGCATCGGTTAGGAAAATTCTTACACAATTGGAGTACCAGGGTGTAATTGAGCCCTGTGTCTCGCCGATGAATAATCCCTTATTTCCGGTTGCTAAACCGGACCATTCATATAGGATAGTGGTGGATTACAGACATTTGAATAGTCATACACGCACATATGCAATACAGAATTCACATAGCGCAGCGCTTATGAATAATATAGTACGTAAGAAGTACAAAACAACGTTAGATATCTCGAATGGATTTTTCGGCCAAAATATAGCGCCCGAAAGTCGGGACTATACCAGTTTCAGTGCGTTTGGCTCTCAGAAAAAGTTTTGTCGTTTGCCTCAGGGTATAAGAATAGCCCAGGACTGTTTTCGGCTCGTGTGACTGAAATGCTGCAAGAGTTGGACCCCGAAGCGTTATCATATGTTGTTGACATATATCTGACCGACGATGAGATTCTGCAACAGCTAAGGCGTGTATCGCGCATTGTTGTGGGGTTTGCTGATATTGGCTATAAGTTTAATTTTAAGAAATCAAAGATTGCCTTCCTCAGCGTCATTTTCCTGGGATATGAGTTGTCGAGTAAGGGCAAGAGCTTAGCGCCACATTTTTGGGAGAAATGTGCTTTATTGCAGCCTCCTAATACGGTTCGGAAGCTCCAGTCATTGTTGGGGTTTCTGAATTTTGGCAGAACTTACATTCCTGATTATGCTACGCGTATAAAACCATTATACGAATTGATTCGCCCGAATTTTTAGAGTAGATTTTGGACGATTGAGCATACACACATACTACGAGAGTTACAGACTGATCTCTTAGCAGTTAATCACTTACACACACGGGACAATAAGACACATTTAGTCATCAGGGTGATACCTGGGGCTGTTGGGTTTACGTATGTCACCTTTAATGAGGGTGAGACAGTCTCGATTGCATACAAGTCCCACTTGTATTCTGCTGCAGAACAACGATTTGCACAGACTGAGAAAATACTCACTGCAGTACAGATGGCTGTGATTAAAGAAAGACCGCTTGCCCAGGGCCAACGCATCATTGTCGTTTCCCTGATTCCGGCCTTAGAGGCTGTTACAAAAGCGAGTGTTCCTAATTCGAAAGCTTTACACCCGCGATGGATTCAATGGGCTACGTCTTTGACAGCCACTGATGTAGATTACATATTTGACCCTAAACTGCAGACTCAAGAATTTCTTCAATATGAAATGGAGTACCCAGTTCCTGCTGGTACGTTGCCTATTGACCAATATCAGGTGATCATGTATACCGATGGCTCTGCGCAACCAGCGGTTGGGACTAAACAACAGTATTCTGCTGCATGTGCGGTGGTGAGCGGCACTATGGAGGGGGAAGTGTTCTGCCCCCGACATACTTATACTAAAACCTTGGGAGATTGCACAGCACAGCTGGCTGAGCTCAAAGCTCTATTGTTAGCGTTGGAGCACGCGGATCCGGCGATTTTGACCTTGCTGGTCTGTGACTCCTACTACTGTGTTCAGTCTTTCAATGAATATCTGCACTATTGGCAGTTGAATGGGTTCAGAGATTCTAAAGGCAACACAATTAAACATAAATTGTTGTGGGGTAAGGTTGCGGATCTGAAAGAAACGCCTCCTAAGGTCCATGTTGTGCATACACTTGGACACCAGCGCGTTGGAATACACGTTGCTGGGAATACTTTGGCTGATGAAGCCGCAAAGTCGGCAGTGGCTGTCGCCACTGTGGCCGCAGTGACTCGTTCGAGTTCCAAACCAGACACAGAGATTTCGGCTGCCTTAAAAGCTACGGCTGATGGCACGCCATTTCCTAAAGGATTTCCTTCTAAATATAGTTACTGCTTGAGTAGTGCGCTGAATGCTGTTGTTAATATTCCGGGCATTGGTGTACGTGAACTACCCAATAGAATTGAGAGACCTCGATTAATTTCTGCAGCACATGAGGGGGTGGCGTCTGCACATGCTGGTGTGGCTGCCACGATTTCACTTTTACAGGCTCGTTACTGGTGGCCTGGTCTCTATAAAGAGACAAAGCAATATGTCCTTTGTTGTGATGTTTGTCAACAAATTAAAGCTTCGTCGGCTAGACGCCTGCAGCAGACGCCCCTTCTGATTTCAAATAAACCTTTACAGTGTGTGTACTTGGATCATTGTGGTCCGCTGACACCAGATAGTGCATACAAATATATATTAGTTGCTGTAGATTCGTGCTCCAGATTTGTGTGGGTATGGCCACAATGCTCGGCTGACGCTCGAACTGTTATTAAAGATTTGCGCATCTTTGTCGATACATTTGCAGTTGCGGCTTTTCATTCGGACCAGGGCCCTGCTTTTGCCTCTAAGGCGTTCAGGGACAGCATGGCTTCGTTGGGGGTCCAACTCCAATTCTCGTCTCCATTTCATCCCGAGGGAAATTCTGTCGTGGAGCGTTTAAATCGTGATTTAAAGCAATCCTTAACGGCCAGAGTTATAGGTACGGGTCGTGGTTGGCTAGCCCACCTGTATGGAGTACAGAGAGCACTTAATAACTTGCCTAGAAGGTCACTGGGGGGTCGTACTTCATATGAGTGCCTGTTTGGAACACGAATGTATGTTCCTGATCTAGATGGTCCTGGTGTGGAGGTGGCGGATACGCCCTTTGACATAAATGATCGTGTCACTGTTTTACAGGATTTACAACAATTCCGTGAAGATAACTCTTCTGCAAGTACTGCCTCCTCAGGAATTAAGGACGAACCAGTAACTCCTACTGGTTGGATACCCAGGATTGGGGATCTAGTGCGTGAAAAGGTCGCAGTAAAAAAAGAATTTGGTCCTTCTTATTGAGCACCTGTCCCTGTGTTAGGGGTAAGCGGCATGAGAACTGTGATTTTACCGCCACTGCAAGGGGCCAAAGGGAATCGCTTTGTTTCCATTGATAATGTCAAGTTACAACATGTGGCCGATTCTGCACAGCAGACCAAGAGGGACGCCCAGTAGTTCCGGAATCCCTCTCACTACTGGGGAAGAAGTCCAGCTGCAGGTGATTTACACCGACGCTATTTCCTCTCCGAGCTTGGGGAGGGTGGATGATGATCTTGCGATTGTTCCACAGACGACGATTAATATGGAATCTTTTGATCAAGTTGCTTTACGTTCTACTGATGTTTCTGAACATGTGGTTTATAGCGTGCCTAGGCGAGAACCTCCATCTGCTTCTTTGTTCACAGTTGCACCTTTTGCAAGAACTGCCTCTGGCTGCTTCAACGACGCTGATGATGCAGTGTCCAGCTCCTCGTCCTCGATGTCTTCTGTCAGAGGTCCACGTAAGCTGCTGGGTTGGCTTAAACGCACATATTTTGTTTTTCCTTGGAACTATTTGTGGCTTTTTATGGCCGTGATGACTCTTTTATTATGGTTGGGATTTGTGGTTACTTTTTTTCTGGTAATACATGGTCATTTTCTTCCTGATCGCTCTGACATTGAGCACGTGGAGACTGTGTTGAAACCACATTTTTCGTCTCACATGGTTCGAAGAGACTTGTCCAATGTAAACATTTCTGCAATACCGATTCCGGATGGGATTGTGTGGGATAAAGTAATGTTTGATATATATGGTCCCACTGAATTGATTCAAATACCGTATGTCCTCAAGTTATCAATGAATGATATTGTTATACCAGGCATTGTTTCTGATGATTGGGATGTGAAGACAGTAGATTCTATGCTAACAGATTTGCAATATTATACTGTCTATGACGATGAAGATGCTTACCAATTTATTTAGAGATAATCATGGTGACATGTTTTGCTACAACTATTATGGATACCACTTTATTCATAAAGCTAGTAGCCCTAAGTCCATATTTAATTATGTGCAATGGGAACATTGCTCGACTCCCCCACAAGGGAGTTCGAAAACGTATTATGATAAATTTGCATATTTTTCTGGGCATAATCAACGTAATGCTAGGTCTTACTATTTTAAAGTTACACCGTATTCTAATAAGCAAATGTTATTGACCGATACTAAATTACTGTATTCAAATTTGTTTGTATCTAAACTTTCGGTCGAGGGGTATGAATACTGGTTTAAGACTGTTGACTTGAAAAGTGTTTGGGGTTCGAAAAATTGGCAGATGCGGGGCAGGGACACATTATTTCGAGCATGTATTATCCCTGTGCAGATGATTTTCCTCCATGACACAGTACAACACACTAGCTGTTTGGGCTTGGCAACAATTAGAGAGTTAAATTTGCCTGGTATACCTGTCCCTTCTAAATTAAACAACTGGCAGCACTATGTGAATGCTACTTTTAGTGAATTTACACATTGGGAGCAGAATGGTACGCTTAACACTTCATCGTTACATCCGGGCGGGTGGTTATTATGGCCTGTAGACACTAATGGGTGTCATCAACGTTTTGTCACCTCTTCGGGGGGATTCAGAACTAGTAGGGCAGACCCTCGTTACATTTCACCAGAACATGCTGATATTATAACTACATACAGCGTGGGGAAGCTTTGTCAGCAATGGTTGAAGTCATCCACGCTGGATGCAGTTAAGTCACATCTCACGTTACTATCTAATGATACTGGTTTACAAGATTTTTTGTCAGGTCCCAAGGTACCACGGAAGAAAAGGTTCTTATACGAAGTTTATAATGAGATTTGGAAGCTTTCACAACAGGAGGCTGCAGCCCGGTTGAAGCAGATTGATCAGGAAAACCTGATGCAGACTTTGTCTGTTGTTGATAATGGCATGCATACCCTTTCTGACCGTGTTTACACGATTGACAGCATTGTTTCCTCTGCTATTGACATTATTAGATCGGACATGTCTTCTTTATATCATGGGCAGAGTCAGACGCGGTCCATCATGCAGCTGGGTTGGACTCTTCAGACCTTGAAGGCAGGTCACGTTCCATGACAGCACATTTGTGCCAGAGAGATCTTTATCTCCTTTAATTTGACTCGTCAACAACAGCTGATGGCTAAAAAGGAAGCGACGTATGTTATGTTGAATATTGAGAAATTGGAGAAACTGCCTTTCACAGTAGCTGAGATTCCGTCAGCTGAATGGTTGATTCATGGGGTTATTAATTTGCCTATCTCCACTCTGCAATTTACTTCTTGTTTGAAGCACATACCGATGGGTAGATATGAACTATTGGGAGACAGTTACATACACGAGGTGTGGGAGCGTCCCTTTCAATACAGATGTGTTAATGGTTTGAGGGAGGTTTTTCTTAGCGGTAGTGAATGAGAAGCTTCTGTCAGCCATTCCATGGTTTGTAAACAGCTGTCCTTGCACGGAGCGTGTAACGCTTCGATTGCTAACTTAGCTTGTTATCTGAAGGGAGTTCCAGTCCCGGTTATTAAAAACACTTTCCAGGTGCTTTCTAACGGCAGTTACATTGTTCTTAACAGCGAACGCTGCTGTGGCATGCGTGCCGGAATAGTTTACGTTGTCGTCGTCAACAAGGCCGTTACGTGCTGCAGGAATGTGTTGTTTCCCCCCACTCAAATTAGGGAGGTAGCGGACATCTGGCCTCATATTGCTACTTCCAAGGTTAATTTCGACAAGTTGAGTCGGCTGAAAGCTTTATTGTTTCAAAAGCATGTGGCCCTTACATCTGCTAGCGAGACCTATGCACTTCAGGTGGCAAGGTTATCGGCGGAGATACAGTCCCTTTTGAATACTAACTTTCCGAGTCACTTCGGTGAACTTGTGGGACGTATATTTAATGCATCCAGCACTGCTGGTATTGCACATTTTTTCAAAGCCGTTGGTGTTGGTTTTGCTCACACCTTCTCTTCCATATTCGGTTTGATACCGTCGGCTATACACTCTATTTCGGAAGCATTTTTGGGGGTTTCGAGATTACTTTGGCTTTATTGGCTGGAGTCTTGCTGTTGTTGCTCTTTTTTCGCAATGGCTGTCCCGCCACGACGAGATCCTATATTGCTGCTCCCGTCAGCGCAGCTGTGTCGTGAACGCATGATGCAGCATTTTGGAGCAACACTCCTGGGCCATTTGGAGTGTGACTGGTCTCTGTCTTTCAGACCGGTTTTGGATTGTGTGCAACCCGTGTTTCGGTGCCTTTGGTGCTCGTTTGAATATGCACTGGCTCTCTGTCTCTCACTGCAGCGCCCTCCAGTGGTCGATCCTGATCTGTTGATGTTCCCGATTAGGGCTCATTCCCAGACTTGTGCACTACGGTTGCGTTTGCTTCGTGAGGCAGTTTATGAGATTCCCTTCCTGGAGAAAGATGGTTTTGTCTCATTCATAGGCCCTGCACGGGGTGCTGCCCTGAATGGTTTTGGGGCTTTGGAACACACCTGCTCCATGGTATTTTGTGGCGTGGATCTTCCGATATTGACATACATTGAAGTGGAGGGGTTCCTACTTTCTATTGCTTCTGTTTAACAATTGGATTTTTTTTCCTCTCCTGCAAAATTGACATTATATTGAATTTGGCTTTATTGTCACATGTTTTCCAAATTTATGACTCTGTTGTCTTCTGACCTTGTCGAAATATGTATATAATTTTAGGTATTGTTTATATCTGGGGCATATTTTTATATTATTGGAACCACTTGCTACCGACAAGGGGAGGGTGTAGTGTTGTTGGTTGTACATATCCTTTGCGCGTTAGCTTTAGGCTTTAGGCCTTTGTGCACTTTGCCCTGGATGTATGTTATTAATTTGCTGGCAGCTTAGAGCCTCTGTGCACTTTGCTCTAAATGCTTTTTATTAGGCTTCGTACTGTTATTTTTCAAATAGCCAGTTCTACGGTGTTGTTTTTTATTCATATCACACTGTTTTGCCTACTTCAGCACTGGAGTTCTCCATAACATATTCACTCTGTGCTTTAGTCAAGGATACAGTCTGGTACATTGCCGATAGACGTGGTAGGAGTTTAGACTTGGCATTCCTGCGTAGGGACATTTTGTGATCACGATGACATGTTAGTTATAAAATCACTTCCTTGTCCCAATACACGGAAGAGGGAGATTCCGACCATGGAACCACAACTAGACGCTGACTGCCTCGTTGCAGATGCTGAACCAGATCACAGGCCTTTGCTCAGGTATGAGGGCTGATGTCTCCCCAGTGATTCGGAAAGGCAAGCTAGAAGCTTAACATGCTGTGCTCTAAATAGAACAAGCAGAGGGAGAGTAGAAACTGTTAGGCACTATGATAGCTTTGTTCTTATGTTTTACTCTCCTGGTGACTATTTCAATCCTACTGTGTTGTATTGTTCTGGTTATTGCGGCTCACGCCTTATTATCTAAAATACAGTCGTTTTATTAAAACATTATATGAAACTTATGCTGTCTTTGTCTTTTGTATATGAGATCATATTGTAAATAAGAGAGTTGGTTTGGATCGGAGTGACCACGACTTCCCTGAGAAGTTCCAAAGATGTCATGCGCTCGGCTGCCCAATCATTTCTTCCCCGTGGGAGAAATGAGGCACTGCTAGTTAGCCGGAGCAAAGACCGGATTTAGGGTGACAGAGTTCCTTACACATGGGTTAGACTCAGTCCCCCACACCGTTATCGATCCTGCTGCCTAGAAATCCAGTAGTCTCATTTAGGATAATGAGAGCCCACGCGACAGGACTGTGTGGGACAAAGTTCCATTCAATATATACGGGCCTACAGAAGTTATTCAAATACCATACGTGCTCAAAATTTCTATGACAGATGTAATTACACATGATGTTGTCTCTGATGATTGGGATGTCCAAACAGTTGATTCTATGCTAACTGAAATAAAGGACTATTCCGCTTTTGAAAGTGATGATGGATATGATCATACAATGAATTATGGGGAAATGTTCTGCTATAACAATTGGGGACATTACTACCTACACCATGCCACTAGATACAGGCTAGTATTAAACTACACTCAGTGGGAACACTGTTCTACACCACTGGTGGGGAGCCCAAAGTACTATAGTGATAAATTTACATACTTTTCTGGGCATGACACAAAAAGAGCAGAGTCGTATTATTTTAAAATACCCACGGCACAAATTAGGAACATTTTGCTAACTGATACAAAAATGATTTATTCAGATCCCTTTGTTTCCCGGCTCACAGTTGAAGGTTACGAATACTGGAAGAGCACTATTGATTTGAAAAGTGTATGGGGAACACAAGATTGGCAGATACAGGGTAAGGAGGCTTTATTTCGAGCATGCCTGATTCCTGTGCAAATGATTTTCTTAAATGACATAATTCAGCAGACATCCTGTCTGGGGTTATCAAAAATTAAAGACTTGAACATGCTAAGTATCCCCACTCCGGGAAGGTTTAAAGATTGGCAATACTTCCTTAATATCACCGAGGACAGGCTAGATGCAATGGTCAAGGCTGGTACCTACAATTCTTCACTTTCCAGTCCCGGCGGGTGGTTAATATGGTCCACTGACACTAATGAGTGTCAAGCACGTTTTTTGAATGCTTCAGGGGTTTTTTCAATTAACTGGCTAGACCCTCACTTTGTATCGGGTTAACATACAGGTATAGTTACGACATACAGTGTGGGTAAGCTGTGCCAGCAATGGGCACAGACCAACAAGTTAGCCGCAGTTAAGAAACACCTGAACACTCTTTCTGAAGATGTAGGACTTGCAGGATTTTCTGCTGGGACCTAAAAAAAAAGGTGCTGGAAAAGGTTTTTGTATGCTATGTACAATGAAATTTGGAAGCTTTAACAGATTGAGGCTGCTGCGCGTTTAAGGCAATTAGATAAAGAAAATTTAGAAAAGGCATTAGCTGTTGTCGACAACGGCATGAATACACTGTTCAACAAGATTTATTCATTATCAAATATAGTGTCGTCTGCTATTGATATCACTCAGACAGACTTGTCCCGGTTATATCATGGGCAAACACAGCTACGTTCCATCATGCAGCTGGGTTGGACTTTACAGACACTGAAAAACGGCCGCATTCCATGGAAGTATATTAACGGGAGTGAATTCTTCATTGCCTTTTATTTCTCCACGGAACAACAGACAATGGCTAAAAGGGAGGCTAGTTTCACCATGCTTCATGTAGAGAAGTTAGATAAATTGCCCTTCACAGTAGCAGAGAGTCCAACTATCTGGCTCTTACATGGCATAATTAATTTACCGATTTCAACCTTTCGTTTCTCAACCTGCCTGAAACATCTTACAGTGGGAAGGTACGAGAAACTAGGAGATAGTTATATTAGGGAAGAGTGGGAGTTGCCCTTTGACTAAAAATGTCTGAACGGTGAAACAGAGGTCTTTCTTAGCGGAAGCGAATGTGAGACTGCTGTTAGCCATTCCATGATATGCAAGCAGGGGTCCCTTCACGGTCTTTGCAATGCGGGGGTCGCGAATTTAGCCTGTGTGCTGAAGGGTACTCCCGTCCCTGTGATTCGCCCAGTATTTCATGTACTTTCCAATGGAAGTTATGTGGTACTGAACGATCAAAGCTGTTGAGGCATGCGACCAGGAATTGCCTACACAATCTCAGTCTTGAAGGTCGTTGCGTGTTGTGGACATGTTTTGTTTCCCAACACACGAGAGATAAAGGTATCTGACATGTGGCCCCACATAGATACTAATAATGTGAACTATGACAAGCTGACCAGGCTAAAGGCGCTATTGTTTCAAAAACAGGTCGCCTTGACATCCGCAAAGGAGATGTATGCTATCCAGATTGCGAGATCATCAGCTGAGATACAATCCCTATTAAATACCAACTTCCCCAAGCATTTTGGAGAACTGGTATCCAGAATTTTTAATGCTTCGAGCACCACTGGGATTGTTCATTCCTTTAAGGCTGTCGGGTCTGGTTTCGTGTCCATCTTCCAGACTGTCTTCGGAGTCATCCCGTCAGCCATCCATTCGCTCTTTTAAAGTGTGTTTGGTGGCTTTCCAATTATTTGGGCTTTGATTGGCGGACTACTACTGCTATTTCTTCTGATTCGCAGTGGTTGTTTCTTTCCAGCTACACAGAGCAATGGAGCCGCTCCTACCAACTCCACTGTGCCGTGAACGCATGGTTCGGATCTTTGGTGCACCCTTGCTGGTGGAATTGGAGCATGACTGGTCATTGTCATTTCGGCCCCTTCTCTGGTGCGTACAGCCAGTCTTCCAGTGCATATGGTGCCTCTTTGAACATCTGCCTATGGTCTGTCTTGCTGTTGCACCGACATCTCCTGTGGACCACGAACTGCTGATGTCCCCGATGAGAGTTCATACACGGTCATGCCCCTTGAGACTGAGGTTGCTCCGCGAGGCCACCTATGAGCCTTCCGTTTTGAGATCTACAATGGACGAGGACACTGAAACGAATGACGTTACACCAGAAAGTACTGCTCAATACTGCTCTGTGGATCCATTTGTCCGCCCAGCACTCGATTTAACACCAGATGATGTTGACTCATTTTTGAGGTCATTGGTTGGTGACTTCGATGATGCTCTTCAAGATCGTGCGTACAGCAAATAATTTGATGAATTGACATGCCATTCCCAATTCAAAATTATGCATTTAAATTAACATTGCTTTGGCACGCTGTGCTTGTCATGGTTGATATTAACATCTCTGTATGTGTTTTAGCAGAAATGTTTTTAATATCTTTTTTAACACATTTTAAAGATTTTTTTAGCCAATTTTTATGCTTTTAGCTTTTAGTTCAGAGCAATTTTAGCGTTTAGGTTCCTGTACCTTCATCATACCTGTTACGGCAGTGGGGATGGTGTAGTGAATCCTAGTTCATTTTAATTGGATAACAGGAGTTAGCTTAGCCTCTGGCTTGCAGACTCATGCCCCTGTCACCTAGTGACTTTTAACTTACTTAGCTTGCTCTGTCTTAGCCCATTTAATTATTTAATTCTTCTAAGATGGCTGCCTTGTTTATAGTTACGCCACTTGTTATGCTTTGCATTATCAGTGTCACTTCGCTAAGGCATCAAGATCAAGCAACAAAGAAAAACAACAGTAGGTGTTCACACTTAGGGATTTTCCCTCTCTATACTTTCAAGGGATTGTTTATATTAATTGCTGTCCCAAGCATGTCTGTTATCTATTGTTTGGGAACACACCTACGTCAGGGTCCTTGTAGATCTGTATAAATACATCGCACTTTAGACAGATAATCAGAGGGATTCCGACCCGAGGGCATCGCCACCATCGATAATGCACGTCGTCTTGACGCTGACCCAGTCTTCGTGTCCCTGCAGAGTCTGAGATAGAGACCTCATTCCAAGGTAACAAGGGTTGGGGGCTCCTCTCATGGACATGGCATTGGCAGATTAGGTTTAGCAAACCCAGATCTCCTTTAGGTAGGAGGTTAGGCCTCTCACATTAGGGTATTAGGGCATATTACATCTTGTATGTCTTTTCTATGCATTGCAAGATGATGGGGGTCTTTGTAATAATGACTCTTGTCTTCACAATTCTGTTTCTTGCATTATTCATTATCCTAATCATTGCAGCCAATGCAACTTATCACAAATTGCAGTTATGTTAAATAACAACTATTGAAACTTTACTGCATCTTTGTCACTGGCTGTGTTTGTATGAGACACGATATATCCGTGAGAAAGGGGTAATCTCCGTTTAATCACGACACTCGCTGAGATGTCTTATTCTCGAGTCCATGCGTAAAGGCTGCCACAAATCACCTTTTACTATTGTGTTTCTGGTGAGGTGCTGCTAGTGAGCCGGTAAGGTTGGGACAACAGTTGCGACTTGTTGTAGGAAAGGCGTAGTCGCCTACAAACAAAAGTACTATCATCTTTTAACCAGCAGTCTTGCCCAGAGCAAGAGTCCAAACTACGACAGCACGTGCAGATTCAGGTGCACTCTCTCCTTAACCCCTCTCCGACCACCCATGGCCCAACCTGCCTCTCCCTGAACATGCGGCTGGCTTAGCCAGCAGCTGAAAGATAAAACAATAATTAAATATTGTTTGATCTTTCAGCTCCTGGCTTAGCTGAGGGGGGTGAGGCTCCTTCTGCATTGCGAAGAAGCCCCACCCTGCAAACCTGTAATAACTGTCTACTTCAAGACCTGTTTGTGAATTTGTAGAAAGGTGGCAAAGTCACAGTTTTGCTAGAATCCACACCCTGATATAATATGAGCCCTAACACAATCAAAAAATGTATTATGAGAGATCTGATATAATGAGAACACAGCCAAAATTGATCACATTACCGAATGCCACCAATGAGGCTGTGTGGATTTTTTATTTTTTTTTAACAGGACTGTTATATTTGTGAAATTCCAAACCTGTGATTAAAATTTCCTTTAACTATTCATTACAATGATAAATTAGGATCTGATAATTCAAGTAAATAATGTCATTTTCTTACCAGATTTAAATTCGAAATGAGAACCCTACATCTCATGAACTAAACATACTTAAAATAATGATATTGTATCACATACTTTCAAGTTCATTCAGACATACTGTACCAGGCATAGCTTAACACCTCCTCAACATCACTGATGGACATTTTTTTGGAGCAACCATACCCTACTTATAAACCTGGTGGTGTAATACTAACTATGTTCAAGTATTCTGCACAACCTAAGAAAATCTCTTATTTATCACAAAATGTTATTGCATTTTCGAGTAGTAGGCTTTACAGGAGAATGATTGTCAAGCAGCGAATCAGTACAAATGGTTAGTGTCCATGATATATATATAGAGTGTAACGAGAGTGGCATTCAAATCCATTCTTGGTTGAGTCAGTGTGAAGGAGAAAACAAACTTTCTACGTCATAATTAACCACTCACCCGGATCCCGAACCATAAAGAACCCTTGATGTGTCACCTAGGAGCTGCCGCTCAGAACAGGAAGGGGGAAGTGTAGATGCAGATATGGACCTGGTTGAACCAGTGGTTATACAGCCTCTGCAGGACACAGCTCTCCCAGGGTGAAATTGGTGCCGGACCAATGTGGACAACCTCACTGAGAGTCAGTGTCTCCTCACGAGTCAAGCTCTTGTGTCTTAAAGCTCTCCAACAGCATATCCCATTCCATGGAGATGGGTGATTTATGGAGCCGCCTCAACTCTTCCCGTCAGATAGCCAGACTTTCTGCAAGACCCCAACGCTAGACCTCCTCCCACCAGTCTTCTAGTTTTGGAGCCAATGGAGACTTCCAGCATTTAGTGAGAAGGTGTTTTGTTAGTAGTACAGCCAATTTTGTGATTGCACCCCCACTTTGGATCCAATAAGTCGCATAGGCAGCTACAGTATACAGTGTTCAATGTTATCTCAGTGGGCCTGACCTGTGACTTCACCCCGTGCTCTCACTATTACCACCCAATAGTCCTAAGAAAATCTCTTTTAGTGAAAATTGGATGAGTTTCCGCTAGTATTTCCCAACAGGCATACGGAAGGAGGAGGTGCATTCCCTAACCACTGGAGCACTGTGGTGCTGTTCCAAAGGGGAAGATATTGTCCCTAAAATGCAAAAAGCCCCTGGTGTTATAACACATTTTGTAAACATGAGTTGGCAGACCAGAAAACAGGTCTTCATGTTTTTTGTTTTAAAAAAAATTTTTTTTTCCTTTTTCTGGGAAATGCTGGCTGAAACTATATCAGCACCTACATGATTTTTTTCTTTTAATCAGAAAAATGTACGGTATGACTATGCACAGACAAGGTCTGTGCATACTTAATACTGTTCGGTAAGTTCAGTGCCCAAAGTAAGCTGCACATTGCCACAGGCTATGTGCAACAAGTGTTATGGTCAAATGTTTTGTACAGATTCTTTGGTTGCATGGAGTTTGGTACAGGTCCTGTGCCCAGAGGCTGGAGAGCACAAAGGAAAGGGAATGGCCACTAGTCAAGCCCTCTATGAGACCCCTACTGCACATGACCACGGACCACGTGCAGTGGAGATTGAGTTCATGAGAAGCTGGGCAATTGCCTTGGCTCCAAGACAGGCCCAGATTAAACCCCTGCGGCATGAAGCAGGTGTTCCTTGCAATGGGATTCAGCATAGTGAAATATAAAAATAAGGGAGCTAGATAGAATTTTACATCAAAATTAACAATTCATTGAAAAAAGTGAAAGGGAATTTAAGATTTCAATGGAAAACCGAAAACACAATGAAAATCCCCAATTATTGTATGCTACACAAATAACTCCCTTCATGCAGTTCATGACCTCACTGATAATACATGTAACATCACCAATGACATCATCAAGGATGACACTGTAGTGGACGCTTAATATTTTTACTGAATGGTTCCACAATTAGATCAAAACAAATATGCTGATCAATTTCTGGAAGCCTCACTTTCAGGCGTTTTATCTGGTGTCACTGCTGTTGTGCAGCAAAAACTGCCTGGGTGGCAGTCTAGCCTCCTCTGCTAGTGCAGCAAATGCGGTTAGCGCGCCCTTGTTATACAGATCTCCCAGTGTATGTAGCCCAGCTGCATGCTAAGTTTCCAGCTCCGTCCTAGTTGTGAGACGCGTACTACGTGGTGTGCCCAACAAAGCCAGAGCCGGTGCATGAGGAGGGAGTGACTGTGCGTGTGAGGCGTAGACCCCGGCGATAAAAGCAGTGGGCCACACTCTCCAGGAGCGAGCCCGGCAACCTCACCTGTGTGGATAGGTGAAGCAGATGGGGTACCTCAGATATTGTCCAGGGCCGCAACACTGCAGCCGTGTCTGACAACTGGAGTCTAGAAAGCCACCTGGCTGCCCACTGCAGCTGGGAAGCCAAGTAGTATTGCTCCATGTTCAACACTGCCAGGCCACCCTGTTCCAATGGCGAGTACAATTTTGTCAGCGCCACCCTACAGCGGCTTTTGTTCTAAATAAATTCCCTGGTTCTGGATTCTAGTTCTCTAAAAAGATTTAGCTGGAATATATAAAGGTAAATTGGAGAAATAGTATAGCATCCGTGGGAGGACCACAATTTTCAGAAGAGCTACTCTTCCCATAAGTGAGAGTGGTAGCGCTTGCCAGAAATTCCTTGGGCATGGATAGATGTTATCACTCGCTTGAGGTTCCCATTGTGCAGATCTTCCATAGCATGATATATATTAACACCCAAATATCGGAACTCCTGGGCTGCCAGGGAATGAGTACACCAGATAGACTAAGACCTGGATCTGGCAAATTTGGGCTAAAGGGGAATAAGCAGGATTTCGACCAATTGAACCGCAACCCTGACAGCGTAGCAAAGCGTTGTAGTACATTTGCACCTTCCTCGGGAACATTGTGATATTTCTAAAATATAGGAGAAGATCGCCTGCGTCGAGGGACACAGTATGTTGACCATCTCCTAATGGGATACGCCAGGCCTTCCCCAATCGGCGAAGGCCCTCTGCCAGGGGGTCCATCACCAGCGAGGTCAGCAGCAGGGAAAGGGGGCAGCACTGAAGAGTCCCTCTGCCCACCATGATTGGCTCAGAACTAGTCGCGCCAGTCCTGACCCTGAGCTGAGGGTGAGTATATAACAATTTCACTAAGAAGCTGGGGTCAAGGCCCAAATGGCGTAGTACCTCAAACAAGAAAGGCAATTCCAATGAATCAAAGGCCTTCGCCAGATCCAGTACTAGGCAGCCTGCCCTGGGCCAGTCCTTTGTCGAGTACTTCATGACCCGGAATAAGCACCTAACATTTAAGGAAGTGCTGCATGCCGGCACAAAACCGTTTTGATCGGGATGGATCAACTGAGGTACCGGGGGCACCAGCCGTGTTGCCAGAATTTTATCAACTGTGTTGAGCATAGCCAGTGGCCTATAGGAATCCACCTCCATTGTTTTTTTACCAAGTTTAGGAAGAGAGATCAATAGTACCTCCCACTGCGATTCAGTCAAGGCCGCTGACAATAGGGCTTCTGCATACATACGCAGCAGACGAGGTGCATGTAGCGGAGTATGTTTTATTAAATTCCGACGGAAGCCGTCAGGACCTGGGGTTTTGCTAGCAGCTAAAGTGAGTATGCTGTCTTGTATCTCAGGTAGCTTTAATGGCTCATCCATTTCCTCCCGCTGCTCCTCTGTTAGGCAGGGCAGGGGGAGTGAGGAAAATAACTCCTCGTAGTCTGCAGGCCCGCTGTTGCCGTCGACTTGATATCAAGCTGTGTAGTGGCTTGTGAGTTCATCATGCATCCCACCCTGGGTGTAGAGCATGCTGCCCGCCGCTGAACGCAGCTCCAGAATAGGGGTGCGCTCCTGTTCATGGCAGGTCAACCAAGCTAACAGGCTGCCCAACCTGTCAGCAGCGGTGTGTTTGCGAGCCAAGTGGGCTGCATAGCTAAGACATAACATCCTATCCACCAGACACGCGTGCTCCACTAGTTCGGTTGCAAGTCTGTGTGTTCCTCAAGAGTTTTGGATAGTGCACTGCTCGTGTTTCAACAAGGTTCTCTCCACCCGGGTTAAGTCACATTCAATGGATTTGTGCATGCTCCATTGCGTACCCAGACAATGCCCTCTTATGGAAACCTTAAATGCATCCCACTCAATAAGCCCGGACGATGCAGTGGCATCATTATGGTGAGATTCAGAGATAGGGGTTCCCAGTGACGCCCTGAAGGGAGCATCTTCCAGCATCTTGGGCCGCAACTGCCAAGTGGGGACAGCAGGGGCGATGCGTCCCACCCTAGCTGCAGGAACTGGGGATTATGACCAGAGTGGGTGCGGCCTAGGTTATAGGTCTGTAACACTGTGGGGCTCAAGATAACTGTGCAAAGTATTCTATCAAGTTGCACATGCGAAGCTGAAAAAAAAAAAGAATAGACTCTCACCACAGCATTGTGCTGGCGCCATGGGTCTAACAGTTGCCAGTGCGTGAGCCACCAGCAGCTGCCACCGTGGGTGCAGTAGGTAATGGCAGGAAGTAACGATCAAGGTCCGGGTCTAGAACACTATTAAAAAATACCCTCCAACAAGCCATGGGAGGCCACTGCAACGAAGAAGGGTGCCAGATAGCCGACAGAGGAAAGAGGCCTGGTCCGTGTTTGGTGCATAAATGGATTCTATCAGCAGTGCGTGCCCAAATACATAATGGCCTTCAGTGTCAGTATTACATTCTTCTGCCACAAAAAGGGTACCTGGCTGGATTTAAATAAGAGCCCCCCTGGCATATGAGGAGAAATTGGTTGCGAACATTTGTCCACGCCAGCGACGCTGCAGCCTGTTAATCTCTGCCAGCGCAAGGTGCGTTTCCTGCAGAAGCGCTATGAGAATCATGTGTCTCTTAAGATATGAGTAGATGGAATATCTGCATGCAGGCTTGTGTATGCCCCTCACATTCCATGTAAAGATATTAGTGGGAGTCATAGGTGGTTAACATTCCTCTAGAGTGCCGCTCCTTAAGATATGTAGCACTACCTACCAGGCAGTCAAGCCACAGGGAAGAGGAGAATAGTGGGAAACTGAACTCCATTCAATTACAAACAAATGCGGCATAAAAAAAAACAAATGCGACAGAATTGAAACAGTAGAAAACCATCAGAGCAGAAGGACAACCGGTGTCTGCCCAAACTGCCTAACCCGCCTGTCCGGCGTAACTGGTGTGGGGAGAGAAGGTACCCACAAAACAGGAAAGTGAGTTTTTTTTTGCTTCACCAAGTATGTCCAGTGGCAAATACCCCTTGTACGTCGTATACGTAGACAGAAGCCAGAAGCCAGACACGTGCCATAATTCACCTCGCAGCTGCCCAGCAGGCCACACACAGATCCATCGCCTGCAATGCTGCTAGAAAAGAAGGGGGCAACACAAAGTGACAGATTAAATGGAAAGCAAGCCAAACCAAAATGTTCAGTATAGGTGTAAGTGCGCAGTGCAACCTGAGCTCACAACTAACTATAACAACAGAACCAGGCGCTAGAGTTGTACTGAGAATTACCATGCAACACCACTACAGATTCAAGTCACATCATCTGCTGGAAGCAGCATAACAGCGGGGAGGGGCATGTACCTAGTGTCTGAAAGATCTCCACCAAGAGAGTCATCTTCATCACCTGAGTCGTTGAGTTATTTTTCAGTGTCTGAAGTAGCTGCTGACTCTCTGAAAGCCATCGCAGTGCGCGGCGCTGCTCCTGGATGATCTGCTCTAAGTCAGAAGCATGACCCAGTCGTGCAGGGGTGCTTCATGACACCTATTATTCCTGCGTCTTCTGGGTGTTGAGTCCCACAATTTCCCCCGCTCCGCCGTCATATCTTGTTGGTTAACCAATCCCGTTGACTACAACCACTCCCATGCAGCATTCGGGTGTCAAAAAAGTGTGCCTTTCCCTGGGCTACAACTCGCAGTTTGGCAGGGAAGAGGAGGGAATATGTCAAATTAAGGGTGCGCAGCTTGCGTTTCACAGATAAGAAGGAGCCCCTCTGTCTTTGCACAGCAATGGTGTAGTCCGGGATCATCATTACTTTGGCACTTTCCACCTGAAAGGCCGGGAGCGGTCTCATCAAGCGCATAGTGTAATAATCGAAACAAGAATTGTTGCAGGCCTGATCCCGGAAGCTGGGGCTGCGTCAGAACACGGTGGGTGCACCCAACTGAGAAGAATTGTTTAAGTGACCCCGCTGGGACCAGCTCACTAATCAATTTCTCTACATCAGAAACAGCATCTGCCCCTTTCATTCCCTCTGGAAGGCCCACAATGCGGATATTAGTCCTCCTAGTGCGCCCTTCTGCGTCTTCTGGTCGACACTCCAACGCTGTGACCCTGCAAGTAATGTCTGCATTGAGGTTTCCAATTGGCTGGTCTTGGGAGTGAGGTCGTTCAAATTACACTCCAGCGAGCAAGCCTTGTCTGCCAGTTTGCGGTGGTCCGCATGGAGCAGGACAAGGGTGCTAGTCACCTTATCGATTTTGCTCTCCAGCGATGTTCGTTTCTGATCAAGGGATGTGCCAATGCGTTCCACCGCCACCAGCACCGCGTCCAGTTTATCGCTATTTGAGGCCGAGGCTTCAGGTCTCAACACCTGTGGATTGCCCCTCTCCTGAAACGGAGACGGCCCATTTCAAGGCCAGGGCCCATGGGGCTGAGTGTTCATAGTTACACTGCAACAGTCTTCAGCCCACAGTGCTCTGGGCTTCAGTGTCCCATACACTTCAGGCCAGTCAGTCGATGGCCTCTGTTCGGTTGTGGGCGATCACTTGCGCAGCCGCCCGGTTGCACGGGCATATATTCAGCCACTTTGGCAGGGGGTCTAGGGACATGGGGGGCCCGCTTGCGCAGTATGACAACCAGGAAGGCACAGCAGCACGAGCAGCCCCCCTCGCCAGATTCGACAGCTTCAGATGAATGTGGCAGATTTCCAGGCTGCCCACCTCACACAGACCCACCACCATTATGCAGCATCCATCTCAGTCTTAGTTCAGGCCTCCACCTGAAATCCCCCCTCTTGGCAACCCACAACCCAGCTCCTGTGTCCTGCCTAGAAGAAATGGCCTCTCATGGATCCAGGACCCGCTAACCGCACCCAGGGTACACTTCTGGGGGTCCAATTAAGCAGGGGGAGGTGGGGGAGATGAAGGTGAGGGCCAGACTCAAGTCTCTTAAGGGATGGGCAAACATGCTACTTCCAGCTGGGCAGTGGATCCAGCGCAGCCCCAGCCGTTGAGGGTTTTCCCACTGTTAGGGCCCAGGGCGGCGGTACAAGAATTGGCCGGGGACTAGAGGGGTGCTCTCCAGACCCGGCTAGGCCTTGGTACACGGGTCCCCCATGGCCTCTTTCCACAGGTCGCCAATGCCTCCCCCCCTCTGCAGGCCCATTCACCGCTGCTTGCCCGTCGTTCCTCCTGCAGCAATCCTCTCTGCCCAGTGGGTCCCAGTAGGGGCCAAATCAGGGCCATGCCTGGCTGCAGCCACACACAAGCCACCCACCGCAGGCCCTGCCAACTTCTGGCCATGTCCACACAAGCGCCAGCAGCTCCAGCTCATCTTGCGGTGTCAGCACCCAGCAGCCGATCCTCTCCACCGGCACTGTCCAAGACCCCCATGCTCCGGCTCACCGTACTGCTACGCCCGGCCTCGTGCCTGATGTCGGATAAAAAACAGATTATCGGGGTTTCACCATGGAGCCTCACTAATTTGCGTCCGCCATCTTGGCTGTTCAAGCCACGCCCCCATGAGGTATTATTCTATATAACCACAAGCTGCCTCTCAACACATTTTTCCATTCACATCCAAATTTTCCAGCATCCACTACCCAATCCTTTAATATACGATTGAATCTTTACATCTGTCCATTCCCTTGAGGTTCATATACTGCTTTGGTGAAATGTATTTTACATCTCATGAGAAATTCTTCCATTTCTCTAGATTTTAAATGGACGCCATTATCAGTTATCAAAACTTCAGGGTGTCCTTCTCTCCCAAAAATCTCTTTGAGGAACTCAATGACTAAAGTGGCGGTAATTTGCATCACAAACTTAACTTTAGGCCACTTAGAGTGATAATCCATGAGTACCAAGGCAAAGCTAGCATCTTGCAGCAAAGAATAAAATGGTCCTGAAATATCAAGTGCAAGTCTTTGCCATGGAAATTCTGGCCATTTCACAGGTTTCAGAGGTGCAGGACTTACCTTAGGTGACCTTTCCCCCTTTCATACAGGGATAGCATTCTCTCACCATTCTGTCAACTTGCCTATCCAAACCTGGCCACCAAATCTTTTCTCTGATTAGCCTCTTCATGGAAGACATGCCTAAATGCTCCTTGTGAGACAATTTCAGATTCACTTCTTGCATCAATGCAGGTGGGACACACTTGCTAATTTTGAAGAGCATTCAACCGTGCAACTCCAAATCTTCTGAAATTTTACAAAAAGTAAATATTTCCTGAGACAATTTATCTTCCCTATGCCAGCCTTCCATAATGTATTTCTTAACATCTTGCGATCTTGTAGTAACACATCTTTGGCTTCACATTCTGCCCATAATTTCTCATCAATCCCATTAAATTCACTCTCAACAACATTTTGAATGCTGATAATCATCTCCTGCTCTCCATTGACCTCCTTTTCCTCATTCACACTACATAGCAATCTGGAAATGCAATTTACCATTACATTCTTTTTTGACTGGTACATATTCTGCCTTAAAATGACACTCGTGTAACCTCGAGGTCAGTCTCGCAATCCGTGCAGTAGCAATCCAATTTTCGCCTGCCAATAAAATGTTTACTAATGGCTTATGATCCGTTCTAAGGATGAAATGAGCCCCCCAGACATAATCATGCAAGTATTTAATAGCCCAAACACATGCCAGTAATTCTTTTTCAATTACAGCACACCTCCCCTCTATATCATTTAGAGTCCTTAATGCAAAGACTACAATAAATTCCTTCTTTCCAGATTTTTGAGACAATACTCCACCCAACCCATACACACTAGCATCAATGGTAATTATGCATTCTTTCCCCACACAGAAATGTTTTAAGGTGAGTGCGTCAATAATATCTCGCTTATTGCTTTCAAATGCATGTTGTTGTTGTCAGTCCAATGGAATTCCACATTCTTTCTTGTCAAGGCACACAATGGTTCCATTTTTGTTGCAAAATCTTTAATGAATTTACTGTAATATGTGCACATGCCTGCAAATGAGAGCAACTTTTCTCTGCTGTCTGGCGCTGGAGCATTAGGAATACCATCAACAAGTAATGTTTTAGGCACTAGACATCACTAGACAGCGTGTGCCCCCAATATTCCACAGAATCACAAAATAATTTACATTTACTTTTCTTCAAAGTTAAACCATGCTTTTCTAACCTTTTGCACACTTCCTTAAAATGAGTCAAGTGTTCTTGATGATCCTTCAAAAATATGAGGATATCATCCTAAAAACATTTAACAAATTTGTCCACATCTTTAAATATATGATACATGGCCCTTTGGAACATTGACACCGCTGAAGTCAACCCAAAAGGCATCCTCTTAAATTGGAACAAGCCAAATGGTGTAAGAAAAGCTGTTTAGTGTTTGGAATCCTCTGTCAGTTCTATTTGGTGGTATGCTGATCGTAAATCTATGGTGGAAAATACCACTGCTCCCTCTAGCATGCTTACCACTTCAATAATATTAGGAAGAGGATGACAATCTACAATAAGATTTGCATTTACAGCTCCTAAATCAACACTTAATCTCCATTCTAAACAGCTGATGCAGAGCAAAGCAACACAATCGAACATAAACACATTCATTAGTTACACATCCATGAATAATGGCTTATACAATAAATATGACAAAGAAAATGTATAGAAGGTACTTGATCTAAAATGTTAATATCTAAATAGATCTGTATGTAACAGGTATGAGTGTCAACAGGAGAGGAGGATCTAATTCACAGAGAAGGGGAGCTTAAATATCACATGGGAGATATTTGTGTGAAAGGAGGTGCTCTATCCCGGAGGTCGGGGAAAAATGATATTTCCAGGAGCTGGACATTGCTTGTTGATTGCCTAGATTAGTCTTACTTGACAGAGTGGTTGTGTTCAGAAACTACTGCAATGTACTGTAACCAATCCTTCAACACAAATCGCCTTCCGATCCATCCAGGAGTGTATCTGTTGTTTCCCAAAACCAACCACCTCTATTCAGGTGTCAGTGGCCTTCTTAGTCTTGCATCCCTGGGCCGAGTCGTGCTGAGACAACTATCGATAGGGGCTACAAGGAACGGGATGCACTACCGAGTCAGCGGGAGGCAAAGTAAAGCCCATAAAGCCCCTTACAGTGGGTAGCTGATCACACTCCATACTCACCTTGTTTTCCAGCAGCGCTGACCTCCACAGGCAACACAAAACTGATGCGCATGCACAATGTAATTCATTTTCCCCTTTTATGGCACGTTTGAAAAAACAGAACAGTTAAAAGTTTTGTAAGGTATGCATTTTACTTACTTCAGTTATCTTTTGTTAGGGTTTCCTCCCAAGCTGAGAAGAGTTTAACAAAATTCTGGGAGGAATACAGAGTAAGCTGTTGGAAAGCCCTCTGGAGTAAACAATCACCAGTTAAAAGGAATTCCTAACATTGGGCATGGTGTGAGAGTTTAATTCATCTGACTCATTACCCCCAGGTCCTACCGTCCTTGTCCCTTCATTACTATATGGAGAGGAATCTCTCAATGACAGAAAAAAAGAACACGAGGAATGCTATATCCCCACCCCACCCCCACCAGGGAGTACATAACAATTTACATATCCAGCATTCTTTCTGTTCTTTTTTTCTGTCCATGACAGGGTGACGAGGCGGTGCTCCTCCTGCGGGGACTTGGGCAGTGAGATGGCTTCCTCCGGCTGGGCGGTGTGGAAGCTTGCTGCTGCTGTTACTGCTCGAGTGCTTGGCCTCGATGCAGCGCGGTCTCCGGATTCAACCGATGGACCGCTGGGCGGGTCCTTTAGTCGGCTCTTTGTGGCTGGGGCGGCTTCGTACTGCGGAAGCACGTCCTGAGCTTCTGGGTTCCTGCTTAAAGTCGGCAACGTTGCCGTAATGCTGCGGAGGTCACCTTGGTGTGCCGGTAAGTGTTGCCTGTCATTTTTCTTCATTTACGTTTATTTAAGTTTATTTTTATAGTCTTTTTTTCAGGGGCCTATTGATTTCTTCATTTTTTGTGGACTATTGGCTGTGGATATTTTCTCTGGGGCTCCGGTTAGGGGTGGAGCATCAGGTGCTTGTCGTTTCCAACTCTTTTTTTGAGGGGGGGTTTAAACTCGCTACTTGTTGTTGCTCAGTGTCAGTTGCTGGTTCCTGTCCTTTGGCTGTGCTGCGTGTTTCTTGATGGGAAAACACACGTCCGGGTGGAGACATGTGGAGGTTTCTTCCTCCTCTTCTTCTTCCTCTTCCCATGGGCTTGTTCGGAGGAGCAGTAAAAGGGGTGATGCCCACCTACGCAACTGTGGTTCAGGCTGGGGTGGCTGCTTCTCCCTCGTCCAGTTCTGAGTTGGAGGGTTCTTCTCAAAAGGAGCAGAAGGGCAAATATATTTCCAAGCAGTTATTGCCTCCTTTGGTGAGACATGTTAAGTTGAACATGGACTTTCCTGATGTTGAGGTTCCTGACACTTCTTCTGGCTCTCTTTTGCGCCAGTTCCAGAGTTCAGTGCCTGTGGATGTGCCTCTTCATCCTTCTATTCAGGCAGTGATTAAGCGGGATTGGAGGGACCTGACAAGATTATTCTTCCCTGTTTTATGGCCAAGTTGTACCCCTGTCGGATTCGGTGCCTATTGACTCTTTTGTCGCCAGTTTGGTTGGCCGCACGTCCTTGGCTGAGGATGCTGTGATTCAGCAGTCTGTGGACAGGAAGGTGGATGTGCCCCTGAAAAAAACATATACTGGGACTCATTTGGCTTTGAGGGCTGGCACTTACGTTGCTCAGTCTTTACTGTCAGATCTCAAGGCCTTGAATAGTGCTCTGGATGGGTCCTCGGACTGCTCTGGGCTGATGTCCATTATTGAGCGTCAAGTTGAATTCCTGTCAGATATTTCCTTTGATGTGGTGCGGGCATTGGCTCTGGCAGAGGGGGCTTGTGTGTCTGCTCGCCGGAATCTTGTTCTGCGGGATTGGAAGA